>NC_059105.1:84298708-84631208 GCF_020740685.1 Jaculus jaculus | reverse complement strand
TCCCTCCTCTCCCCTACTTTTCCCTTCACAAATCCATACTCCATCATATCCCCTCCCTTTCTTCATTAGTCTCTCTTTTATTTTGATGTCATCATCTTTTCCTTCTATTATGAGGGTCTTGTGAAGGTATTGCCAAGCACTGCAAAGTCTTGGATATCGATACTAATTTCTGTCTGAACAATTACGTTGTAAGCAGTCCTACCCTTCCTTTGGCTTTTATGTTCTTTCTGCCACCTCTTCCACAATGGATCCTGAGCCTTGGAAGACAGAAATGGAGAGAAATGTTTCAGTGCTGAACACTCCTCCATCACTTCTTCTAAGCACTATTTTGGGTTACCTCAGTGGCCACCACCATCTGAAATGAGAAGCTTCTCTAACCAGAAGTGAGAGTAGCATTAATACATGGGTATTAACATTAAGTAGAGTGTTTAGTGGCAGTTTGGTGAGCATAATGTATACATTTATCCAGACAACAGCAGGCATTACACACCTAAGGCTCATGACCAGCCCCACCATAGGCATTTGATTATATTTTCAGTACCAAGCACGTATTCCATCCCATAGAGTGAGCCTCCAGTCAAATTACAGAACAGTTGGTTTCCCCCAAAAGAGATATGCCACTATTGCACCTGTTCAGTCATTTAGCATGGCTGGTCAAACTTGTGGCATGAATGTGTCATTGTTTTCACTGCAAATGACTTCTGTCTCCCATAGGACTGCATGCTGTGCAGCTCTTTCCATCTTTGTGTCAACTGGTCCATAAGGAAGAGGTTTTTAGGTAAGCTTGATTCTCAGTGACTGCAGACCAGGTATGTGGAGTCTTCAGCAAGAGGGTCTTATCATCTATTCCTGGTGGGAAATCAAGACCCTCAGCAATAGCCTATAATGTTTTGGGGCATCACATTTTTCTTCAGTATTTCTATTTCATTATTCATTTTTTGTATTGACCTCCTTATTTCATTAAATTGGTTTCCTTTGTCTTCTTTGATTCCTTTGACTTCTTTTTTGATTTCTCAGACATTTTATCTAAATCAGTCTCACTGGAGGCCATTTCTTCTAATGAATTTGTAATTTTGATGAAATCATATTGTCTTCAGTTTTGCACGTCTTGTATTATAATATAGGTATTTTTGCATCTTGGGTTAATTTGATGTTTGGTTCTTCTAATTATCTGTAGTATTCTTAGATGTGTAAATCTGATGTTATATATCTTAAGGATAGGAGCTTATGGTGCCAGGTGTGGCTCTTAAATGACTCAGAGTAACAGCAAAAGTAAACCTATGTATAGGGTTTGCCTGATATGCAACTATTCTAATAGGCTGAGTGGTGCAAAGTATAGGCAAATCCTAAAATTCAACTGAATAATATACACATTCAATGAAAACCAGCATAGAGTATTTATGTAAGAACGAGTATTAAAACAAAACAGATCTAACAAAGTAAAGTCCCTAAGGGTTCCCCCCTCGCGCCCCCCCCCCCCACTGCCTTAATCCTGTCAAGTGGCTGAGGTTTCTGAGCTATAAAAGGGCTCCAAGTATACCTGTGGCAGAGTGAGACCCTGGCCCCATGAATGATAGAGGAAGTGAAAAAGGCAATATAAATCATGAAGCAACAAGTGACAAAACCAAAATGTAGCTTATTTTTGAATGGCAAATCTGATTATCCATCAGATTTAACACATAATTTTCCATGACAAGGAAGGTGCAATTAGCCCTTCCAATGCCAGCCTATATTACAGTCTTTTTGGTGGGTACTGACCTGGTATAAGCCCTGTAACCTTTTGGGATAGCTTTGGTCTCATCTATGCTGTGTGCCCACTTGGGTCCATCTTTCCAGCACTCTGACTCAGATAGGCTGGCTGGGTTCATGGGTTGCTGCTCTGATCACTGGTTCTGGGTTCTGTGTAGTTAAGTTTCCTTCTTCAGAATTCAGATGATAGCTGGTGCTGGCGATTGGGGGAGGATAGGCTGTGGAGGGTGTATGACATTATCCATTGCTGTGTGGCTGGTCCCTGTGATTCTCTTCTTCAGGAGCTGCTCAGCTACCTCCCGCTGTCTTCCCCTTCAGGTTTCTTGAGTTTGTGAAGACGCTGATGTGAGTGGAAAATCCTTCCACATGGTTTCTCTTGAAGCTCATTGGAGCCTGGTGGTCACATGGACCCCTACTGCTCCTGGAGCTACTACTGCCTGCTTCTGTGGTCTCTAGAGTCTGGATGTTGCCTACTTCTGTGCTGTGGTTGATTATTTCTTATACACCCTCACTTTCCTGTAGAAGAGTGTATTTTGCTATTTTTCTGCTTATTTCCCCATCTAGGTTGCTTTGTTGTGGCTCCTACTCCACATCTTAGACAGAAGTCCCCAGTTTTAATTAGACACACACACACACACACAATTCTGCTTTACTTTTTAAAATATCTATCTTAAACTAATAAAGCATATTTATCTCTAACTAACATGTCTCTTGTTTAACTATGAAACTCTGTATTGATTTTTATCTTGAAGGATCTTGATGGAACTGTAAGCACTCTCTGTAACATCAATTGCAACTGGCAACATCCCTGCTTTTGGAAAAAAAAAAATGAAAGAATAAAAGAATGAAAACACCATTGTTTTTAGCTCATATGAACATATTCTTACAAAATCAAGAAGAGTCATGTGGGGCTGGAGAGATGGCTTAGTGGTTAAGTGCTTGCCTGTGAAGCCTAAGGACCCCGGTTCAAGGTTCTATTTCCCAGGACCCATGTTAGCCAGATGCACAAGGGGGTGCATGGGTCTGGAGTTCATTTGCAGTGGCTGGAAGCCCTGGCGTGCCCATTCTCTCTCTCTCTCTCTCTCTCTCTCTCTCTCTGCCTCTTTCTCTCTCTCTGTCACTGTCAAATAAATACGTAAAAATGAATAACAAAAAAATTGTTAAAAAAAAATAAAAAAAGGGGCTGGAGAGATGGCTTAGCGGTTAAGCACTTGCCTGTGAAGCCTAAGGACCCCGGTTCGAGGCTCGGTTCCCCAGGTCCCACGTTATCCAGAAGCACAAGGGGGCGCACGTGTCTGGAGTTCGTTTGCAGTGGCTGGAGGCTCTGGTGCGCCCATTCTCTCTCTCTCCCTCTATCTGTCTTTCTCTCTATGTCTGTCGCTCTCAAATAAATAAAAATAAAAAAATGAACAAAAAAAATTTTTAAAAAAAGGAGAGTCATATGGCAATGAGTAAAAACAAAATCAAGATTTGAAATTGTATCAAGTTTGTATATATGAGATTAATAACAAATATTTGCTAAATAATAAATGCCAGAAGAATCACACCTGCTCTGTATTGAGGAAATGTAATCTTATAGAGATGCAATTTCATGATAAATTAGATAATACATTATAAATTGATTCCAAAGAAACTATGAAGCATGCCTAATGAGATTAATACAACCATTGTGACATTATATAGATATAAACAATGTAGATTTGAAGAGAAATCTAGGTTAGTAGTTGGAATTTCAGATAGTTTTGGAAATGAATTGTGAAAATCATTAAAGTATGATCTCATGCTATAGTATTTAAAACAAATTTACTCTAGTACCTTTTGGTTACTACAAAATTATGAATTTAAAAAAACAAAGCATGACTATTGTAAGTTTACAATAGGCACCTGGTAAAATTAGTCAAAAGAAAATTGTAACGAACAAGGTGTGACTGTGTATGATGAGGAAGCACAGGTACTTATTTGGTGGTAGAGAAGTTATATGAGGAAATATAAATTTTGCAAGTCTGGAGAAATGTATTTCTATTATACTTTAATTTTTATCATGCTCTTTTTATTATAGTCCTTAGCAAAATTCTTCTATTTTACAACTGTGAACCACAAAAATATAATTATATGCATAGCTAGAAAGTTATATGCATGACCATTATGTATGTCTTCCCATGTTATGTCAGTTTCTGTAGTTCTCACCACATTAAATTCATGCAAATTCTTTCAAGGTGAATTAATCCTCCAAACCTCTTGTCCTGATTGTTAGTGACTTTTCAAATACAGAATAAAGATATAAAACTGAAGTTTATAATCCCAACTTCCTGGAACCCTTCCTACGTCTGGGAAATGTATATAACATGATTTTGATTAATTCTCTTTGTCATCAATCCTGTATTTTGTGACCAATGACATTTTTAAGGAAATTTAATTATACAATTGCCCTTCTATGTTGATCTCCATCAACTATCTTTAAGATAGTGAGTAAAAGAAATGAAACTTCTTTGTAAATGTTTAAATAAAGTTTACATATTGCACCCCAAATATAACTATAAATATAGAGACATGCACATATCACTTTAAAGAAAATTAATATTGATAAATTAAGTAAAATAAAAAGTATCCATTATTGTTTTCTTAAAAAAGCTATGCAAACTGGACATGGTGGTATGGGCCTTTAATCCCAGGAGGCTGTGGTGGGAGGATTGCCCGAGTTCAAGGCCAGCATGATGCTACAGAGTTAGCTCAAGGTCATCCTGGGTTAGAATAAAACCCTACCATGAAACAAAGAAAAAAAGTAAACAAGTAACAAAATAAAGCTATGAAAAATGGGATTGAAATATAGTAGGAAATTGTTGTTTTCACCAAATGAATATGATGTAGCTAAAACTTTCTTATTAGATTTGTAAAAAAAAAGAAAAAATTCTCTATAAAGAAAAGTGCAGTTACTTATCCACAAAATTCTTGTGTCATTATGGATTAATAGTAGATTAATATTTTCAAATTTATATTGTAAAAGTACAAAGACATAAAATCCAAAGATTCCTCTGTTACCAGATTTTACCTATAGCATATGTCTTCTTTTAGTCACATATTTTGTCAAGAAAACAAATTTTTTACATATACACTGAATAATTCTAATTATATCCATGCATTGTGAATATTTGGATGTGTGTGTGTGTGTGTGTGTGTGTGTGTGTGTGTGTGTGTATGTGTGTACACACACACATTTGAACATGTTATAGGTACATGGATATAACATATATACAGACTAAATATAATATATTTGGTCTCTGTTTATGAATGTATTGGTCAATGCTAATACTAGAAAGGTATAAAGGAATTAATGACAGGCCATATTTTATCTGGAAGGTCCTCAGGGAGTAAATTTTTTTCAGGTTGGTGGCTAAATTTCTTAGCTATTATTGGCTGTCTCAGATAGAGTGCTAACTGTGTGATTTTTGTTACAGTGGTTCAATTCTATTGAGACTACTCCTATATCTACTTGCATGTGAACATGTTCATATTGACCATTATGTTTAATAAAAGATGACATATACCTATGTTGAATCTGGTTAAATATGCCATGATTTTATCATTACATAGCCATTTTAGCTTATGAAAAATGTTCAAATTATGAAAGATTGTTGAAAACAGATGGTTGAAAAAGATAGACCTGGCCATTGCATTCATAACCTCACAGTGACTATCATTTCCTACACAAGATACAGACAACACTGAACCCAACAGCATTCTATTTATATAGTGGGAGACAGGAGATTTCCAGCCCCCTCCCCAGCTTTTTTTTTTTTTTTCCTTGAGGAGTTATAGGCAGATAATGCTAGCTGGAAAAGTGGGAAACACTTTATGCAGTGGTATAGCAACTTGAAGGATTACTCTAGAGTAAAATCCCTACCTTTCCCCAAGCAGGGAACTCCCATTAAACTCAGTGGGTTTCACCCTTACACAAGAAAATGAAAAAGAGACTTGTTGGGAAGAAGGGGTTAAGCAGAAAAGAGGCAGGGAAAGGGGTCAAAAAGCTAATGGGAGGGATTAGAACCAAAATATATTTATACATGTGTAATACTTGTCAATAAATAAAAATAAAAAAAATTACCTCAGTTCTTTTCCATGTTTCACATCCTTCGAACATCACATAATGACTTGTCTATCAATTATACTAAAATTAAAATAAAGAAATTTAGGATTATAGACAGAACATCTTCTTGTGTAAGTTCAGAAGTTAGACTTACAGGTGAGAGACTTACAAGAGCCTTGTTTTTGTAGTTTAAAACTCATTTTACCTTGCTATATAAAATGCCTTCTTTCTTATGCATTTGCTCTTAAAGTAATACATAAAATTCTACTTCCTAAAAGGCAGACCAAATGGTTGAACCTTCTCCAGGCCCTTAGAGGGAATACCTGAGTCATAAGGCACTGGAGAGGGTACAATGAAGACTGACCTTAACCTTCTACAGCTTCATTCTCTCTCTCTTTCATAGTAGCTATCTTTTTCTTCCTTCTTTTAGTGGTCAATGACATGTACCTCCCAGTACTAGCAGGTGGCTGTCATCCACAATGAGTTTTTGATCAGAGAGACCTACAAGATTTCCTAAAAGAAAGACAGATTTCTTTCAGAGTACTTGAGGACCCACCAAAGGTTAGTGGTAAGACCCTACTGTGGAAGACGACATATGCAGTTGACACATAAAATGGAATGACATGGCTGGAAGCTGGAAGCTAAAAATGATGCAGAATAGGGAGTGGTCCTGAGGGTACAGGTAGAAATGATGACTATTGGAAATTAAACTACAGATCATTTGTGTTACATTGTAACAAAATATTTTTTCTAGAGGACTTCCAGTTAAGATGGTGGCATAGGTACCATGCAAAAGCAGCCAGGGGGTAAAAGCCAATAAATAAATAAATAAATAAATAAATAAATAAATAAATAAATAAATAAATAAACCAGGGAGAACTACAAAAAATGGCAAAAATGAATACACATATTTAAATAATATCTCTGAATATGAAAGGCCTCAATGCCACAACCAAAAGACACAGGTTTGCAGATTGGTTTAAAAAGCAGGATCCTTCAAATTGTTGCCTCCAAGAAACCCACCTTTATACAAAGGATGGACACTATCTTAGGGTGAAAGGGTAGAAAATGGTGTTTCAAGCAAATGGACCTCAAAAACAAGCAGGGGTTGCTATCCTAATATCTGACAAGGTAGAATTCAGTCCAACATTAGTTAAGAAAGATAAGGAAGGCCACTTTATATTGATTAAAGGCACCCTCCAACAGGAGGACATTACAATTTAAACATATGTGCACCTAACACGGGGCCCCCAAATTCATCAAACAAATGCTATTAGAACTAAGGTCACAGATAACACCAAACACAGTGGTAGTGGGTGACTTTAACACCCCACTCTCATCAACTGACAGGTCATCCTGGGAAAAAAATAAACACAGAGGCAACTGGACTAAATGAGGTCATAGAATGAATGGACTTAGTGGATATATACAGGACATTTCATCCAAATGCTTCAGAATATATATTCTTTTCAGCAGTATATGGAACATTCTCTAAAATAGACCACATATTAGGACACAAAGCAAATATTAACAAATACAGGGAAATTGAAATAATTCCTTGCGTTTGATCTGACCACAATGGAATCAAACTACAAATGAATAGCATGAAAGACTATTGAGGATACACAAAATCATGGAACTTAAAAAACACACTACTAAATGATGAATCAGTCAATAAAGAAATCAAAAAGGAAATCAAAAAAATTATAGAGTCAAATGATAATGGGAATACAACATACCAAAATCTCTGGGACACAATGAAGGCAGTCCTAAGAGGAAATTTATAGAATTAAGTGCCAATATGAAACAAAGAGTTGGTTCTTTGAAAGGATAAACAAGATAAATAAACCCTTAGGAAATCTGAACAAAAGAAAGAGAAGAGACACAAATTAATTCATAAAATTAGAGATTGAAAAGGTAACATCACAAAAGATGCCAGAGAAATTCAAAAACTCATAGCAACATACTATAAAAGCATATACTTCACAAAGTATGAAAATCTGAAAGAAATGGAAGATTTCCTTGATTTATAAGACCTACCTAAATTAAATCAAATGAGATTAATCACTTAAATAGACCTATAACAAGCATGGAGATCCTAACCGTTATCAATAACTACCCAACTTAAAGCCCAGGCCCAGATGGATTCACTGCTGAATTTTACCAGACCTTCAAGGAAGAGCTAACACTATTGCTTCTTAAGCTTTTCCAGGAAATAGAAAGAGAAAGAATTCTACCAAATTCCTTCTATGAAGCCAGCATCACCATGATACCAAAACCAGGCAAAGATAGGACAAAAAAAGAAAATTACATACCAATCTTCCTCATGAACATAGATGCAGCAATTCTCAACAAAATATTATCAAACAGAATACAAGAATATATCAGAAAGATCATTCACCCTCACCAAGTAGGCTTTATCTCAGAGATGCAGGGATGGTCCAATATACACAAATCTATAAATGTAATATATTATATAAACGGATGAAGGACAAAAGTCACATAACCATCTCATTAAACGCAGAGAAAGCATTCGACAAAATCCAATATCCCTTCATGATAAAAGTCCTACACAGACTGGGAATAAAAGGAACATATCTCAACATAATAAAGGCTATTTATGACAAGCCTACAGCCAACATATTAGTAAATGAGGCATAACTGGAAGCTTTTCCACTAAAATCAGGAACAAGACAAGGGTGTCCACTGTCCCCAATTTTATTTAATATAGTTTTGGAAGTCTTAGCCATAGCAATAAGGCAAGAGACACACATAAAAGGGATACAAATTGGAAAGGAAGAGATCAAATTATCATTATTTGCAGATGACATGATTCTATACATAAAGAACCCTAAAGACTCTACTAGCAAACTGTTAGAGCTGATCAAAACCTACAGCCATGTATCAGGATACAAAATAAATACACAGAAATCAGTAGCCTTCATATATGCTAACAACAAACACACAGATGATGAAATCAGAGAATCACTCCTATTCACAATTGCATCAAAATAAATAAATAAATAAAATACCTTGGAATAAACCTAAGCAAGGAAGTAAAGAATCTCTATAATGAGAAATTTAAAACTGTCAAGCGAGAAATTGCAGAATACACTAGAAAGTGGAGAAACCTCCCTTGTTCCTGGATTGGAAGAACCAATATTGTGAAAATGGCAATCTTACCAAAAGCAATCTATACATTTTATGCAATCCCTATCAAAATTCCAAAGGCATTCTTCATGGAAATAGAAAAAAAATCCAAAAATTCATTTGGAATCACAAAAAACCTCGTATAACTAAAATAATATTAAACAACAAAAATAAGGCTGGTGGTATCACCATACCTGATTTTAACCTATACTACAGAGCCATAGTAACAAAAGCAGCATGGTACTGGCACATAAACAGACATGTAGATCAATGAAACAGGGTAGAGGACCCAGATGTAAGTCCAGGTAGCTATAGCCACCTGATATTAGATAAAATTGCCCAAAATACTCATTGGAGAAAAGACAGCCTCTTCAGCAAATGGTGTTGGGACAACTGGATATATATCTGTAGAAGGATGAAAATAGATTCTTCTCTCTATCCATGCACAAGAATTAAGTCCAAATGGATTAAAGACTTTAACATCAGACTGGAAACTTTGAAACTGCTAGAGGAAAAAGTATGGGAAACCTTTCAATATATTGGTCTTGGCAAAGACTTTCTGTATATAACCCCAATTGTTCAGGCAATTAAACCACAGATTAATCACTGGGACCTCATGAAATTACAAAGATATTGCACTGCAAAGGACGCTGTGAATAAAGCAAAGAGGCACAGAATGGGAAAAAAATCTTCGTCAGCTATATATCTGATAGAGGATTAATATCTAAGATTTACAAAGAACTCAAAAAGTTCAATAAGAAGGAATCAAGCCAATCAAAAAATGGGCTATGGAGCTAAACAGAGCATTCTCAAAGAAGAAATACAAATGGCATATAAGCATCTAAAAAAATGTTCTATTTCACTAGTCTTCAGGGAAATGCAGATTAAAACTACATTGAGATTCCATCTCACTCCTGTCAGATTGGCTACTACCATGAAAACAAATGATCACAAATGTTGGTGGGGATATGGAAAAGAGGAAATCTTCTACACTGTTGGTGGGAATGCAATCTGGACCAGCCATTGTGGAAATCAGTCTGGAGGTTCCTAAGACAGCTAAAAATTGATCTACCATATGACCCAGCTATAGCATTCCTAGGTATATATCCTAAAGACTCATCTCATTTCCTTAGAAGTACGTGCTCAACCATGTTTATTGCTGCTCAGTTCACAATAGCTGGGAAATGGAACCAGCCTAGATGTCCCTCTTCTGGTAAGTGGATAATGAAGACATGCCATATTTATACAATGAAGTTCTACTCAGTGCTAAAGAAAAGTGAAGTTATGAAGTTTGAAGGAAAATAGATGGATCTGCAATGATTTTGCTAAATGAAGTAAACCAGGCCCCAAAAGCCAAGTGCCACATGTTCTCTCTCATATGTTGATCCTAGGTACAGATGATTGGGCTTCTGCATGAGAAGGAAAAACCTCAGTAGCAGAGGCCAGTAAGCTAAAAAAGAGATAAAATGGGAAGAGAAAGGAAGGGAGGAGGGTACTTAATAGGTTGATATTGTATATATGTAAGTAGAAGAATAGATTAATGATGGTGAAAAGGCCCAAAGTGAGGTCAGGGGAAGAGAATGAGTAAAGAAAAGGTGAAGGAAGGGCTAATCAAAATCTAAGAAGTTATAAATAAATCTTATGGAATCCTCTGGTTTTAGAAAATGGAACACTCAGAGCCATAGATCATTGCTCGAAACATTTCAGTGCCAGGGATGGGATACTTCCAGTGAGTTGTTGGCCAGTGAGGTCCCTGGTGCCCCCAAAACCTTATAAGCCATTGCTAATGCCCTTGGTTTCCCACCAGGAATATATGGTAAGACCCTATTGCTGAAGACTCCACATACTTGTGCTGCAAAGCCACTGAGAAATCCTGCTGGAACTGAGCTGATAACCTCCTCCATGTTGACCAGCTGACAGAAAGCTGGAAGAAGCCATTCTACATGTAGTTCAATAGGAGAAAAAGATACCACCAGTGAAGATACTCAACAGTGGACACTGCAAGACTTATAACTGGCCAACCAGCCCAAGTGAGCCAACAGGTGCAATAGTGGCATGTCTATCATGGTGGAAACCAACTGCCCTCCAATTGGACTGGAGGCCCACTCCATAGGAGGGAATACATCCTTGATACTGAAAACTTAAAATGGGCAGTCATGAGCCCTAGGGGTGTAACATCTGCTGATGTCTGGATAAGTGTATATACTATGCTTATCAAACTGCCCAGTAAGTACTTCTCTTAATAGTAATATTCTTAAATTAATGCTACTCTCACTTTGGGTAGAGAATCTTCTCTTTTCAGATGGCAGTGACCTTGGGACAACTCAGAGGGTATCATAGTGTTGGAAGGAAGTGACTGGAGTACTGAGTAACATCTTGATCACACCTTCCAAGGCTTAGGGTCTAATGTGGAAGAGGTGGCAGAAAGAATGAAGAGCCAAAGGAAGGGTAGGGCTCCTTACAACGTGCTCCCTCCAGACATAAAACGGCCTGGATATCTATGACCTCATAGTGACTGACACTATCTAGACAAGACTATCATAAGAGGAGAAAAAGATCATGACATCAAAATAAAATAGAGACTGATTGAGATGGGGATAGGATGGAGAATAGAATTTCAAAAGGGGAAGTGGGGGGAGGGTGGGTATTACCATGGGATATTTTTTATAATCATGGCAAATGTTAATTAAAATTGAGGAAAAAAAATTATTTTTCTACCTCCTCTCCTGCCATGCACTTTGTATGAGACTGAAAGACTACTAAAACACTTGTGAAATTTCAACGTTTTGCAGCATTCTGGCTGAGATGTATTTTTCTTGTGGCAATTATAGTAGGTGGGACAAAAATCAGAGTATAATAACTTGGATAACATCTATTTGGATAGTCAACCATGTTTTGTGAGGCATTTTGGCTGTTGTTTAATATTTACCATTGAAATAATATTCTATAGATATTTGAAAGTTATGATTGACTATATCACTTGAATTACTTTATACAAGAACTATAACATATACTTTCATTGAATGTATTTTACACATCTTGCTGATAAATAAAAGGATTTCAAACTTAAGGGTGCAGGCAACTTCTTGAATATACAATCAAGTGATGGGATTTTTTTAAATTACATAACATTGATTTTCATTCATTCATTCAGTTATTTATTGTTGTTGTTTTGTTTTGGTTTGGAATTAAACCAAAAACATCATATATGCAAAAGTACGAGCTAGATTCCCAACCTAATTTTCAGATTTTCTTAAACAAATAATATAACTACCTTTCATTTTAAAGAGAAGCATGTGTTTGGAAAACAGATTTATAATTTTTATAATCAGAATGTCCTTTAACATCACATGCTATGCACAGTTGTTTGTGCCTTTCAAACCAATGCAGAACAATTACAAAAACTTTGCTATTGTCAACTTAAGTAAAACATTTATTTATAAGATCCTTTGCAGTCTGCCAAATAGAAGCACTTATCAGACTGTTTTCTGGAGAATTCATTATAAGACTGAGCAAGTTGATTTAATATTTAGATTATGATCCAAAAGAATTGTCTTTACTAGTTCTGTTTTACTATTTTCCAGTATATTGGCTCATAGGACATTTAAAAAAAGACTGTATATCTCTGGGTCAAGTGTTCCTAGAGAAACTATATATTTGCTAACTCTGCCTAAAATGCCAAATAGCACAAAATAGAAAAAAAATAAGAAGCAAATTTGTCTCCCTGACATTCCTTTCCTTACTTTTTTCAAGTTTTGAAGTTATTCACCATTAATGTCTCAGAAAATGACCATATATGTATCACTATAAACGTAAAATAATATCTCTATCCTAGTATTTATTTGTAGATAAACTCAATCTAATTCATATAATCATAATATTCTAAGCTTTAAGAAATTATATGATTTATTATTTTTGTATTTTTAATATTTAATTTATTTATTTACTTGAACGAGATATAGAGAAAGAGTTGGATAGAGAGAGAGATTGATGTGCCAGGGATTTCAGCCACTGCAAACGAACTCCAGAAGCCGTGCCACCTTGTGTGTCTGCCTTATGTGAATCCTGGGAAAAGAAACCTAGATCCTTTGGCTTCACAGGCAAATGCCTTAACCACTAAGCCATCCCTCTATCTTCAGTACCTTAAATTTTAGAGAATTTTGTATAACACAGATCTTCACAATCTTTTTAATAATGTCAAGCTCTTCTATTGTTTGGATAATTACCACAATTTAAAAAACAACCCTTTATCAATGGATATTTATGGACAATTTCTGATAGGCTAATGTTTTATTGGAAACCTTAGTTTACTTGGAAAAAAAAATCACAAGATATATGAGGGTAAGAGACTTTCACACAGATTATTTGTAGAATTTGTATTATTTGTAGAATCCAAGGGGTCATTGATTATAATGTTTGGATCACTAAATGATCCTTGTGAAAAGAAATCTATGAATCTAGTCAAAACATAGCAGTTGCTGCTATGTATTTAAATAACAACTGAGATCACTATGCAATCTTAATTGGGGTCTCCAAATCAAGATGGTGCCCTCCTCTTAGCATGGGTGTCTCAGCAAACAGGCTGACAGGCAGATTTAAAAGTCTGCATATGGGAGATACATTAACCATTTGGAGTTTGGGAACTCACTTCTGCCTTAATAAATTTACCTAAGTAGATATCTTACACTCGTGTGTTAAAGATGGAAATTTAAATGCAATTCAGGGGATGGATAGTGTAGCTTTCTTTCATTGTATGCTCAGAACCCTATATCATGAGTTTTTACAGATCATTCCATTCGCTGGTTCCTGGTGTAAAGAAGTCCAGTAAATCAACCTCTCCAACCACATGACTGCCTCTGAGGTGGGTTTGGTTTGTTAGTCCACAAATGCATTCGATATGTGCATTTTCATTTACTCTTCCATCTAGAGTGGGGTGGAACGATTTGGAACATTTTATACTGAGTACTGAGAAGGAGACATTTGATATTTATTCACTCCCCACCACCACCAGCACTGTGCAGATCTGAAATCACATTGCATTCTGTTTCACACACACTGGCATTTTTTGCTATTATTAAACCAACAACATTGAGCTAGAGACTGGCTGGAAGACCAGAAGGAAGACTTTAATAGGAAAAAGGCTGAGCAATTTAAAATGTACATATCAAATAATTTTTCTATTCTTAGAACTATTTTATCATATTAAAAAATTGGAAATAATGGTAAGATGTAATATGTGCTGAGCCAAAATGACTGGCTTGACAAAAAAAATATCACCCGAACAGGAAATTAATTCCCATTTCTTTGCGTGTGCATGTATGTGTTCATGTGTGTGGACATGTATATGTAGGTATGAAAGCTAGCCATTGTCACTGAGTGTCTTCCCCATGGCTCTCTTTTTTGACTGTTTTTTTTTTTTAATTTAATTTATTAGTTTTCTTTTCAGCAAATACAGGCAGTTTGGTACCATTGTTTAGGCTCATCCATTATCTACCCCCTCCCAATGGACCCTCCTTGTTGACTTAAATGGGTCGTGCATTGTGGAGTTAGCCCACAGTTATTGGTATGATAAATGTCTCTGCATATCATGACCCAACATGTGACTCTGACATTCTTTCTGCACCCTCTTCCGCAAAATTTCCCTGAGCCATGTTGGGTTCATGTTTGGTCTGCTTCAGTGCTGAGGTGTTGGGGGCCACTGAGACTCTGGCTCTCTGATTTGGTAGGAGTTGATTTTTCTCTGTGTTGGTCACCTTCCTCTTTGTGTTGGTATCCGGTTCATCAGGAAAACAGCACCCTTGCTTGTTTTGCCAAATATCCTTAGTTTCAGTCAGGCCCCTTTTGAGGTATGATGGGGCAGCTCTCTCCTTAGGATCTGCATCTATCTGAAAAAGAGAAGCAGATTCTCCAATGGAGAGTAAGTTAGTACCCGGAAAATTGAAATAACACTTGCTTTTTTGATAGAGAGTTTAATAGGTGTAGGCCCTCTTGTACCCCATGATTGATGGTAGCTTGTTAATGGAGAGTGCGCTTATGTTTGAGTATGGTTCTGACTTGTTTCCCAGCTCCAGCTATGGATATCATACCACTGAGGGGATCAGTTAGCCAAATCAAGAGCAATTGATTCCTCACCATGGCTGTGTACCACTATTGCACTTGTGTGGGCATCACATCCGGTTATTTGTTGCTAATTAGGTTAAACAATGTGTTGCTTGGACAGATCTTGGTCATTTCCCCCAGTCGCCTATGTAGCGCCTTCTGGCACTAGACACGCTGACTGTCTGGGGACTGACTCTCTCCTGGCTTCCAGCCATGTCTTTCCATTTTACGCGTCAGCTGTGTATGGAGTCTTCAGCAATAGGGTCTTATCACTGGCCTTTGGTGGGTCATCAAGTACTCTGACAGAAGTATGTCATTGTTTTGGGAAACCTTGTAGGTTTCTCTGATCAAAAGCTCATTGTGGATGGTAGCCCCAAGCTGGTAGTGGGGTTTACAGGTCAGTACCCACTAATAAATTGAGGAAAAACATAACTAATATACAAGAGTTAGAGAAGAGGGGGGGGAAGAGGGGGAGAGGGAGGGAGGGAAGATGTAGAAGATTTAGGTTAGTCTTGATCCTACCCTCTCCAGTGTCTTGTGGTTCAGGTGTTTCCTGTAAGGGTCTAGTGAAGGTTCAGCCATTTGGTCTGCCTTTTAGGAAGTAGAATTTTATGGTACCATTGCCTTTTGGGTCCAGATTAGTGTTTTCCACCCCTTTGATGCCCTCTCCTCCCTCCCCACCCATCCTATTGTCTAGTCCATGAGGCACTTGCTGGGTATGTAAGGTATCTTGGGTAGATTCAGGTTAGGTGTTTGTGGTGATTTGATTCAGGTGTCCCCCATAAACTTAGGTGTTCTGAATGCTAGGTTCCCAGCTGATGGATATTTGGGAATTAATGCCTCCTGGAGGGAGTGTATTGTTGGGGGCGGGCTTATGGGCTTTATAGCCAGTTTCCCCATGCCAGTGTTGGGCATACCCTCCTGTTGCTGTGGTCCATCTTCTGTTGGCCAGGGGGTGATGTCCACCCTCTGTTCATGCCATCGTTTTTCCCTGCCATCGTGGAGCTTCCCCTCGAGCCTGTGAGCCAAAATAAACTTCTTTTTCCCAGAAGCTACTCGTGTTGGGTGATTTCTACCAGCAATGCGAACCGGACTGCAACAGTGTTGTAGATGAGTGAGACTATGTGTTGATTTTTTTTTCTGTGATTGGGTAAGTTCACTGAGAATGATCTGTTCCAGGTTTAACCATTTTTCCTCAAATTTCTTTGTGTTGTTTTCTCTTACTGCTGTATAGAATTCCATTGTGTAGATATACCACATATTTGTTATCCATTCTTCTAATGATGGGCATCTGGGTTGATTCCAGCTTTTAGCTATTATGAATTGAGCCGCTACAAACATGCACAGCGGTTGAGTGTTTTTTGATTTTACGTGAGCCCAGAACTCACCTATTCAGCCTGTATAGCTAATATGCTAGAAGGATTCCCTGTCTGACTCTGGCCTATTGCTATTATCACCATATCCACATGGCATCCAGTATTTCCCAAGGCCATAAAAACTATACTAATTGTAGTGGTAATATTAAGACTCTTTGTCTATTTCTGTTTTTGAAACAGTCTCACTATGTAGCCAAGATGTGAACTCCCAAAATCCACCTTCCTCAGCCTTCTGAGTGTCAGTACTGTTGCATGTGTGGCAAGTTTTGGCTGAAATTTCCTTGGAAGTTTGTTAGTAATCACAGTGTGCCTATTTCAACTTGCAAGGCAGAAATAAGATTTTCACAGAAGCTCACAAAAGGATTGAAACAGTGCAAAACTAAGAACCCTGACTCAAAACAAGGACTGATTAGAAAGTTATCTTCTAATCTTGACACACTCACCATCATATACATGTGCTCACACCAAAAAATGAATGAATTGAAAGAAATTTAAAAATTAAAATTCATCGATTAATAAAATATAGAGGTTGTGTTAGCATAAGAAGCTAAAATTTTATCATTTGAGCCTTGTTTAAAAATTACTTTATGGTCCTTGATTTACTACTACCATCTTTTATTAATCACAAACTCCCTTTAAAGAGTACAATAACACTTCACACACATTTTAGTGCTTCACAAGGATAATCTAGTTCTTCCAAAGTTTGTGCTCTACTCATCGTTCATTATGTACTTTAACATAGCCGGATCAAAAATGTACTGACATCATTTCTTTTGTCAACCAATTACATTTTTGTTTATTTATTTATTTATTTCTAACACATTATATTCATTTATTCTCTCTCTCTTGTCCTGTTTCTTTGGGGATTGACTATAGATAATAAATAAGAATAAGGTTCACATCTTTTAACCATTTCCAAGTATCTTTATATCTTTGTGTACATTTGATTTTTATCTTCTACCTGGAGAAATTACTTTAATAGTTGTTAGAATATAGATATTTATTTAGTGGTTTTTGTAAATTTTTTGTTAAATTTATCATTTTCAAAGATGCTTTCAGTGGATTGTGATTTGTGGACTTTTTTAAAAATAGTTTTCTTTTGGCCCATTAATTATGATAATAAAATTTTTATTAGATATTTTTATGGAAAATAAACTCTATGTTTTTGTTTATAAACATGCAACAGGTAGTCTTCTTTCCTCCTCTGACTTGACTTCATACTTTTCTTTACATTGGCTTATATAGGCTTTTCATTTTGAGCACCTGAGGGACTGTGCCAAGAGCATATGGAAATGGTCTTTTGTGACCTGGGTCATGGATTTCTCAATGAGAAAAAAATATCATTGTCCGATTAAGATATACCAAAAAGGGAAGAGAGATAAAGACTTAGGGAGCTAACCATAGTCTTCCCAGTTGATTGGAACTGTCCAGTGCCATTTGAAAATTGTGTTTCAAGGAAGTAGACCTCATTGCACTTCATTCAATCCTTCCATTAAGATGCTAATAGGATAATTTTGATGTTTGTGGGGAAGAGAACAACTCTGACAACCCTGTACCAAAACTTGTGTCTGTTTATTCTAACCTAGAGATATCAAAATTCAGTGGTGAGAATATTCATATGAGGATCATAACTTAGATTAGAAATACTTAATTTCGTGGCTGAGTTTGCTTTCTTACTTAATTTGGCAGAATCTGTAGGTAACCCACAGAACAGGATGAGATTTGCTTCCCACCCTAGGGATGCCCATGACATTGAAAGAAACAGGCTTTGGATTGATGTACACTGGGTCAGCCCATAGTGCTGTGGACAGAGGGACAGAGGGACAGAGAAGGCTCTCTGGAGAACCCAGTTAACAGAGGATAGCTGTATACATTCCATGAAGGAAGGAACAAGAGCTGTAAATTGAAGAGACACCAGTCCAGTCACCTCCACTTGAACATATAGTTATGTTAGGCATTTTGGAGAATTAAGTTGTTTTGCCATTACATTTTTTTTAACTTAATGAAGATTTTTGCTCTTTATTTGGCTTTATTCTGTTTATTTCCTAGTAAATACCATTTTCATGCTCATTATGTTCCACTCTTTCAATATTCTAGAGACACAAGGTAAATAAAGCATTGTCTTTGCTTTCAAGAAATAGGAAATATAGTAGAGCTCACACACTGAATCTAGTGCTCCTCCTAGAAATTGATGTAGAAGCTTTGAGTTATCATAAACAAGAATATATACACATCTGAGTAAGTGTGACTTTCAAGCATTCATAACCAATATTCCACAGCTGAACACATTCTTAGTAGATATGTGAAAAAATTCTGACTCTCGTTTATGTACAATTCTCTTAAAATGTCTGGGAATATGTATTATGCCCAGTGGTACATTTTAGGTGGGGCAGTTTTCTAGGTGGTAGTGAAACCAGGAAGACAGAGCATTGCAGTTTACTGTGAGATAGGATTTAAGGAGACTATCAAAGCAAATATCAAAATTTTGGAAGGTTTCATAAGTAATGTGAGACAATGTAATTAGCGCAGACACAATTTACATTGTTTTCCATCATTAATTCCCTTTATATTTTCCCATAAAACTTCTATTAGGAATCTTTAATTAACCATAATGAATAAGATACACTATTTCCTAATAAGAAGGAAGTAAGAAAGAGACATATCTTTAAGATAAGGACAAATATCAGAAGTCTGGAGGTTGAGAACGCAAGTGGAACTGACTGAGCCTCATAAGCTAAGCCAGTGCTGAGAGGTAAGAAACACAGTGCATTTTATAGTACAGAATCTCACTCAAAGTGGGAGTGCAGAATGAAGCAAAAACAACAACAACAACAGAAGAAAAAAAAAAAAGCATGGATTTAGGATGTTAGCACAAATAGTTGAAGATTTAGCTTTTCCCTCTCCCTTGAAACCAAGCATGACCACCCTCCATTCTATCAGAAGAGGAAGAAGCATTCATTTAGTCCCCAATCTTTGCTCTTTGAGATTGATCTCATCACATTGTAAAGCATATCACACAGGATTATTAAGTGTCAGTGTTGAGCAGAGGATCACATGGTAGGTTTCTCACTGCTGTGATGAAATACCCTACAAAAGGAAGCTTAAAGTAAAGAGGTTTTTTTTTTTTTTTTTTTTAGGTTTACAATTCCAGGATGTAGTCCATTTTGGCAGGCTAGCTATGGTATAAGGAATATGAGGCTTCTGGTCACATTGTATCTACAGTTGGGAAACCACTAGGGAGGCAGAGGAGGTAGGAGGATCACTGTGAGTTTGAGATGACACAGTGCTTTCCAGGTCAGCCTAGCTAGATGAGATCCTACCTTAAAAAAAACAACATAATAACAACACTAATAATAAATAAAATTTTAGTACAGTTGGGAATAGAGAAAGATGTATGCCAGTCCATACCCAGTCACCTTCACTCCCAAACAGAGCACTTTTAAGTCATAAATTTTTGGGCCTTAAAGACCTATTGCCACATCATAATGAACATGCAATTAGTCCTTCAAAATATCAAAGTCTCTACTAACACAGAAGGCAACTTCTTGGCTGTGAATCCTTGTAAAATCTAAAAATTAAATAATATATTTCCATCATACAATCCCACAGAGTTAACATTCTCATCCCGAAAGGAAGGAATGAGGGGCATAGCAAAGACTAGTCCAAAGCAAGACCAAAACTCAACAGGGACAACTCCATATCCTGTTGCTTCTTGTTGGGAATCTGGGGTTTGTGATGGAACCACTTTGGCTACATAGAGGCTGGATAGCCCTATCCCTGGAACTCTGTCTCCCACAGCACATGCATGCTCTCTCTTAGGCTGGTTCCTGTCTGGGCCTAAGGCTTTCCTCAGTGACGTCTCACCAATATAGGAGGTAAGAATGGAACCAGGTAACATTTGAAACGTTTAGCAGAGATTTCTCCACTACATTATTGTATTCTTATCTACTGTACTTACCAGTGTATGTGGTAAATGCTTTGACTTTGGGTTTCTTTTCATCTGGAGACCATAAAAAGTTCATATAATCACATCCAAAGTCAAATGTATGATTTGGGACAACCTGAAGTTTTGGGCCTAGATTTTCATGCTCACTTATATTTTCCTCTGAATGAACTTTATTATTCCATTTTAATAAGAGATATGTCTTGCATCCAAACATATGACAAAAAGGAACAAGCAACAAAAAAATAGTGTGAGACAGAAGACTTCATTTTAACAGGCTTCATCCCAACAATGAAAACACCCCCATGAAGAGATGTCCTTTGTTCAATTTTAATTAGCTTGGTTATTCACAAGCTTTTTATCCACTCTGTTATAGGGAGTAAAAGTTAAGTGACAGTTAAGTGGGGCCAAAGTGAGACCTGTGTTCTCATTAGGAAAGTGGGTGGAATTTGAACAGACCTCAACCACCTATTTTTGCAAAGCAATTCCAATATAACCATATGGATTGTCAAGAATTAAGAAGGGTATTACTCCAAATACTGTCATTAAACAGTATGTGAACCTGCATTGTATCTTTTCCACATTTAAACAATTTTTATGAGGGCTGCAGTGCTTAGTGGTCAAAGGTACTTGCCTGTGAAACCAAAGGACCCAATTTCAATTCTCCAGATCCCATGTAAGCCAGGTGCATATGGTGGCACATGCATATGGAGTTCATTTGCAATGGCTAGCAGCCCTGGGGTGCCCATTCTCTCTCTTCCCCTCTCTCTAATAAACAAATAAAAAATTAAAAAAATATTGGCAACACAATTCATGAGGAAGGATTATGAAACAATGTACACCTTGTTAATGACATCTTTATAAAACCAGTTCTGAAGTTCATTTACTATGTATTTGCTTTTTTGTACAATGGAACACAGGAAATGGGGTCTTATCTTATGACAAGAATATTTGGATGCCACAGTATTGCTATAACTTAATCATGTGGCAATTGAACATAGTCAATTAGGCCTTCAAAGATGGAAATTGAGTTAAGGACTTTGTATAGTTTCCTTTTATTTTTTTGGTTTACAGTCTTGAGGGTAAGTTTCATGATGGCAGGGAAAAGATGGTATAGCAGAGGCTGGCCATACCTTCCCAACATCAGGAGGACAGGCGTAGAAGTAGTGTGAGCCAATGAATGCTGGCAAAATTGGAGCTGATAAGCCTCAAGATCCATGTGTAATAACACACCTCCTCTAGCAAAGGCCCATTTCTCAAATTGCCATCAACTGGGAACCAAGCATTTAAAACTCATTAGTTAATGGGGGACACCTGATTCAAGCCACCACAGGACTTCAGTCATTTTTATGGCAAATAGTGATTGGTGAGTAAATTCATACCTGGTCCTTTAAAGACTATGATGCTATAGCAACTAGAGATCTTATTTAACCAGTGAGAGATTAGTTCTCCATCAGACTCTACCTTAAGTAAGAAGCTTACAGTTGACCTTTGCACAAAGTCATGATCATGATGTCATAATTCACATGAAATTAAGCATAAACATCAAATGGCATATTAAGCATGATGTTGCATGTAGTATCCCAAAAGGTAGGGTTACAAGAGTTTTTAACTATAATAAGTAAGTAAGGTATTGAATTCAAGAACTGTCATTTGAAAGAATCATGTTTTTTTTTTTGTTTTTTTGTTTTTTTTTCTGAGAACTGGTTGGAAGTTTCCCCAAGAGAAGAACATCTGATAATTTCAAGATTATAAACAATGATCATGTTTTGGGAGGTTTTAAAGGAAGGTTTAAATAGGAAGCAACATTAATAGAAACATGGGCATAAAAAAAACAAAAAAACAAACAAACAAACAAAAAAAAACAGGGATGGTGGTAACATGCCTTTAATCCCAGCACTCCAGAGGCAGAAGTAGAAGAATCGTTGTGAGTTCAGGCCAGCCTGGGACTACATAGTGAATTCCAGGTCAGCCTAGGTTAGAGTGAGACTCTACCTCAAAAAAATAAAAAAAAAAAAAAGAAAGAAATGCAAAGCAAAACAAACAAAACAAAACAAAAAAACAGGGTCATGCAAAAATTGAGGCCAGTAGATCATACACACAAATAAGTCATTGCTGTATTCCCAACAGGACCGCTAATCAAGGCTCCTCATACCTCAAAACCCTGTTCTGTTTGAGGTCTTATCCTTACCTTGGGATTTGCTCCCAGTTGAGGCACAACTGCCACTGAGAATGATGAGGATTCATTTATATAGATCATTTTTCACTATTGTGAAATTGGTCATCTTGTACCCTGAGGAAAACTTTGGTAGAACAAGAAGTCAAGGGCAAGTCCACAAAATTGATGAGTAGATTGAAATGTAGTGTGGTGGTTTGAATATAAAATGTCCCTGAATCATGTGTTGGAACACTTAATCTCAAGATGATGACACAGTTCTGGAATGTTTTTTCACCTTTAGCAGAAATAGTCTTGCTGGAGAAAGTGTCACACTACTATGTGATAATGTGATGCCTGATTCCTGCTCCTGCCAGACTTTCCCCACCACAATGGACTCTGTTTTCTGGAAATGTAAGGCTCATTAAACTGTTACCTTCTCCAATATACTTGTAAGTAATTTTGTCCCAGCAATGAGAAAGGAATGAGACAAGGGTAAAAGAGCAGAAAGGAAATTATCAGAAGAAAAGAATTTAGACTCAATGCTGTCAGAGGAATACTGGTATATTTGAATGCTCTTGAGCAATGGTTAATGACCACTTATCTTATGTTCTAGTGATTGTTTTTTAATCAAAACATATTCTTGTAGAGGCCATTCTCTTATGGGAATCTTTGTAGGACTTAAAGTAATAGTTTAGAAGTATTATGAAGATAGCCAATAGAGATGCCAGTTGACAGCTGTAAAGTCAATTGGAAAGACAAGGCAGCTGAAGCCCTAGTAGCAATGCAGAACCTGAGACATACTCCAATGAGCAGATGCCACCAATATAAGAACCACAACTGGCGTTAATAATTAAGTTTTATAACATTGTGAGCAACACTTCTGTTGAATCCATGTATTACTGACAGATGTATTATACTGGATATCTACTCAAAGAACTGTAATTGGTACACACAATGGTTGATATCTACCTACTTATCACCTATAACAGGTATGATCTTGGAAAAATGAAATAATTATTAGAAACAACACATTCTGGTGGATATTGTGTCCTTGAATGTACTTATTTTTTTATTTCTTCTACAAGAATTACCATGAACTATTCCATGCATTCTTATATGTGAGCTCCATTAATTGCAATCCCATGAGCAACACGGCGGCCATCCCAGTTTTGGAGATGGAGAAACCAGAGGTTAAGAGGATTTCCCAGTGTCATGCAGGAGTTCAGTGGTGGAATGGCTAAAGGCCAGCTTTGATTTTCCTGCTGCTTGGTAGCATTCTGTCATGTTGATCATCTGTTAGACATATGTTAGAATTTTCAAGAAGTAGATTAGCAATGTATTATTTGAAGTTTAAGCAATAATTTTATGGTAAATTATGATTGTATCAGTTTTATAACACAAAGAAAGCAAGATAAAAAACAAGAATGATTATTTGAATGTTAAGCCTAGGATATAAAATAAAATATTAATATTAAAGTCATAGTTGTAGAGCTTACAATTTGCATAGGAATCAGCTAAAAAGAAGAAATACAATTGCATGTTCCTTATGATTATCACTGAACACCACTTTATAAATGCAAAAATAGAATCAAATAGAACTAAATGTTTGTAGTGAATGATTTGGGCTATGGTGGTGAGTCACTTGAGTCTTCAGATCATTGATGTGTGTCCACATTTATTTTTCTGTTTTACTTTCTAAGAATTTACCTAGAATGACTAACATTTCATTTTATATGGAAAGTGTTTTCTTAAAATCTATGCTCAATTTTTTGTGGTTGATAATTTTTGTCAAATATTAGTACAATGAGTCATTTCTCATTTAGATTTGTCACTTCCAAAGAACCGGCTGTCATCAGCCCAGCAGTATTGTTTGGTAGCTTTTGTTTGCATTTAACTTTTCATACATGTTATTTGTGTAGGCTTCTCATTCAAATTAAGAATGCACGTTGCCTGAGTTTTGTTTTCCAAATCATCTCACATGGTGTTCATTTGTAATTTTCTTCTTTTCTAATATGAAAGGTGAAAGAACCACCCACCCATATTCAAACAGTTCCCTGTTAACCAGTCTCTGTTCCATGAGGACCAGGGCCAGATTTCCATGCTGGTACAATGCAGACCTGTAAACTTGCTTCTGTTCTCTGTTGTCTCTATAAATTTGTGTTTTGACTTCAGGATTATTTTACTGTTTATCTTGTGCTGGCCATGGCCAACTTAGACAGTTTTCATGTGGCATATTAGATACAAGGCTCATACTGCTGGAATATGTACTAAGGGCATCCATCTAAATAAAGGAAACATGACAACTACCCAATGCTTGAAGACAAGGAAACTAATGAAGTTCAATTAACATCAAAGCAATGCCTTTAGTAAATAATGCAATTAGTTAATATGAGAGCATAAGTTTATTTTTATATAAATTTAAAATATATTTAAAAGCTAAAAATAGTGTATATATTTTACAAACATATTAAATGTCATAATATGATGTGCCAGTGATATGTATTGATAAGGAATATTGACTGATTGACTCAAGACATTAAATATTGTCTTTCCCTGGTAACATAGTTAACATATAGAGGATATTCCATAGCACAGTTAGCTAGGTTTTACTCTTTCAAATAGATCCTGTGCTAAAGGTCCCTCTGTGACTAACCAGATGCTGTGTAAAAACTAGGACAGGGAATAATTTGTCCATAAGCTGTTTATACTTTCTTGTTGAGATATAGAAATATATTCAAGATAGAGCTGGTGTTTTCATCACTTAATATTGCTCATTTATATCATATATTATCTAAATACTGAAATTTTCATGTCAGTGATATAGTGTTTGATATCATTCCATAAAATTTGAAAAGTTAAAATAATTGATTTTATTTCACAGAGTGACATACACAGTCTTTAAAGCTTCAACTGTTGAGCACTCAGCATTTGTCCTAAATAGAATTTAATTTCATCTTTTTTATGTGAATCCAAATAAAGTAAAAATGAAGTTTAGCAAAAGAATTGCTACTTGAGTTATTTCCATGAGAAATAGTCCTTTGAGATTTAAAATGCATTATCCTTATCTCAACATGACAAGTGTTAGCTCCATTGATGACCCTGCATAATTATTCTATCATCTCAATGTTTTTATATTCAAATAAGACATTTACAAAATTGCTACTGGCTTGCTGTGTGACCTGGAGTCATTCCCTTAACCTCTCTGTTTCTTGATCGTAATCAGATTAAGATTAATTAATCATGCAAGCTATGTTAGCATTGAGAGAAAATT
The DNA here is from genome assembly GCF_020740685.1 of Jaculus jaculus. Lineage (NCBI taxonomy): Eukaryota > Metazoa > Chordata > Mammalia > Rodentia > Dipodidae > Jaculus > Jaculus jaculus. The sequence goes on along the minus strand of NC_059105.1, from coordinate 84,605,378 downwards.
TGTAAACTAAGTAAGGTTCCAAAGTATGTCATAGACATCTAAAGAATTATTTTAATATAAAATTATATAATTTAAAATCTACTAGCATTTGAATTAAATGATAAATGTAGACCTTTCATGTCATTTTATAAGAAATAAAAAAATAACTCAGGGATTTTTGTCTTGTTTAGAATTCATAAATTACTAGATGGGAGTAGAGAACTGGGAAATTTGTCCCTAATTAAAGTTGAGCACTATTTTCCTTCTTTTAAATATCTTACTTTTACAAAAGGAATTTCTTAAAATTTTTGGTTTTTCCTGGGTAGAAGACAAACACCCTTTACCCTAAGCAAGTGTATTGCTCAGTAAACTCATTATTTCCATAGTTGACTCCTCTGAGGGATGGAGATTCCTAACTCCTAGTGTGCTAAGGTGTTAAATAATTAGCTATGCTCTCATTAATTCAGCTGAGTAGTTTAGTCTCAAATTTCTTCATATAAAAAATGAAAAGGAAGTTTTGGAGTAAATGACTTCTAGCAGTAATTTCAGAATTTGCATATATGGTATGTAAGCATTCTAATTGTTATTATTTTTTAAATTCTTTTAAATTTTTTATTATATGTAATAAGGAAAATGTATTATATTTATGTATATATTTATTAACATGTTATGTACCATTTATATTATGTGGTTATTATACATATATACAAAATAGGTTATATACTATTTTTCCTCACCCTAACTCCTGCTGTCCTGCCCCCCAGCTCAGTGGGGTTATTGAAATCACTATGAGGTAATGAAGGCCTCATTCAATTCCTATGGGGTAGCTGGACCAAGCCTCAGGGTATTCCTACCCACTCTGTGGCTCTTATCATCTTTCTGCCCCCTCTTCTGCAATATTCCCTGTCAGCAGTCTGATTTGGTGTTGAGTTATCTGTAGCCTTTGGATTTCTGTTGTCATAGGTTTTGATTATTCAAAGTGTCTGTCATCATCATTCTGGGGCTGTTTTACAGGCTAGCAGGAAAAATAATATTCATTACATCACTTCCTCTGCAATTTCTTCTGGCAGATGTGGTAGAGTTTGGAAGTCTCATGATATGCAGTCATCTATCTACTTGTCTTATGATGGATGTTGACTCTGTATTCTCTGCCATCTGTAAAATAAAACAGATTCTCCAACCAAGTGTGAGAACAATTTGGCTTAAAGGGGTTATGCAAAGTTGTTTAGGAAATTTTTGTTGTGCCAGCCCACTCTTTCCTGACCATGAGATTCTGACTTGGTTTTCAGTATCAGTATAAGGTCCCTCCTTCTCAATGGGCCTCATGGCCAATCAGGGAACAGTTGGTTATCTGTAGAGTCTGCATACCTCTCTTGCACAAACATGTGCTTCTTATCCAACTTGTTGATTTCATAGTCTGCAGGGTTCCCTGCTTATTCATGCTATTGTTGACTATTTTCCTCTGGTGGCTCTAGGCTCTAGTAGGGCTCTCCAGCATTATGAGGGCAAGCTAGGGATGACAGAGTTTCCCTTTTGGTTCCAGCATTGTCATTTGATGCCCTGTGAACACAACCCGTGGTGTTTTCAGCAACTGGGTAATTACCTTTTAGCTTTGGCAGTTAATCACATTTTTGGCAATGGTGGTAACCTCATGGGTTCCCCTGGCAAACCAATCACTATGGGGAAAAATTGACTGCTGGGTCATGGATTCACCAGCGAGAGACTGTGGTTATAAGGTTAAGCTTTTTACATCTTCTTTCCATACTGTCCTTCATCCCCCTTAATTTGTAGTTATATCTTTCTTGTAGAATGTTAGTCAGAATGAAGGCTTCCGTGGAATTGACTCTTACCATTGTCTTAATTTTCATGTAACTCCCTGCCTTCCCTCCTCGCCTCCTACTCAACCTCCCTACCTTCTACCTCTCCAATCCCCTCCCACCCTGGTCATTCTGTCTCTCTTCCAATGCATCCAAAACTCTTCCTCTTTCCCCATCCCATTTTTTTTTCTCTTTTCTCATCTCACTCTAGTTATATGTCCATATTCCTGATATTAACTGCCATTCTATCTGCATTTCAAAAATACATATTTATACATTGGTTCATAGACAAGAAATAGATTAAGTACTAGCTACTCCCAGGTTGTTTTAATACAGAAGAACATTCCACAGTCCTTTGAGAGACAAAGGAAATACTTGTACTCACAACAACCATACCTACAACTAGGTCATTCTCAAGTGGAACTTAATTGAGGTAGTTCTGGTATGAGGACTGGAATCTTACAGTGATGACAGACCTGCAGCCTGTGCAGTGCCCTAACATCACAGAGCAAGCCTTCATGTAGTTGTTTACTCTGTCCATTTCAGCACTTAGATCTTTCACTAATTTTACCCATTGTAATCAGAATTGAAGCATAGTCCTTAGATGGGTCAGCCCTGAACTTCCAAAGTCCCAAGGTATATTTGCTTCCTTTTCAATTGTGATTACCTGCTGACTTTGTCCTTCTGCTCTTGTTAAGTCCCCTAAGGTTTATAGTTTCTCCGTTCCTTTTTTTTTTTTCCATTTAATATGGGATTTTTATGACCAGCTGCACTCATCTGTTCAGGCTCTCCTGCCTTTCTTCACCATATGTGCATTCATAATAAGTTGCTTGTGGCCAGTCAATCATGAACCATTTATAATTTAAGCCATTTATAATTTAAGCCTTACTCACATACCAAAGATTTGACTGTTATTCATGTGTTCCGTCATCATCTGCTTTTACTTGCAAACTAACCATCATTCGCTCCACCAGAAGCAATCATCCACCATCTGCCAATCTGAGCATTTCTTCCCTCTCAAAGGGAAGCCTGGGGTCTGTACCTTATGTACCAGGAACATCTCTCTTCTGACACCTTTCTATCCCTTCTCTATTCATTTTTTTTTCTATTGTTAACAAGCATCCTTCATGATGTTTGCTATGCATAGCGACTTGTCTTCTACATAGGTATTTTCAGCCTGACTACATTTTTGAAGGAAAAATGGTGTCTTGGCATTTACCCTGTCATTTTAGGCATATATGAACACATTGGGAAATTTCCCAGCATGAGAAATAGAACAATAATTCATTGTAAAGTATATTTCCTGCCTTATTAAAGAAATAACCCAATATGTTAATTTGATGTAATAATTAAGATTACAGAGATTTATTATGAAATAAAGTACTTACCTTTAGAAGTGATACTATATTCTTATTCATAACCTTCTTGTGTTACATTCACAAGACTTTTAGATAAAAATCAGAAACATGTAAATTACAACATGAAGTACACTCTTGCTTCTGTGTGTTGACATACAAGTGTGTAGTTTGAAATGAACAACAAATTAATTGGGACTATGTATATGGTTTAGTCTGTTTCTGATTAGCTCAAAAATGGTTATCTGAGAAGAACTCATTTTTGGAATGGGGGTAGATCTCTCTGATTGGAAGTATATCTGAACAGGTGGTAATGTTTCTATATCTAAAACAGAATCTTTACTTTACTTTTAAAATTTCATATAGGGAATAGATCTTTCTTTTGATTAAGAACAATTGATAAGATGGTAGTTTCACTATCATGCCTTATCCTTAATAGCAAGTTATTAAAAACTATGTTTGAAATACATTTTTTGCCATAACTCTCTATTTTTCATATTCAAGACCACTCAAAGTTCGCAGAAAGAACTGTGGAAGACTTAATGAGACATTTATCTGGTCTATGTATTTTATATTTAGCAGATAATATAATGAGGCCAAGGTACTGGGATGAAACATCCCTAACATTTCACATAATTTTCCACTTCCTCTGCACTGTTTTTTGGTATTTCTGCTGAATATTTTTACTTTGTGCTGTTTTGAACTTTATCATTCTCATCAATCATCATTTATATCACTTGCAGCATCCTATAAGACCTTGTGTTGAAAAATGTATTTTCATTATTTTTTAATGTACTATTAAGTCTAATAAATAGAACAATATGACTTAAATTTGATTTTCTATAATGCCACATGATATTTTTACTGACTCTAATGTCTACCTCATGCATATTATGAAGTTGGATTATAAAAAAAAAACAGACTTTTGGTATGTCTAAATATTTTGAAATTTATGTGTATATTTATCACTCTTTCAAATGCATAAATACCCATTGATAGTCCAGTGAAACATGAAGTACATCTCTGTAATATGCTATGCCCCAAATGGTTGGAAATATTTACTAAGTGGTAATAATTGAAAAATCAATATGTTAAGCATGAAACTCAAAATTGTCAATAATTTATTGGTTTATACTATCATATTGCTTTGAAGAGAAAAATGTAAAAATCATAAAACAACCTTCCTTATCTCTTTTAAACATTTTTCTTCTTTTTAAGATATAACTTATTTCATCTTCCTCCTTGATATATATTGCAATATATCTTGTAACAAAATATGAGTTAAATAGAAAAGTGTTTTTTTCTCTGCCAATGTAAGAATACTTACACAATTTCTGTTAATTATAAAACACAATGAAAATAAAGTAGTCTCTGGTTTGTTTTCTTGAGTTATCTTACCTTAATGAAACATTGTTTCCTAAAGTGGGATTACGGAACAGGTTAACTTACTTATGTCTGGTTTTCAATTAGTTAGTCAATCAATCAACTAATAAAGTTATGAAAATAATGAAAACCACATCATTTTCCACATCATATGGCTATGGATTTAGAGATGATCTAACAAATTTGGAATTATACTTTAAATTGCAATGCCATATATCAACAAAAATAATTGTTATTTTACTTTTACCTATAGCAATGTGGTTTATAAGCCTAAAATAGCTCTATAGAATTAATATATACAATAAAGCAAATGTAGAAGGAATGGCATCAAAAGGCTACTTTCATTTGATCTGTTTCTACCTTTGCAGAAATCTATAACACTGAACACTGAAAAAATGTGAATTGACACATTTTGTTAAAGGAAGGGAAATGTATAGTGGTATTGCATTCATGCTATTATGAATAGAGTACAGAAAGGAGATTAAGTAAAATTGTATTCAACTTATAAACTATTGCAGAAGAAATCACAATCATATCTACAATCAAAATTTTATGGCTCAGATGGAAACACTCTCTTGTTTCCTGATTCAGCATGAAAATCGAATGTTTTCCTTTACTTGGATGATTCTCAGATACAATTGAGTGCACAGAATACATTAGAATACATTTGCAAGTTAATTCAAGGATTTTCTTTTTGTGTTTGGGCACAAATGTCCTGATCCTCTAGGGAAGCAAATGCTAAGAAAGTAAAAATGGGAAAGCTAAAGTTTTTATTAAATAGCATGACATGAAACATTGGTGTGAATATCAGTCTTGCAAATAAGTTAAATGATGGAAGAGATGAAGGTGATGGAACAGTTGAAAGTTGGATCTATAGTTAGATGCAGAGGGAAATCATTATATGTCAAAAGTGGAATTTTATTCTCAGATAAAATTTGTGAAAAAGGAACAGTCCCAAGACAGCTGAGGGGGAAAAAAATGACATTGAGTTTTTAAAATCATGAGCAAAGTCCTCTGGAGGAAAAAGAAAACTCCTCAGAGATTGCTAATGTTGAGTTGGCCCACAATGACAGAAGACACAGAATGGCGACAAATAATAATAATAATAATAATAATAATAATGTTCAAATTGTGTTCAGGTAAACTCTTCTCTGCCAAAATAAAATTCAAGTACAAAGAATCAATTCCCAATGAACAAATTGATTTTTAGGACCCTGTCAACTGCACATAAATGTAAAAATGTGTGCTAGTGGTGGAAGGTGGATTTTTCCAATTGTACTGGGATCTTCTCTATTCATAGAATCACATCTGTGGAAACTTTCAGTGTGTAAACTGCATAGAAATATTCCAGATTGGCATTCAAAGGTCACAGAAAACCTTACTAAAGTTCATCTGATATGCATTTAGGAAATTGTGAATACATGGAATAGCATAAAGCAATAAAATATTGAATAACCTCTCAAGTGGATGTAAATTATTATTACTGCACCAGCTTAGCCAATAAGTTTAGGCTTTCAAGATGACACAATTAAGTCATTGAGATAAATATATTTGATTTTTGCAATAAAGTTACTCTTTTGTTTAAGTAACTGATATCTTATTCCAAAGATTCAGCTAATAAAATCAAGACTAATTTTTTTGAAGCAAGCCCATCAGACTGCCCTTTTTCATGAAAGAGCAAAAAAGAGAGAAAAAGATTAAGAATTGGCATTCCAGGGCTTCCAGACACTGTAATCGAGTGGCAGACATGTGCACCACCTTGTGCGCATCACATGTGCGACCTTGTGCATATGTCACCTTGTGTGCCTGGCTTACATGGGATCTGGAGAGTCAAACATGGGTCCTTAAGATGCACAGGCACGTGCCTTAACCACTAAGACATCTCTCCAATCCAACAAAACTATTTTTAATGTATAATATTATGGTCCTAATTTCACTTTTTCTGTTTTTTTTTTCCCAATTTTTCACACTTCTTCAATTTCTTCTTCTCACAAACAACTGTGAAGTAGTCAAAAGCCAGGGACAAGGAGAAAAGCAAAGAAGATGAAGCCACAGGGTGTAGATAATCCACAAATAGGCTAATTGGTCCCTGGGTAATTACTGACTCTGTTCAGCAGCTATGCAATTGAAATTTCTAAGAAAAAGAAAATACTGTATTTAAATCCGTTCAAATTTCATTTTCAGGAATAGAAGCATTAATCAGATGGATTCAAGATACATGATAATATTTTTAATCTGTTCCCTCCTCCTAAATATATGAACATTGTTACTGTCCCAGCATGCGGTAATATTTCCTGTCACATAAAGCACAAATCCCAGTGCAGCTCTGGATACTGGGTTGGAGGCCTGGAGAGCTCTTTGTCTTCATTTCCTTTTATCTTTTATGTTGTTTCTGACTCAGCTTTTTCACTAGCATGTTCTATGATCAAGTTCAATTACTGTATCATCCTTAAATAAAATATTTTTCACTTTCCAAAGAAGCATATTTGACAAGATAAAGAGCACTCTGCTTTAACAAAAACAATTACAGGGTGTAGAGTTCATAAATGGGGTTTGTGTTTGAGCATGTAGGAAACAGAAACAATGCTGAACTGCTAAATATTAATTTCTTTCCTAGAAAGAGAGATAGTAAGGGAAACAAGTGACTACAAGAGTAACACTACAGTGTGCAAAAAGAGTGGTACCTGTGAAGAGAGAACATGCCCTGAAAAGGTTTCCTGCAAAAATTCCAACAGAATGGAGTGCTTCAAATGCTGGACAATTAGAAAGAATAAAAGGAGGCATGAACTGAGGCTGAGAATCATGTGACATTTGGGATAGCTGTGAAAATTATATTTGATCAACGCTTTTTGAGTATGTAGATGGGTTGTTGGACACAAGTTCAAAAGGCAAGCCTGGCTTTGAGGCACATGGAGTCTGACTGGACGCTGAGTGGACTGAAGAAGAGCAGGTGACTTTGGAAGTATTTAGGCTGGCACCAGGTGTGGTATAATAAGGAAAGGAGGCTGTGAGTGGGTGGGGTCAGGAGGAGGCTGCTTTAATGCTCCTGAAAGTCAACTGAATACTGAGATAAAATAGCTACAGAAATGTGCAGGAGTGAAGAGATACTGGCACTAAGGCTGGAGAGAGGGCTTAGTGGTTAACTGCTTGCTTGTGAAGCCTAAGGACCCCCAGTTCGAGGCTCGATTCCCCAGAACCCACATCAGCCAGATGCACAAGGGGGCTCACGCATCTGGAGTTCGTTTGCAGTGGCTGGAGGCCCTGGCGTGCCCATTCTCTCTCTCTCTCTTTCTCTCTTACTCTCTTTCTCTCTTTCTCTCTCTGTCTCTCTGCCTCTTTCTCTCTGTTTGTTGCTCTCAAATAAATAAATAAAAATAAACAACTATAACAAAAAGATACTGGCACTAAAACAAGCACACAACTTTAAGTATAAGTGCACATTTCCTAGGTAGAGGGAGAAGGGAAAGAATGTTAATATTTCAATGTGTTTTTATGAAAAATGGTGATTCCATTAAATGAAATAGGAAGATCAAAAGAGGAGTCATTATATAGGGAAGTTATATGTAATTATGCATTTCTAATTCAAGTGAGATACTGGGACCTAATTTGTTGGTTATGAATGATGTGCACTAGAGAGAATTTGAGAATAGAATAAAACCTTTGTTCTACCTAAAAGTTATTGAATAGATCAAATCAAATAAGCAAATCTATATCTTCAGAGCCATGCTGCAGTTAAGAACCTTTAATGAAGGAAATGGTCCTCAGATTAGAGAAAGAGTGGTGACTACATCAAAGAGAGCACACAGTTTCTAGAAATAAGTGAAGAGAAAAAAGAAAGAAGAAGATACATGTGCTCTGGGTCACATGCAAGTAAAGGGAGTAAGGAACTAAGGAACAAGTATAACAGAACTCACATTCCAGTATTCTCTGAATTTGGAGGAACCAGTGCTACATCTCATCTCTAGATATCAACCTAAACTTCTATGCCAACTATGTAGGGTCAAAACAAATGTGTATTCAAAATATGAGTCTTTTGTGCTGTGAGAGAAGTTATGATAATAACAGGAATTAGGGTTTAAAAGACTATTGATTAACATGAGCCCTATTTAGTAAAAAGAAAGTGTTAATTTTGTATGATTGAAATGTGGGACTGTTGGGCTACAGGTGTTACTCAGTGGTAGAACAATTATTTAGCAAACGCAAGGTAACAAGATTGATAAGGAAATAAAAGGAAATGGGGCTAAAAGGAGGACAGGAGAGAGGTAAAAAAGATACAAGGGAGGAGAGAGAGAATTTGCTATAGTTTATGTTTTGATTAATGGGAAATTACTCTCAGAGTTACCTATAACCATATCATATAAACTATATTTGTACTGAAGTGATCTACACATGATAGCACCCATTTGAACTCACTGGACAGTGACCCAGATATAAATAAATTCTCTTCTACCTCTGCATATGTGTTAGTATGAGAGCATGAACTACACTTACAGTATTCCTTCTGGAGTTCAAAGGAAGATATATGCCTAGGTGCTTTTTTGGGAATTTTTTAAAATTTATTTTTATTTATTTATTTGAGAGCAAGATAGAAAAAGAAGGAGGGGGGCAGAGAATGGGTGCACCAGGCTTCTAGCTACTGCAAATGAACTCCAGATACATACCACCTTGTGCATCTGGCTCATATGGGCCCTGGGGAACTGAACCAGCATCCTTTGGCTTTGCAGGCAAGTACCTTAACCTCTAAACCATCTCTTCAGCCCCTTTGGAAATTTTTATTGTTCTTTTCTCATCTAGCAACTCTCCCTTTGAAGTATTGTCTAAGGCTCTGAACTCAGAAGAGCAAAATTTAGGTAAGAGATTAACTGTGATTGTTGAGTACTTTAGGATTCAACACAATAGAAGGATGCATGATCCAAGTAGTTTCCAAAGAATCAAGTGTCCTTACATCCTTCCAGATTTATTTTATTCCTTCAACGGTAGCCAGTGTTTTCTGTTGGTCCCCTCTCAATGATTCTGTCTACTGATGACTTCTGTGTGTGTTAGAATCATTGCTCTTCAACTTTATAAGATAAATCTAAGATATTAAATAATTTTTATGTGCAAGTCATTGTTATGGGCATTAAAATACCTAGTAATTCTTAAAATAAAAGGAATAATTGTCTCACTCTATTTTGATATTTAACTGCTGAGAGTTTTCAGGATCAACCAGTCTTTTCTGCCTAACAAAAGCAGAGATCTCTTTTGAAGGATTCATGAGTTGACAAAGGACTCATACCTGATCTGGGTGGAGACTGCATCTAAACTCAGCCTGCTTTCAGAGCTCAGACCTGGACTGCTATGCAAGTCTACCTATCTCAGCTTTTCTTTTCCTTTCTTTTCTTTTTTTTTTTTTTCAAAGGAAAGAGTTCTCAGATGAACATCAATAATCATGGCATTACAAGTGAACAAATTGAAATATATTTGAATTAAATTGAGTAATAAGAATGAACTGAACAAAGTGAATTTAGATGTCTGGTAGTGATTATAAAAATACCTTTGTTTTCTTAATATATGCATTTTATAATTAATAGTGCTTATAGTTGTGATTTGTGATAATTTTTGCCTCATAAATAAATAAAAGTACTTAGAATTACAAAGGACTTTCACATATACTGACTGGCTGTCAGTTTAAATGAACCATATTAATTTGTTAGTCTTTATTATGTTTAAAGGCACAATGAACTGTGTGTAAGTTTATTTTTAGATTCTAATAACCAAACTTATCTACATCTTAGATTTCAATAATGGAAGATTCAAACTTAACAGGATTTTCTCTGTTTTCTGCTTCTATTGCTCATCTTCGACTGTCAACACAATCCAGTCTTATGAGCACGATTAGAATTGACACCGGAATCTGTCTTAATCCAATATTTGTTTCATCCCCAGTCCTTACTGTCAGTATTTCCCTTATTCCCAAGTGTTTTAATTTTTGTATTTTTTATATTCCTTTCCTTTTTTCAAAGAGTCATCTATAAGATTTTGTCTCCTTGCATCTGCGAATGATGGTGTCGCATATGCATATGTGATATGCCAGGCATTTTCAGGGTCCAGATAATGGCTAGGTAATGTCTGCTAGTGAGTTGAAATTACCAAGTCATTACTGGCACCTTTCACAAGTGCAAGTAGTAGTAATAGGCAGCCATTTTGCACTGTCTTGGTTAGATCTGAAGCCTGGCAAGTTCATGTAACTATCTATATAGTTGGTTACTGAAGTCTCAGCTTCAATCTCTTTTTGTTTCTTCTTCTCTTACTCTTTTCTCTTCCTTTCTTACCTTTGCTTTTCTACTCCCCCCCAACAAAAACGAAGGAGTATTTTCATGTTAACTTTGAAATGGTATTATTTAAACTATGTTATGCAGAACCAAAGAAAGAAAAATACATATTACTCAATGTGAAGTCATACAATTACAAGATATGTCTTCATATTACATACTATTTATTATAACAATATTGAATTATGATAAAATTGATTCAATGTGTATACATTTTAATGCCATAAGACATTATCATGACTTATTTAAAAACATGGAGTGATTTCAGTAAATATGCTTTAATGAAAAATAATTTGTCAAATTTGCTCCTACTTAAAAATACTAATTTCAATTTCAATGATAATTTAAAACTGCTTTCAATTTATGGAAATAAATGTTCCTGGTATAAGCAAGTAGATATGCTAACAATTTTTTTATTTGGAAGGGAATGATATTCAGTAAGAAAATACAGTATTATGAGTTGAAAGGTTGCATTATTGAATGGACTTGACTTTATGTTGTTTCAGAATATACACAGGAAAAGAGGATAGGTGAAATATGAATAGTGATGGAAGAATGAATGGGTCTTGCTGTGTATATATAAAAGTATGACTCATAATTTATATTCATATTTTAAAAGTAACTTGCTAAAAAAGTTATTTTTAAATATTTTCTATTTTTCAATGTTTTAACCTAAATGCAAATAACATTTGTGATATGATTTTAACAAGTTGGAGAATCAGGGGGAGGTGGAGGAAGAATGGCAGGAGTAGCAGGGGCAGGAGCAGGAAGGAGGGGGAGTACAAAGAGGAAGAGTAAAAGAGAAGGTCACATTCAGCTGGTACCACTGGTAACATGATGATTGTTCAGATGGAATCTAGAGAAACAAAGGACTCTTTGGGTGACCCCTTTTGTACTGTAATGAATCTCTCAGATTTTAAACAACTGTTCTGAGTATTGTTACTCCTTTACAGATCTTCATTCTACTGGAATCTCCAGCTCCTCCTGCCATATCATCATATTCATGGGATGTGTTGAGTGACAACTAAACCAAATAGAAGAGTTCACTACATGATTTATCCCTGTGAAGCATGATTGCTCTTCCAGGACTCTTTAAACTTTTATTCTTTTAGAATATAGTTTTCATTTTATTTATTTGTTTGAGAGAGAGAGGCAAATAGGTGCACCAGGGCCTTGAGCCACAGCAAAGGAACTCTAGATGCAAGTGTCTTCTTGAGCTTCTGGCTTTATGTGGGTATTTTATGTAGGTCCTTTGGCTTTGCTAGCAAGCACTTTAACTATTAAGCAATCTTTCCAGCCCTCTTTAAGCTTTCGCATGTGTTAAGGCTGTGCCTTTGTCCACTACTCAGAGAAATGGAGAGTGGGTAGGTAATGAAAACAGTGAGGAGTCACTGGAAAACAGAGTTGTAGAAAGTGACACATTAAAACACTTCTGACTTTATAGTGTGAGGAAAGACAGTAAATGACTGATTACAAAGTCAAATGGTGAGTAACAGACAATCTCCAATCTGCCATACACTATCCAACCGGCAATATAGTCTTGTAGACATTTAGAGACCTGCAGTGATTGGTAATTATTGTGAAGACTTTTTGTTTCCTATAGTACACTTAGGTGTTTAATAAGTGTTACTTATACCAACAAGTTAAGAATCTATATCAGAGATGGAGAGATGGCTTAGTGGTTAAAGTACTTGCCTGCAAAGCCTAATGACCTGGTTTGATTCCCCATTATTCATGTAAAGCCAGATGCACAAAGAGGAACATGCATGTGGAACTTGTTTACAGTAGCTAGAGTCCCTACTGTGCCCAATGTCACTCTCTCCTTGAAAATGAATAAAGAAACATTAAGATAAAATAAGATCAAAAGTAAAATAAAACTGAAAAGGAACCTGTACCAAAAGTTGTGTATTCTGATCTCAAACAGTTTAAATGTTTTGGTGTATACTTTCTTTCTAAACTTATTTATTGCTTATTAATATTTTAAGCAAATACTTTTAAAACAGAGAAATGGAACATAAAAAATTTGTAGAAAGATTCAGCATGACTTTTGGTTACTATCTTGTGTTTTTCCATTCTAAGAATGAGTGTATCTAACTTTGTAAAGCATTAATGTAGGGATTAGCTAGACAGTAGGCTGATATGCCAAATCTAGCCTTCCACTTGATTTTTGAATGGTTTAAGCGATAAGAATACTTTCTATATATTTTTAAATGGAGAGAAAAAATTTAAAAATATTATGATTATAAATGAAAATTATATATCACTGGACATTGAAATTCAACATTCAAGTATAAAGCTACCAAATTGAAAATGAAATTTAAAAATAGCCATACTACATGTCTCAGCTACTTATATATTAATGTTCATTTAAACAATTTTCACATTAGCTAAGTCATGGAAACATTTGGGTGTCCAACAATTGATGAATGGATAAAGAAATATTTTTATATATGCAATGGAATTTTTTTCAGCTATAAAAATGAAGTTATGTCATTCAGAGGAAAATGGGAACGTACTGAGCAAATCAAATCTGCCTCAGAAAGACAAGTTTCACATGTTTCCTCTCATTTGTATATCCTAGATCTTACAAAAATACATTCATTTATGGACAGATAATGTGAAAGTTGAAGTTAAATTGTCTAATTGCATTAAGGGGACTAAATACAGGGGTACAAAAGGGAATGTTAGTGGGAAATGAAGTGGAAATACATTTAAACTACATAATATATTTTCATGAGAATGACCTTATGTGGCCCAGTATAATAAAATAAAATAATAAATCTGTAAAACATAGCAAAAATATAGCTTTATTGGCACACAATCACATTCAACTGCTTAATATTTTTGGCTACTTTTGAGGTGTAAAGAAGAATACAAATGAATAGTTTTGACAGAGACAGTGTAGCCAAAGCTTTAAAATATTTATTATTTACTCTTAAAAATTATTTTATTTTTTACTTGGCATACAAATATTTATGTATCATTCATTATGCATTTTAAATACAATTTATTTTAGTTGATTCTCACCTTTCCCTATTAACCATAATCCCCTTTCCTCCCTTAAAAATTCTCCTTCCCCCTGCTAGTATCTCCCAGTTATGTTTACACGTCACATGTGCCATCTTGCCCTTTCTTCTTCACAACCAAGTTTATTGCCTTCTGATTTAGAGATGAATGCCTGTTCCTTACATTTCCCCTCCCTTCTTAACCCACAAGCTACCTTCATGTTCCACATCTACATTATCACCGAATCATATCCATCTTTGCTTTGTTTCTGTCTTTCTATTTTCTGGAGTAGACACTCAAGTCATATGATCCTAAATATTGATAATGCACAAATTCTTGTGAAATTTATGTTTATATTTTTATATTTAGTTTCTACCCTATCAACACATTTCCCTTAGGAGATCTAACTTAGTTAATAGATTTTACTATCCTCCTTACTTATTTGTCCAAGGCATAGCACAAAAACAAGATTGGAAAAATGCTTGATGTATATATTTTATAGTTTTGAAGACTAGCTATGTGAATCCATACCTTTGGTCTGAAGTTCTAAAAATATATGTACACTTTGTAATTCTATATTTATTTAGACATGTGATTAAACCCCACAAATATACATATTAATTTTATGGTTGATTAATTATAAGATTTTATTGAATTTATTTATGACAACCTATTCTCCTATAAATGTTTATTTGTTTTCTGTTTATTTGAAACTGTCAAATATAAGATTTTTTTAAACTAAGCTTCCAAGACCTGCAAAGTGTTAAGTCATATTATATAAACATGTTTTTTTATAGCTTATAGTGCTGAATGTCCTTTCATAATCTCCTTCTGAACTTTGTGCCCTCCCTCATTTTAATATGTTATTTTTCTGAAAAATATATTAAAAATAAGTGATTCTGACTTGGCTTCCAATACCAAATATGAGTTCTCTGTCACTGAGCGGGCCTCAGGTCCAATCAGAGAACAATTGCTTACCCGAAGAGGCTGTGTGTCACTATTTTGCACAAGTGTGTATTTCTTATCCAGCTGTTGATTTCATAGTCTGCAGGATCTCCTGCTATTTCATGCTATTAGAAACCATTGTTTTCCTGAAGCTCTCATAGGGTTTTACAGCAAAAGTGAAGTTCAGTATGCCATAAGAGAAAACAACTGATAAATAAAAAAGGCATTTTTTTTTAATGTGGACAACAGTACTCTCTATTTGCATATCATAATTTATACAGTTTCTTCATTATGGTTTACAGTTAGATGTGCATTGGTAAGGAGATATAATGGGTTAGACAGTTAAGTGATTTTTGCACATGCTATATGCTCCATGCATGCTACATTGTTGATGAATGGGAAGGTTTCTTACCTTTCCTTCTGTGAGGAGCGAACTCACTTGATCCTGGGTGATGATCAGGTCTGCTAATGGTGAGCTATTACTATGTATGTTCACTACTGGGGGAGAAGATGTTATGCCTAAGATTTTTGTATTACATGTCACTCCTTAGGGTTGATGTTTTCTTCTTGGAATAGAATTTCTCTTGAATTGGCTAAAAAAGTCATACACTCTGTACAGCCTTCTGCGGTGCCATCTGGAAAGGGAATTAAAAATCTGGTAGTGTAGTCTGTATGGAATCCTTTGCACTCCACTCCTGGTGGACAGCACAGGCCAGTTGCATGCTAGCAGATGTGCAAAATCTTTTGCTAGTTGCCCATTATGCTTCTATGAATTCAAATGAAATGAGGCACCAAATTTTCTTTATAAGGCCAAAAATGAAAACTAAATTTTGCAACCTAGTGTTTTACTCAGATCATTCATGGATATTTCATACTTTCACTAGGATTCCTAAATTATGTATGCATTAATGAAGATATTGATATGCTGTTATGGTAATGAATAATCCCTAATACTTTTATGAAAATATCTTCAGAAAGTCACATCAAACAAATTACTATCTAAAATGCAATCAATTAAAAATAAAATGAACTAAAATTATTTCTATAAAGGGCAGACAGATTATAAGTAAACTGTAAAATTGTTGCAGTTTGTTTGAAGAAGAGAGCCTCAATTTTAAAGATAAATTTTAAGTCTGTGATCTTAGCTTATTTAATAGAATAATATGAGTTTTCCTAATTGCATTTCCAGATTTATTATATTCTATCCATTCTTTTTTTTTTTTTTCTTTTTTTGGTTTTTCGAGGTAGGGTCTCACTCTGGTCCAGGCTGACCTGGAATTAACTCTGTCATCTCAGGGTGGCCTTGAAATCATGGCAATCCTCCTACCTCTGCCACCCGAGTGCTGGGATGAAAGGAGTGCACCATCATGCCCGGCACAATTCTATCCATTCTTACAAAATGACTTCCTTCAAATATGTTTAAATATGAATACTTTCTTTGGCTAATAAACACAAAATACATTGCGATGTAGAAAATACCAAACTGGTTATTTCATAATCTAGCCTTTCCCTGATCTTCATTTCCTTTATAGGAAAAATGCCTCAAATAAGTAGGAAATAATGGACTTTTGTGAATTTTCTGTACCTAAATAGGATATTCAAAGTCTTAAGCATATTTAGTTCAGATTATTGTGTATTAATAATATAAAATAGGAAAGATTATAGATATGTTTTAAGATATTAATGCCTTTAGCACAGTAACTCATTGTATAATTCAATCACATAGTAAAATGAGATCTCCAATCAAAACAATAGCATTATTTACACTTGGGCTTGTAAGAATTTAGCTCTAATAATTTCAAATATATTGTGTTAGATCACAATACGCATATAGGGTAAATAATCATGAAAGTTGATGGAAAATGATCTCTAAGAAGCAATTATAGTTTCTATAAACAATATACTTTCTTCAGTTGTCTTTGGAGGGTATTTTGAGGTAGGGTCTCTCTCTAGCCCAGACTGATCTGGAATTCATTATGTACTTTCAAGGTGGCTGTGAACTCATGGTAATGTTTCCTACCTCTGCCTCCCTAGTACTGGGATTAAAGGCATGCACAACCATGCCAGGCTCCAGAATTTTTATTCATATAATTTAATTATGAATATAATTTTCTAATGTGCCATTTCATGTTAGAAAACTTATTGACTGAAAAAAGTACCTAGTTGTGGTTGTGTATATGTAAATCTAATCTAGGGCTAGTTATTTTATAAGACTATAATTTTACATGGTTTTAGAATATCTTAGTGTAAGTATTATCACAATTTAAATTACAGAATTTTCTTACTTGTCCATAGTAAGTTGCTTTTAATAGCAAACAATGGTTTCTGCTTGAGAATAAGTTCAACAATACTTCACATTTTAATATAATATATGATGCAGACAGAGTAACTTATGGGGTATTTCTCTGTAAGACAAATGGTTTATTCATTAAGTATATTTGTGTTATTATAACATGTAACTCATATAATTTAAAATATAATAACATGTGGAAACCATTATATTTTGTGAATAAAGCTCTATGTCAAAGTCAAAAACTGGCTAAAATGCAAGTTATCATGCAAAAATTAATTAGAAATAACTTATTGTGACAGTAAATATATGCTGCTGGAAGTCTTGGTGTGGAGAATAATAAATTTACAATTTTACTTTTTCCAGAATTTTAAAAAAATATTTTATTTTTATTTACTTATCTGAGAATGACAGACTGAGAAAGAGGGAGGGAGGGAGAGAGAGAGAGAGAGAGAGATTGAGAATGGGCGCGCCAGGGCTTCCAGCCTCTGCAAACGAACTCCAGACGCGTGCGCCCCCTTGTGCATCTGGCTAACGTGGGTCCTGGGGAGCCAAGCCTCGAACCGGGGTCCTTAGGGTTCACAGGCAAGTGCTTAACCACTAAGCCATCTCTCCAGCCCCAGAATTTGTAATTATGAGAAAAATAAATTGGCTTGGAGATTTACCAGTTTGTAACTTGGTCCTTTATCTGGAATAGCTGTCACTGCCATGTCTAGAAAGGGAGACAGGCTGCCTGTCACAAGTGCTCTAATTTCACACCACTAGGGCACTATCTCAAGTCTTTTTTAAGGAGTCATGTGGCAGAAACAATAGTTCAACAGCCCAGAAACATTGGATTCCTAGAAAATGAAAATAAATTTTCTCAAAATAAATTCACACAAAAAAGTATAAACTACATAAATGGCAACAAAGCCACCATCAGTACTCACCATATAACAAATTAGTGGGTCTGACGATCCTTAAATTGAAGTCTATAGCATACTATATAATACCTTAGGCTTTAAAAAAAATATTTCCTATTTGAGAGAGAGAGTGGGAGAGAGAAGGGGAGAGAGTAAATGGGTGCACCAAGACATACAGCCACTGCAAACAAACTCCAGATGCTTGTACCACCTTGTCCATCTGGCTTATGTGGGTCCTGTGGAATCAAATCTGGGTCCTTTGGCTTTGCAGGCAAGCACCTTAATCACTAAGCCTTCTCTCTAGCCCACTTTTAATTTTATATGGCATAAGCAGAAACCATGATAGAAGAAATAAACTGAGGAACAAAAAGAAATGTGTATTTACACAATACATGCCTAAAGATTCTTTGATGATATCAAAATGTTGAGCAAAACATAGTAGCAATTTAGAATTTTATGCAATCATAAGGATGATGGAAAAATAGGTATTCTGGACAAAAATGTTGAATTTTTTTATGAAACTAAATCAAATATACTTTTAAAGGATACCTTTTAGGATCAAAAAAGGAATGGATGAAGAAAGAGGAAATGGGAGATAAGAAGCTGAAAAGAGGTCCTATAGTTAAAGGATTCCTCTTTCTTTTTTTTTTTTTTATTAGTTATGTACATAGTGTATACATAGCCATGTTGGTACCATCGTTAACCTCCTCCCTGTCTTCACCCTCCAAAGGGACCCTCCTTGTTGGGGAATGTGGGTCGTGCATTGTGGGGTTAGCCATCATTTATGGGGAAGAAGCAATGTCTCTGTGCATAGTATACCAACTTGTGGCTCTAACAATCTTTCCACCCCGTCTTCCATAAATTTCCATGAGCCATGTTGGGTTCATTTTAGTTCTACTTCAGAGATGAGGTCTTGGCAGCCTCTGTGTCTCTGGATGTCTGGTCTGGTAGGAGGTAAGTGTTCTCTGTGTCCATCTCCTTCACCCTTGTGCTGGTACCAGGTTCACCAAGAAAGCAGCACTCTTGCTTATTTCCCCAATTACTCTATGGTTTCAGCTGGAGCCCTAGCGAGATGTGATTGGCTGATTCTCTGCTCAGGTTCTGCATACATCTGAAAAAAGAGAACCAAATTCTCCTACAGAGTGAAGTCAGCACCAGATAATGGTATAACCATTAATATTTTAGAACAAATTTAATAGGTGTAGGCCCTCTTATAGCCCACTATTGGTGGGAACTTGATATTGGAAAGCCGACTCATTTTTTATGTATGCTTCTATTGTTGCCCATTTTCAGCTATGGGTTCTGTTCCACTGAATGGATCCATTAGCCAAATCAAGGGCAGTTAGTTACCCACCATGGCTGTGTGCCACTATGGCACTTGTGTAAGCATCACTTTAAGTTGTTTACTGCTGAGTAGCTTAGACCACTAGTTGCTTGGACAGATGTTGGTCACTTTCCCCAGTCATGCATGCAGCACCTTCTCACGCTAGACAAGGTAACTGTATGGGGATTGTCTCTGTTAAACCTTCCAGCCTGTTCTGTGCAAACAGAATATGGTGGGTTTGGCAGAAGAGACTTGTCATTAACCTTTAGCTAAGTACTCTGACAGAAATCTGTCTTCTTGGGCTGGAGAGATGGCTTAGCGGTTAAGCGCTTGCCTGTGAAGCCTAAGGACCCCAGTTCAAGGCTCAAATCCCCAGGACCCACATTAGCCAGATGCACAAAAGAGAGCACACATCTAGAGTTCGTTTACAGTGGCTGGAGGCCCTGGCGCACCCATTCTCAATCTCTCTCTCTCTCTCTTTCTCTCTCTCTGCCACTTTCACTCTTGATCTCTCTCATATAAATAAATAAGTAAACAACAACAAAAAAAGAAATCTGTCTTCTTTTAGGAAACCTTGTAAGTCTCTCTGATCAACAGATCATTGTGGATGTTACCCACATGCTGGTACTGGGAGTTACAGGCCAGCATCAAGGGAAAAGAAGGAGCAAAAAGATAGGTAATATAAACAAGAAAAGGAGAAGAGTAAAAGAGAGAGAATGGAGAGAAAGAGAGAGACAGAGAGATAGAGGGAGAGAGAAACAGAAGATTAAGGTTAGTCTTTATCATACCCTCTCCTGGGGCCTGTGATTCAGGTATTCCCTCAAAGGACCTGATGATGGATCAATCATTTAGTCTGTCTTTTAGGATGTAGAATTTTATGATACAATTGCCATTTGGTTCCTGTTTTGTGTCCTCCACCCCCACTTTTACACTCCCACCTCACCTTCCCTATTGTCCAGTCCTCCAGAGATGCTTATTAGGTTTGTCAGCATCTCAGGCAGATTCAGGTTAGGAGCCACAGATGAGTGACACCACATTGTGATTATCTTTCTGTGATGGGTTGAGTACATTAAGAATGATCTGTTCCATTTTTGACCATTTTTCTTTAAATTTCATTGTCTCACTTTTCCTTACTGCTGTGTAGAATTCCATCAGGTAAATATAGTACATCTTTGTTACCCATTCACCTAATGATGGACAGCTGGGTTGATTTCAACTCTTACCTAGTACCAGCACAAGAGTGAAGTTATGTTGTATTTTGTCAAAGGCCTTTCTGCATCTATCAAAATGATCATGTGGTTTTGTGTTTAAGCTTATTTATGTGATATATTTACATTGACAGATTTCCATATGTTGAACCACCCCTGCATTCCTAGGATGAAGTCTACTTGATCAAGGTGGATAATGCTTTTGATGTGTTCTTTAATTCAGTTTGTGAGGATTTTGTTCAGGATCTTTGAGTCTTAAGTTCATCACAGGAAAAGGCCTATAGGTTGCTTTTCTTGTGGCTTCTCTGCTTGGTTTTAGTATTAAGGTGATACTAGCTTCATAGAACGAGTTGGGGAGCTTTCCCTGTTCTCCGATTATGTGGTACAGTTTGAGAAAACTGGCTTCAGTTCTTCCATGAAAGTTTGATAGAATTCAACTGAGAAGTCATCTGGTCCTGGATTCTTCTTTTTGGGGAAGTGTTTGATTACCTTTTCAATCTCGATGGGTGTGATAGGTTTATTTAAGAGATTAATCTGCTCTGAGTTTAGCTTTGGTTAGTGGTATGTTTCCAGGATTTCATCCATTTCCTCCACATTATCCAGTTTTGTGGAGTAGAGATTTTTGAAAAAAGTCCTGATGATTCTGCCAACTTCACTTATATCTGTTGTGATCTCTCTTTTGACATATCTTCATCATATCCTCTCCAGTATCATTTTTATCTTTTGCTCAATATTGAAAGTCATCCACTACTTCATTTTTTGTTTCTTTTGCAAACTATGTTACCACTGCTGATTTTATAAAGATGCCTCTGTCTCAGCCTCCCAAAAAGTTGGTACTGCATGGGACTACAGGTATGTACCACTAGGGTCCTTTTAACTACTGTCTTTTTGGCCTCTTGCTTCATTTCAACAAAGTCATTAGTTTAAAAAGCTAAATGTTGAGTGAGTTACAACAGTAATTATTACCACATTTGACTCACCTTACATGTCTTAGGGACTCTGCAAATTGTTGGCAAGATTCTGTTCTTCCATATTATATATACTTATGAATTCTCAAATGTTAAGCCATTTGGTCTTCCTAAAATAAATTCCTTTTGGCTATGATTTTTCCCTTTTAATTCCATAAATAAATTAGCTCAATACTAGATAAAATATTTAGCACATATTTTCATAATAAATAATCACTATTTTATTCTTTTATCTAATGGTTTTATCATGTATTGAAGTTATAATTATGTTGACCTAAAAGAAATGAAAAATTCTCTCAAGTTTCTCTCATATTTGCCATATAATTTTTAAATATTAATATTATTAATATTAAATAATAATATTATTTAATATTAATTCTTAAATATTTGGAAAAATTAGTGACATAAAATTGGATAGAACTGGTTGTCTTACAGTATTTAAAATTGTCATTTTATCTACACTTATGTTATTTTTTTCATACTGATCATGATAATTTATATTTCTAAATCTTTTATTTCTATTGTATTTGATAATCATGTATAATTTGTTAGCATTTATTTTTCTTTTTAAATATTATTATTAACATTGTTGGTGGTTGGGGATGCACCTCAATGGGGTTGCAGGTATTCCTTATGGGGTTGTGGGTTATGCATTGTGGGAGCAGCAGTCAGATTTGGAGTGATTTGTTTGATTTTTTTTTTTAGTTTTAGTTTTTTGAGTTCTTTGTAGATTCTAAATGTTAGGCTTCTGTCAGTGGTAAAGCTGGCAAAGATTTTCCTCCCATTCAATGGGTAATATATTGGCTCTGCTCATAGTGCATTTGTCTGTGCAAAAGCTTTTGAGATCCATGAGATCCTATTGGTTGAGTGATTGTTTAATTTTCTGGGCTACTGGAGGTTTGTTCAGGAACTCTGTCCCCACTCCTATATCATGGAGAGTTCCTCCTATTTTTTTTTTTTTTTCCGGTATAAGAAGACTTTCAGATGTTATACTGAGTGAGGTCTTTAATCCATTTGAACTTGATTTTTGTGTATGGATAGATGAGTGGGTCTAGTTTCATTTTTTATGTATTGTTATCCAATTTGTCCAATACCATGGAGATGCTACTTTTCTCCAGCATATATTATTGGCACCCTTGTCAAATATCAAGGAGTTATAGTTATTTGACCTAAGTTTTAGGTGTTCAATTCTGTTTCATTAGTCTATGTTTTTGTTCTTATTCCAGTCATGTGCTCTTTGTCATATAGCTTTAGATTGAGCATGGTACACCCCAGGTTTTTTTCCTTTTTTTTTTATCCCTGAGGATATGTATGCATATTCAAGGCCTGCTGCCATTCCATAGGAATCTTGAGATACGTTTTTTTTTTTTTTTTTAATCTCTGTGATAAAATGAGGCTGGGATTTTTACTGGTATTATGTTAAATCTGTATATTGCTTTTGGTAGAATTGCCATTTTTTAAAAATTAATTCTACCTACCCAGGAACATGGAGGTCTTCCATCATTGCAAGTCCACCTCAATTTTTTTCTTGAGTTTCTTTCTTTCTTTTTTTTTTGGTGGGGGGGGGGTTTCGAAGTAGGGTTTCACTGTAGCCCCAGGCTGACCTGGAATTTACTCTGTAGTCTCAGGGTGGCCTTGAACTCACAGTGATCCTCCTATCTCTGCCTCCTGAGTGCTGGGATTAAAGGTGTGAATCACCACGCCCAGCTAGAGTTTCTTTTTTTAATGTTTCATTATACAGCTATTTCAAATCCTTGGTTAATACTATTCCAAGTTATTTTGTTCTTTTTTCATTGTTGCTGTTGAAAATGGGACAGCCTTCCTAAATTCTTTCTGTGTATATTTGTCCTTTGCATATACAAAGGCTACTGATTTGGTGCAATGATTGTGTATCCTGCCACTTTAATGAAAGAATTAATCACCTTTAGAAGTTTGGAGATGGAAACTTTCCAGTCAGCTATGTATAGAATCATGTTATCTGTAAATAGGGCTAACTTGACGTCTTTCTTTCCAACTTGTATCCATTTCATTTCTTTCTCCTGTCTTATTGTTTGAACTAGCACTTCTAGTACTATGTTGAAGAGTAGTGATGAGAGAGTGGGACCCCCCTCCCCATCTTGTTCCTGATCTCAATGGGAACTCCTTGATTCTTTCCCCATTAAGTATTGTTTGGGCTTTAGATGATTTATATATAAACTTTATTGTGTTGAGATGTAAACCCTCCAGGCCTGTTTTTACCAGCATTTTCATTATGAAGTGATGTTGTGTTTTGTCAAAGGTTTTCTCTGCATCAATTGAGATTATCATGTGGTTCTTATTATTATGCTTATTTATTTGGTGTATAAGTTGACTGATTTATGCATATTGAACCCTCCCTGAATCCCTTGAATGAAGCCTCCTTGATCAAGATGGTTAATGCTTTTAATGTGTTGTTGAATGTGTTTTGTGAGGATTTTCTTCAAGATCTTTTTTTTTTTTTCTTCAAGATCCTTGCATCTAAATTATTCAGGGGTATAGGTGTACAGTTTTCTTGTATCTCCTCTATCTGGTTTTGGTATAAGGGTGATACTAGCTTCATAAAGGAAGTTGGGGAGGATTTCCTGGTCTCTGATTATGCTAAACATTTTGATAAAAATTGCTGTCAATTGTCAATTCTTCAATGAAGGTTTGATAGAATTTGGCAGAGAAGCCATGTGGTCATGCCCTTTTCTTTATGGGGAATATTTTGATTACCTTTTCAGTCTACATGGATGTGACATGTTTGTTTAGGAGATTAATCTGTTCTGAGTTTTGATTTTTTAAGTGGTATGCGGCTAGGAATTCATCTGATTCTTCCAGCTTATTCAATTTTGTGGAGTAGAGGTTTTGAGAATATTCCCTGATGATTCTTCCAATTTCAATGATGTCTGTTGTAACCTCTCCTTTTTCATATCTGATTTTGTTAATTTCCGACTTCTTTTTTCTTGATCCAATTGGCCAGGGGCTTATCAATCTTATTTATTAAAAACAAAACAGCTTTTCATTTTATTGATATTTTATTTATTTATTTTTTAGTTTCCAATTAATTAATTTCTGTTCAGATCTTGATTATTTCTTTTCTACTGGAGCTCTTAAGGCTGGTTTCTTCTTGTTTTTCCAATGCCTTTAGGTGGTCAGTTAGGTTATTAATTTGGGATCTCTCTATATTTGTTATGAAGACATTTAGCACTATGAACTTTCCCTTAGGACTGCCTTCATTGAGTCCCATAAGTTTTGGTAAGTTGTATTTTCATTATCATTGAATTTTAGGAATTTTACAATTTCTGTTTTGATTTCCTCCACAACTCATTTATTGTTTAAAGTATTTTGTTTATTCTCCAGTAGCTATTTGAGTTCTTGATGTGCATCTTGTTAATTTCTAGTTTTATAGCATTGTGATCTAATATGATGTAGGATGTTACTTCAATATTCCTGAATTTATGTAGGCACACTTAATGGCTTAATATATGGTATATTTTGGAGAAGGTTCTGTGGGCCACTTGGAAGAATGTGTATTCTGTAGAGTTATGGTGCAAAGTACTGTATATGTCTGTTAGATCTAGTTGATCTATAGTGTTTTTGAGATCTATTATTTCCCTTTTGATTTTCTGTTTGGATGATCTGTCTATTGATGATAATGTAGTATTAAAGATTCTAGCTGTGATGGTGTTGGTGTATTTTTTTTTTTTTTTTGTCAAGTAGGTTTTCTTTTATAAACTGTGGTGCACCTGTGTTTGGTGTATACAGATTTGTAATTTTGATGTTCCCATGTTAAATTGTTCACTTGATGAGTAAGAAGTAGGCTTTGTCTTTTTGATTACTTTTAGTTTGAAGTCTGTTTTATCAAATATTAATATAGCAACACCAACTGTTTCTTATTTCCATTTTCTTTGAGTCTCACTTTCCAACATTTCATCCTGAGGAGTTGTCTGTCTATAGTGGTGAGATAGGTTTCTTGAAGACAGCAGATAAAAGGGTACATTTTTTTTTAACTTGTGTCTTTTGATGGGTGAGTTAAAACCATTAATTGTTAAATTTAATCCCTGCCACGATGGGATGCTTTATTGAGTTTGGTGCTTTCTAGTTTTTTTGTACTATTTTTAGTCTGGTTTAATTTAGTTCTTGTGATCTTCTTGTGGCTCTTGAGATTGGTTGTTTGACTGTTCTGTGTGGAGTATTCCCTGTAAGTTTGGCTTTGTGTTCATATAATCATAGAGTTGACTGTTTTACATGGAAAATTTCCCTTTCAATGTCTGTTATGTGGGATACTTTTGCTGGGTACAGTAACTTAGATTCAAAGCCATCTATTTTTGGACATTGAAGTGTTCCATTCTAGGCCCTTTTGGCTTTCAGGGTTTACCATGAGAACTCAGAGGTAATTCTGATGGTATTGCCTTTGTATGCAGTGAGTTGTTTCTGTCTTGCTGCTTTTAACACTCTGTTTATATTGATAAGAGTATTAACAGTTATGTGCCTTCTAGAGTTTCCTCTTTAGTTCTGTCTATTTGGTGTTCTGTGGGCTTCTTGTATCTGGATGGGCCTCTCTTTTGAGAGACTGGGAAGATTTTCTTCAATAATTTTATTGAATATGGTGTCTGTACATTTTTCCTGGATATCCTCTCCTTGTGGTATACCCATGACCTGGATGTTTGGTTGTTTTAGGTTATCCTACATTTCTTTCATCATCTTTTCACATGATTTTTTGAACTCAGCAAAATTTTTGGCTTCCCAGTCAGCTTCTTCTGTCTTGTCTTCCTGGTCATGGATTCTGTCTTTCACATAGTAACTGTTAGTTAGGGGTTCTAGAGAGGTTTTCAAAGATCTATTTGATTTTTGTTTTCTGTTGTATTATTTTTTGTATTATTTTGCAACTTACTCTGTTTTTTTTTTTAAATTATTTATTTATTTATTTGAGAGTGACAGACACAGAGAGAAAGACAGATAGAGGGAGAGAGAGAGAATGGGCGCGCCAGGGCTTCCAGCCTCTGCAAACGAACTCCAGACACGTGCGCCCCCTTGTGCATCTGGCTAACGTGGAACCTGGGGAATCAAGCCTCGAACCGGGGTCCTTAGGCTTCACAGGCAAGCGCTTAACCGCTAGGCCATCTCTCCAGCCCCCCCCTTTTTTTTTTTGAGATATGGTTTTAGTTTGAGTTCCGATTTTCTTAATACTTCTTGGAATTCATCATACATTTGATCAAGTCTTCACTAAGCTATTGAAATCTTCTATTTGTTGATTCACCTCAATCCATTTATGTCATTTTTTTGGTGGAATTTAATTTATTTCAACTCTAATGAACATATGTTTAAGATTGAAAATATTTTTTGAGGTACGGTCTCTCTCTGCTCAGGATGACATGGAATTCACTATGGAGTTTTAGGGTAGCCTTGAACTCATGGCAATCCTCTGACCTCTGTCTCCTGAGTGCTGGGATTAAAGGCACGTGCCACCATGCCCAGCTCTAAAATTGAACTTAAAAAAATATATATATTAGCATTGTCCATGATTATAAAGAAATATCCCATGTTAATTCCCCCCCACCACACTTTCTCCATCATATTACTTCCCCATCACAATCATTGTACTTACATATATACAATATCAACCTATTAAGTACCCTCCTCCCTTCCTTTCTTTTCCCTTTATGTCTCCTTTTTAACTTACTGGCCTCTGCTACTAAGTATTTTCATTCTCACGCAGAAGCCCACTCATCTGTAGCTAGGATCCACATATGAGAGAGAACATGTGGCACTTGGCTTTCTGGGCCTGGGTTACCACACTTAGTATAATCCTGTCTAAGTCCATCCATTTTTATGCAAATTTCATAACTTCATTTTTCATTACCGCTGAGTAGAACTCCATTGAATAATGTGCCACATCTTCATTATCCACTCATCAGTTGAGGGACATCTAGGCTGGTTCGATTTCCCAGCTATTATAAATAGAGTAGCAATAAACATGGTTGAGCACGTACTTCTAAGGAAATGAGATGATTCCTTCGGATGTATGCTTAGGAGTGCTATAGCTGGGTCATATGGTAGATCAGTCTTTAGCTGTTTTAGGAACCTCCACACTGAGTTACACAATAGCTGGACCAGATTGCATTCCCACCAGCAGTGTACAAGGGTTCCTGTTTTTCCACATCCCCGCCAACATTTAGGATCATTTGTTTTCATGATGGTGGCCAATCTGACAGGAGTGAGATGGAATCTCAATGTAGTTTTAATATGCATTTCCGTGATGACTAGTGATGTAGAACATTTTTTAGATGCTTATATGCCATTTGTATTTCTTCCTTTGAGAATGCTCTATTTAGCTCCATAGCCCATTTTTTGATTGGCTTGTTTGACTCCTTATTATTTAACTTTTTGAGTTCTTTGTATATCCTAGATATTAATCCTCTATCAGATATATAGCTGGCAAAGATTTTTCCCATTCTGTAGGTTGCCTCTTTGCTTTATTCATCGTGTCCTTTGCAGTGCAAAATCTTTGTAATTTCATAAGGGCCCAGTGATTAATCTGTGGTTTTATTGCCTGAAAATTGGGGTTGTATTCAGAAAGTCTTTGCCAAGACCAATTTGTTGGAGCGTTTCCCCTACTTTTTCCTCTAGCAGTTTCAGAGTTTCAGGTTTGATGTTAAGGTCTTTAATCCATTTGGACTTAATTATTGTGCATGGCGAGAGAGAAGAAGCTATTTTCATCCTTCTGCAGATATATATCCAGTTTTCCCAACACTATTTGCTGAAGAGGCTGTCTTTTCCACAATAAGTATTTTTGGCATTTTTATCGAACATCAGGTGGCTATAGCCACGTGGGCTTACATTTGTTTCCTCTATTCTGTTCCACTGATCTACATGTCTGTTTTTGTGCCAGTACCATGCTGTTTTGTTACTATGCCTCTGCAGTATAGGTTAAAATCAGGAATGGTGATACCACCAGCCTTATTTTTGTTGCTCAGTATTATTTTAGATATTCTTTTTTTTTTTTGTGATTCCAAATGAATTTTTGGATTGTTTTTTTCTATTTCCATGAAGAATGCTTTTGGAATTTTGATAGGGATTGCACTAAGTGTGTAGATTGCTTTTGGTAAAATTGCCATTTTCACAATATTGATTCTTCCAATCCAGGAACAGGGCATGTTTCTCCACTTTCTAGTGTCTTCTGCAATTTCTCGCTTGAGAGTTTTAAAGTTCTCATTGTAGAGATTCTTTACTTCCTTGGTTAGGTTTATTCCAAGGTGCTTTATTTATTTTACTTATTTTTTTTTTATGCAATTGTGAATAGGAGTGATTCTCTGATTTCATCCGCTGTGTGTTTGTTGTTAGCATATATGAAGGGTACTGATTTCTGTGTATTTATTTTGTATCCTGCTACATGGCTGTAGGTTTTGATCAGCTCTAACAGTTTACTAGTAGAGTCTTTAGGGTTTTTTATGTATTGAATCATGTCATCTGCAAATAATGATAACTTGATCTCTTCCTTTCAAATTTATATCCCTTTTATGTGTGTCTCTTGCCTTATTGCTATGGCTAAGACTTCTAAAACTATATTATATAAAGTGGGAACAGTGGACACCCTTGTCTTGTTCCTGATTTTACTGGAAAAGCTTCCAGTTTTTCCCCATTTAGTAATATGTTGGCTGTAGGCTTGTCATAAATAGCTTTTACTATATTGAGATCTGTGCCTTCTATTCTCAGTCTCTGTAGGACTTTTATCATGAAGGGATGTTGGATTTTATCAAATGCTTTCTCTGTGTCCAATGAGATGATCATGTGATTTTTGTCCTTCAACCCGTTTATATAATGTATTACATTTATAGATTTGTGTATATTGAACCATCCCTACATCTCTGGGATAAAGCCAACTTAGTTAGGGTGAATGATCTTTTTGATATACTCTTGTATTCTGTTTGCCAATATTTTGTTGAGAATTTTTGCATATATATTCATGAGGGATATTGGTCTGTAATTTTCTTTTTTTGTTCTATCTTTGCCTGGTTTTGGTATGAGGGTGATGCTGGCTTCATAGAAGGAGTTTGGTAGGATTCCTTCTTTTTCTTTTTTATTTAAAAGCTTAAGAAGCAATGGTGGTAGCTCTTCCTTGAAGTTCTGATAAAATTCAGCAGTGAATCCATCTGGGCCTGGGCTTTTTATAGTTGGGAGATTATTGATAACTGTTCGGATCTCCATGTTTGTTGTAGGTCTATTTAAGTGATTAATCTCCTTTTGATTTAATTTAGGTAGGTCATATAAATCAAGGAAAGCATCCATTTCTTTCATATTTTCATACTTTGTGGAGTGTATGCTTTTATAGTATGTCCCTATGAATTTTTGAATTTCTCTGGGATCTGCTGTGATGTTACCTTTTTCATCTCTGATTTTATTAATTTGTGTCTCTTCTCTCTTTCATTTGGTAAGATTTGCTAAGAGTTTATCAATCTTGTTTATCCTTTCAAAGAACCAACTCTTTGTTTCATTAATGCTTTGGATTTTTTTTTTTTGTTGTTGTTGTTTGTTTGTTTCTATTTCATTAATTTCTGTCCTAATCTTTACTATTTCTTCCCACCTACTGAGTTTTGGTTTTCTTTGTTCTTCTTTTTCCAAGGCTTTAAGGTGAAGAATTAGGTCATTTACTTGCGACCTTTCTAATTTCTGAATATAGGCACTTAAGGCTATAAATTTACCTCTTAGAACTGCCTTCATTGTGTCCCAGAGATTTTGATATGTTGTATTCTCATTATCATTTGACTCTATAATTTTTTTGATTTCCTTCTTGATTTCTTCATTGACCCATTCATCCTTTAGTTGTGTATTGTTTAGTTTCCATGATTTTGTGTATGCTCTATAGCCTTTCTTGCTATTGATTTGTAGTTTAATTCCATTGTGGTCAGAGAGACTGCAAGGAATTATTTCAATTTTCCTGAATTTGTTAAGATTTGCTTTGTGTCCTAATATATGGTCTATTTTAGAGAATGTTCCATGTGCTACTGAAAAGAATGTATATTCTGCAATCAAATGTCCTGTATATATCTGTTAGGTTCATTCCTTCTATGACCTCATTTAGTCCAGATGCCTCTCTGTTTACTTTTCCAGGGATGACCTGTTAATTGATGAGAGTGGGGTGTTAAAGTCACCCACCACCACTGTGTTTGGTGTTATCTGTGACCTTAGTTCTAGTAGTGTTTGTTTGATGAATTTGGAGCCCCCATGTTAGGTGCATATATGTTTGAGATTGTAATGTCCTCCTGTTGGAGTGTGACCATAATCAGTATAAAGTGACCTTCTTTATCTTTCTTGACTAATGTTGGACTAAAGTCTACCTTGTCAGATATTAGGATAGCAACCCCTGCTTTTTTTTTAGGCCCATTTGCTTGAAACACCATCTTCCAACCTTTCACCCTAAGATAATGTCTATCCTTCGTAGAAAGGTGAGTTTCTTGGAGACAACAAATTGTAGGATCCTGCTTTTTAACCCCGTCTGGAAACCTATGTCTTTTGGTTGGGCCATTGAGGCCTTTGATATTAAGAGATATTATTGAAAGTATGTGTTTATGTTTGCCATTTTTGTGTGTGTGTGTGTGTGTGGTTCCAGTTCTACCTGTGCTCTCTTGTGTTCACTAGTATTTGAGTATTGCTTGTTTTTTCTAGGTTCCTTATATGTGTGCTTTTCCTTTTGTTCAGCATGGAGAATTCTATCAAGTATTTTCTGTAGAGCTGGTTTTGTCTTCAAATATTCCTTTAGCCTGCTTTTGTCATGGAATGTCCTTATTTCTCAGTCTATTTGAATGGATAACTCTGCAGGATAGAGTAAACTTGGTTGACAGTTGTTATATTTCAGAACTTATATCACTCCAAGCCCTTCTGGCTTTAAAAGTTTGTTTTGAATAATCTGCTATAATCCTGATGGGCTTGCTTTTGTAGGTAACTCGATTTTTCTCTCTAACTGCTTTCAATATTTTTTATTTGGTGAGTGTGTTTGGAAGTTTGATTATAATATGGTGAGGAGAAGTTCTTTCCTGGTTTTGTCTGGCTGGGGTTCCATAGGCTTCCTGTATCTCCATTGGCACCTCTTTCCCAATTTGGGGTAAATTTTCTTCTATGATTTTGTTGAAGACACCTACTATGCCTTTTGAGTGAAATTCTTCTCCTTCTACTATGCCCTGAATTCTAATATTTGATCTTTTCATAGTGTCCCAAATATCTTGAAATTCCCACTCTTACTTTTCTATAAGTTTGTCTTTCTTTTTGTTGGCCTGTATTAGATCTGCCACCTGGTCTTCTAGCTTAGATATTCTGACCTCTCCTTCATCCATTCTACTGGTGAGATTTTCTACAGAGTTTTTTATTTCATTAACTGTGTTCTTCATTGCTAGTAATTCTGACTGTTTTTTTTTTTAATTATTTCTATTTCCTTATTTATGTCTTGTATTGCCTTCTTTATTTCATGAAATTGGTGTCCTGCACCTTCTTTGATTCCTTTGATTTCCTCTTTACGTTCCTCTTTGACCCCTTTGATTTGTTCTCTGACTTCTTTGAACATATTTACAATCATTCTTTTGAAATCTTTCTCAGGAATTTCCTCTAACTCATTCTCATTAGAGGTCATTTCTGCTGCATTAATACTTTTAGGTGGATTTATATCGTCTTGCTTTTTAGTGTTTCTTGTGTTATAATGTGTATATTTTTGCATCTTGGATTAAGTTAATGCTTGGATTTTCTAGCTAGTTGGGTATTCTTAGCTATACCAATCGATTTGATGTTATATATTTCTCAGGGTAGGAGTTTAAGGTGTTAGGTGTGGCTCTTAAGACTCTCAGAGTATCTACAAAGGTGCTCCTAGTTTCCCTGCTATGGGAGTATTCAAGTAGACTGAGTGGAATAAAATACAGGTAGATTCTAAAATTTAACTAAACAATATATCCATTCAATCAAAATCAGCCCCAAGTATGTATGCCAGAGTAGTTACTATAACAACCAGATCCTCTATGAACATAGAGGTTAAGATTTCTGGTCTGTTGAGAGATCCAAGTCAGCTTTTGACAAAGTGAGACCCTTCCCTGTTGCAATCCCAGTTACCTTGGATGATTTTGGTCTCAGTCAAGTTGCTGCCTGGTTGTCGGGCTGCTGTTCTGATTTCTGGAGCTTTGTACTGGCTTTCCTGCTGGGCAAACCGAGCCTGGCAACTGTGGCCCTGCAGATCAGCACCTCCACTGCTGGAACTGCTGCTGCTAAAACTGCCTCTGCTGGGTCTGTCAGCAGCTGAAGCTGCTGCTGCTGGGCCCACCGCTGCTACTGCCTCTTCTGCTGCTGCTGCTGTAGCTGCCACTTCTGGAGCCACTGCTGCTGAAGCTGCTGCTGCTGGGTCCGCAGCTGCTGCCACTGAAGCTGCTGCTGCTGGGTCTGCTGCTGCTGCTTCTCCTGGGTATGCTGCTGCTGGGTCTGCTGCTGGTGCCGCTACTGGGTCTGCTGCTGTTGGGGCCGCTGTTACCGGTGCCGAAGCTGCTGATGTTGCTACTCGACTTTGCTCCTGCTTGGGTCCTGCTGTTGGCTCAAGTTGGTGTGGCCAGTCCTGGTACCGCTGCTCTGTTGGCTCAAGTTGGTGTGGCCAGTCCTGGGACCTCTGCTCTGTTCTCTGGAGCTGGGCTCAGGCAGTGGGGGAGTGGAGGGAGCCGCAGCTGCTCTGCTTCTCTCGCTGTTCCACGTGTTCTTCTACCTCGTGGTCTGCTCCTCAGTTGCTCACTGCCGCTCTCCCTTCACATTTCCTGAGTTGCAGAGAGCGGCAATGTGAGTGGAAGCTCCCGCACCTGGCTTTTCCTGTGGCTCCAGCCGAGCCTGGTGGTTTTCTCCCTTTATGTCATTTTTGAGGCTTCTAACATTTTCTTCAATTCAGTTCAGTCTACTGTCAATAGCTGAGTGATTTAAGAGATGATTCCTTTCAATTTCATTGATACTATTGTTTTGATGGTTTGCTTCCAGTTCAGCAATTCTTTTGATCAGGTTCACATTGGTGGTTGTGTTTTTATTTTCGGTTTGAAGTTCTGTTGATTTCTCTATGATTTCATTGGAGGCGTCCATTGTGGGACTACACATCTTTTGTAGAGATCTCTCTGTTTTTTAACTTTTTTGTTTTTGTTGTTGTTGTTTTGTATTGTGGTCTACCATCTTCGGATATCTTTTATTCCATTGAGGAGGAATCAAGTTATTTGTCCTTGTAGGATCTTCAGAGGATGTTCTGTTTAAATGTGAACTTCATTGGTGTACAATGGGGTTATAACTGCACATTTGCAGATTGTAGGTACATCAAAGGTACCTGGGGAACTGAGAGGTGGGGAACTTGGAGCTCTGGCCTTCTTACTCCTCTTGTGTGTGTTCTTTAGCACATAGGGATCAGGGTTTGTGCAACTAGGAGCCAGGAAGCTGCAGAGACAGAGGCACAAGACCAGCTCCTATAGTGGCCCTTACATCCTGGGACTCAGGGGCTATGGGGATTTGGGTATTCAGGGGCCAGTCAATCAAGAAACCCCAGCAAAAGATGTGCTTCCCCAACTCACATTCAGGAAACAAGTTGCTCAAGGCAGCAACAGGGATACCAGGACCAAGGAACTGGGAGGTGGGCAACTAACCAGGAGCTCTGGCCTACTCACTGCATATGTGCACCCTCTGGAGCAGTGGATACAGGAGTTGGGGACCCAGGGGCCATTTTATCAAGAAATTGGAGCAAGAGGTCTGCTTCCACAGCATACTGGCTGGGTTCAGGCAGTCCCAAGCCAACAGCAGTGGACTCTACCAGGAACAGGTAATCCTGGCATACGCCCTCCAGAGCAAGGGATCCAGGAACTGGGGACTCAGGGGCCCTTCAATCAGGAAAGTGCAGCAAGGGGCCTGCTTCTTCAATAAGCTTGCAAGGTCTAGAAAGCGCCAAGCCAGCCACAGGGAAATCTACTGGGAGGACAAAACTAGGAGAAAGGTGGGAAACAGGGAGATTGCCTACTCACTCCAGGAGCACACCCTCCAGAGTAGGGAATCCGTATTTATTTTATTTTATTTTTGAGGTAGGGTCTTGCTGTAGCCCAGGCTGAACTGTATGTATGTAGTCTCAGAGTGGCCTTCAACTCACAACTATTACCTCCTGAATGCTGGGATTAAAGACATGTGCCACCATGCTGGGCCTCATTTGTCAATCTTGTAACACTGTTTTAATATATTTTCTTTACTATTAAATTTCACAGTTTTTCCTTACCATATTTGTTTTAAAATTGTTTGTATGTTTGCATATGTGGTGTGTGCATGTATGTGGTTTTGTGTAATTATGTGCCATGGCAAATGTATGGAGGTCTGAGGACAACGTTATGGTGTGTGTCCTATCCCTCCTCCATGTTTGTGTTTTTTTTTTACTGTTTGTGTGTGAGAGCCTAGGTAGCGCTGAGATTCCAGATTCTCCTGCCTCTACCTCCCATTCTGCAGTCACATTGGAATAATATCACATTCATCACTTGGCATCCAGCATTATGGAGAATACTTTAGAACTGAACTTTAGTGGCAGATCTGCAAGAAATGCCTTAAACCACTGATCCAACTCCCCAGCCATGAAATCTTAAAATTAATTTTTAGGTTTGGACTACTTATTTTTTCCCATGTTAACATTTTTTTAGAATATTAGCTTTTTGTTTAAATAATTTTATTTATTTATTTGAGAACAACAGAGAGAGAAAGAGTAAGTGGGGGAGAATGGGTGCATGAGGGCCTCCAGCCACTGCAAATGAACTCCAGATGCATGTGCCACCTTTTGCATCTGGCTTATGTGAGTTCTGGGGAGTCAAGCCTCAAACCAGGGTCCTTAGACTTCACAGGAAAGCACTTAACCACTAAGCCATCTCTTCAGGCCCATGTTAGCATTTTTTAAGAATTTGAGTGTTACATTTATTTACTCATTTCAACACTTTTGATGGAAATAATGCTGCTATGATTTTTCTTAGGAACCCTTTTGTACATGTGTTATACAATTCTGTACATGTTTACTTTCTAAATTATATTTTAGTATTTCAGAAGGTTTGCATGTTAGGTAGTAGCTTCCTGTAATTACTATGCCAAATATTCATATTAAGGTTAACTCTTTCCTTCAAATAGACCCTTAGGGAATAATAAAATAATTTTATGAGAATTTTGTATATATGATATATTATGGAAGTTGTCTTTATAAAATATTTGATATGTATTTTCTACCAGTACTAATAAGAATTATTGAGTTCTTTCCTGTCATATTTTTGGCAGTTTCTCTGCTATTACTGATTGAAGACTATTTCCCTCGTTAATATGGCATATTTACTGAAGTCCTTCAGTCATTTTCATTTTTCTGAGATTTGTCTCTCAGAACCATGTGACTATTCAGCTCCTTTTACTTCACAGAAATCCTCTTCTCCTTTCTGTCACACTTCTCTGGACTGTGGTAGAGATCACTGGCAGCAGATATGGAGGTGAAACAGCAACCTGAAGGGTTTCCTTAAAATTTTAAGAACCTTGACGTAGGTGAAACTGGATCCTGGGCTTCAATGCAGAAAATATTATCAGGATGAGCCAGTATTAAGTAGAATTGGAGTTTATTAAAATTATTTTTACACAGAGTTTAAGTTCAAGGATTAAGGGAGAGAGGGGTACTCAGAAACACGCACATATATGCAAGCACACACAAAAGCTTGGGTGTGGGCTTCCCCAAGCACAATCACAATTAAGTTAGCATTAGCCATATGGACCATTTTTCTGGCTCTCAAGTTACTTCTTAAAATGTGGCTGAGAAACTGTTTTCCTTTCCTCTCTCTTTTGTTATGTGATATTTTAGGGTAGCCTGGGAGATGCTTTGGATGGGAGTTCAATCTGATAAGGTAAAACCAGGAGCCACTAGGTTTGCACAGGAGTATAGAACCTGTCCATTTACTGTGAAAAGGCTTCTAGGGAGATTCCTATAAGACTGTAGTTGACAGCTGAGAAGGGTGGAAAGCCTCATGCAAACGTTCCTTGTGTTGGAATTCTCAGTTCTCAGTTGGTGAGAAGCTTCATGCAGATACATTCTATATTGTTCCCTGTCTTTCGACCCTGCCTCAAAGAAGTTTCTAAAATACTATATTCTCAGAGAGAGCAAATGGGGATATGGACTTGTCTATAACAACTTTAGCACTGGTAATTTTGCTCCTAGGGCCCATAGAAAATCATGAATGTGGGTCTTTCTATCTCTGCACAGATGTCTTATATTAATGATGAAGTACACCAATCCTATTATAATTTGAAAAGACCATGAAGCAAATTGATATAATTAGTTGTCTAATCTACCAGTTATTGTCATTTAGTTTAGCCTACCTTAAATGTGCTCAGAACACTTACATTAGCCTACAAATTAGACAAGATAATCAAACAAAAGATTTCTTATCTTTATAATAAAATTTTGAATGTATTGAAAGTAGAAAATTGAATGTTTTATGCAAGTAATTTCTTGTATTTTAATATTGAAAACATTGAATTAATACATCATAAGTCAGATACTATGTGTGCTAGAGTGATGCTTTGATCACTTGGCTAACATCACTGTTCCTCGGGGGTCCTTTCATTTGTATTTGGCACTCTTCAGTGACAGAATGTTGAACCTTCTCTAAAATATACTAGTTTTACTCAGTTTTAAAGGACTATATTCAGAATTATTGTTCGTTCTTTCTTTCTTAGTTTTTAATTATTATTTTTTCAAATCTTTGTCTTCGTGCCCCACAGTGTCATTATGAAATACATAACTTCTTTCTCAACTAACTCCTGTCATAATGCATAGTCTATTTCACTACAGGCTCACAACAATGGAGCAAGTAGACCATGGACTGAAACCACTGAATCCATTTGAAGCTGTAACCTTCACAGACTCTAACAATTAATGATCTAGAATTCCTACACACCTAAATTCCATATTTATCTTATTCTACAAACCATAGCAAAAAATTGTGTTGGTTATTGAGCCTTATCTACTGAAATTTTAAGGGTTATAAGATTACCTGTTTAGTTTTCTCTTTACATTTTTTGATCTGTTATAGTTCTACTTTAATAGATTAAAATTCACAGATATGGACTGGAGTGCATGTAAGACACTTACCTGTGATGCCTAAGGACCAAAGATTGATTCCCCAGTACCCATGTAAGCCAGATGCCCATGGTGGCACATGTTTCTTGCGTTTGTTTTCAGTGGCTAGAGGTCCTGGCTTTCCCCTTCTCTCACACTTCTAATAAGTAATTAACAAAAATAAAATATTTTTAAACTCATAAATATATCTTTTTTCTCATATATAATTCTTAGAGTTAATAATATATTTATCAATTAATATATTTTAGAGTATTGTCTGCATAATTGTATCACAGAAATTTCATCATTATTGTGACATTCACCATAAAGTAAGTTGAAACAACTCTACCATTGAACATTTACAATAAATTATCTAGTTTTTGTATATTTTAACTTTAAGAAGTAGTAATTTACCAGTAGGCATTCATTCTTAAGTCAAGAATGGATAACTGGAGAAAACAAAAGGTTACTTTTCCAGGCATATGTCCAGTGCAGGTCTGGAGATGTTTTTACAAACTCACTTAGGATTCCTTACCTGTTCAGAGACATACAGTCACCTAGAGAGACCCAAGACTGATTCTCATAATATCTAGTCATCCTGTGGCATTATAACTTACTTTGTTGCTACAATCTTATTCCACACGTAGTTTGCTTTAAGTTAGAGAGCTATAAAATATATTGTTAATGAAAAAAGTATCTTTAAGGTAAGAGTACCATTAAAATGAAAGACATAACCTTAAAAGATGGTTTATTGACCTATTAAAAGTTTTTCAAAAATAAAGACTTAATTAAAAAATTAAGCCCTCAGAAGAAAGGACTCTTCCTCCAATTCCTATTTTCATTTGATTCTGGAGTATTGAAGAGATAATCATTTCCTTTTTATATTTCAAAGTCTTGTAAGAGATATAAGCATGCATACTCTATATCTCCAGGATTTTACTCCCTTACAGTATTTTTCATTATTTTTTCATTGTTGTCCTACAACTATCCTGAAAGATTTTAGATAAGTAGGTAAATAAAAGAACATGCAAACCTATGAAATATTGTTGTTCTTTTTCTTTGGGAGAGTAAAAAAGAATCCAGCTAACCCAGGTTTAGGAAACTGAATCATTCAGTTAGATCACCAGTCGCATATTTTCTTCCAAAATATAACATAGCAATTGTTAAGCAAGATCTTTGACTTGATTTCTGAACAATGTAAGTAGACTTTAAAGGAGAAGAATGACAGTCATTAAATTCCCCAACATGTGTTAAGTCTAGAATATTTTTGAGACAAACAAGTAATCTACAATTAAGTTAAAAATATATTTTTGGTCTACCTTACTCCAGTAAGGATAGCAAACATGAAAGAATGAAGTGGAAACAAACGTGGGCAAGGCTCTAGAGAAATAGGAACCCTCATTCACTGTTGGTAAAAATGTAAGCTCATATAACCACTGTGGAAATAAATTTGGAGACTCCTGTAAAGGAAGCATATACAGTTACCAACAGACCCTGTTATTCCCTTACTGGGCATTTACCCTAAAAGCTCCACATCTCAGTTCAGAAATATTTGTTCAATCATGTTTATAGCTGCTCAATTCATAATAGCTAAAAACTGGAATCAACCTAGATGTCCATCATTAGATGAATGGATAACCAAGATGTGGTATATCTACACAGTGGAATTCTGCTCAGCAGTAAGAAAAAAAAAAAGATATATTGAATTTGTAGAATAAAAGGGTCAAACTTGGAAGAGATCATTTTAAGTGAACTCACACAATCACAGAAAGACAATCCTCACATGATCTCACTCATTTGCAGTTCCTAACTAGGAGCAGCCCAAGTTGCTGACATAACTGAATAGCATCTTGAGGCTTGAACAATAGGGAGGGTAGGGCTTGGGGGAAGGGTAAGAGTGGGGGAAGGAACACAAATTCTGAACCCAAATTGAACTGGTACCATAGAATACTATATCCTGGAAATCATACTAAAAAGTGGAACCCTCAAGTGGACCTTAGAGGGAACACCTGTATTGAGGGACCCTGGAGAGAGTGAGATGAAACCTAACCTCAAATTTCTCCTGTTTCTCTTTCTTCTCGGGCTTTTTGTATTTTCTTTTCCCTTGGCATTGGCCTGTAATTCTCAGGATGTTGTCTGTAGCCACAATGAACTGTTGATCAGAGAGATCTACTAGATCTCCCAAAATAAACCACATAGACTTCTGTCAGAGCACTTGATTACCCACCAGAAGTTGATGGTAAGACACCATTTACTGTCATCACGGACCATGGAAAGACCTGGATGGAATCTGGAGGAGAACCAGTCCCCAGATAATTAGCCTATCTAGTGCTGGAAGACACTGCATGAACTACTGGGGGAAAGTGGCCAACATATGTCCAAGCAACTCAACGTCTAAGCAACTCAGAAGCACACAACTTGACGTGATGCTCACACAAGTACAGTAGTGGAACACAGCCATTGTGGTTAACCTACTTCTCTTGGATTGGCTAAGTGATACCCTTAGTGGAAAGGAAGCCATATCTGGAACTGGGAAATAAGTCAGAATCATATCCAGATAATGATTCTGCTTTCCATTGTCAAGCTTCCACTAAACTTAGACTATGAAAGTGTCTAAACCCTTTTAATTCTCTCTAACTTAATAATGGTTATTCATTTAACTGGTGCTGACTACCCTCTCCATTGGTGAATCTCCTTCTCTTTTTCAGATGGGAATGGGACTTGAGGAGATAAATGACCCAGCACACTCCATCCTGGCCCTAGCTGAAACCACAGAGGAATTGAGGAAATGAGCAAGAATGCTTCTCTCTCAATTAATCTGATATCAGCACAAGGGTGATGGAGATAGACAATGAGGACACTCGACACCTACCATCTGAGAGATCTAGATGCTCTTAAGTGCCTATCACTGAAGGAGACTTAAATGCTCCCAGAATGGCACAGGGAATTTTGTGAAAAAAGGCAGCAGAAAGATTGTTAGAGCCACAGTTGAGACATTTTGCACAGAGATGTTGCCTCTCCCCCATAAATGACTGATGCCCCCATAAAGCATGACCCACAACCCCAAAGAGGTTGCTTCAGAAAAGGAGTAGAGAAGAGGGAAAGGATGGTACCAATATATAATGTTTACATATAAAATGTATCCATATCTAATAAGAAAAACTATGTATTTTTGATTCAGTGAATTTCACTTAAAAATAATGTATAAATATAAATGTAGTGCACATATAATAAACTAATTTTGAATAAAGAAGACAAAGTCAAATTTAATTAGCTTGAGATAATTTATTCAATGGTGTCTTGCATAACAACTTTTTTCTACCAATGAATTGAATTAGCTTCCATGCCATTCTTCTTTTAGCACCCAATACATCATTTTGATTTCATCTTACTACCTAATCTCAAGGTATATGTGCCAAGAACAAATATAGTGAGAAAGTTAAAACCAGCAGGTTCCATCTAATGCATGAAAAGATATCATCCTTTTTTCTTTTCTATTTTAGTTTTGGCTACATGAGTTCTGAAAATTTAAAACTTTTTCTTTTTATGAGCTGCAAATTTAGGCCAGTCATGTTGATGTTTTCCTATCATCCCAGCTCTTGGAACAATGGATAATTATCATTAGTAATTTTAGGTCATTCTAGGCCATAGACTTTGACTCAAGATTTTGAATTAACTAAAATAAAACAGAAATACAATTTTAGTAGTTGGAAAAATTTCTGCTAATTTCTATTTTTGTGATTCTTTAAAAAAGGAAAGAAAGAAAAGAAAAGAAAATTGAAATTAAAGGCCAATCCACAACCCAATAGAACTGTTATGTATGCTTTAATTTATGACAAAATAAAATGAAATGAACAATTAATATTTAAAAATTGAAATAGTGCATAAGCAAAAGTTGCAAAATACCATGTCCAATTACATACTATCTCATTGTGTCACAACTTTCCATAGCATGGGCTTTTGTTGTCCACTTAATGGTGGTCATTGGAGGAAAATTGAAGCTATTTCATATTTGCATTGCATTTAAAAATAGCCCTCAAGAAATGTCAATAAT
Source organism: Jaculus jaculus (assembly GCF_020740685.1). NCBI lineage: Eukaryota > Metazoa > Chordata > Mammalia > Rodentia > Dipodidae > Jaculus > Jaculus jaculus. Next base: position 84,563,725 of record NC_059105.1, on the reverse strand, counting down.
ATTTTTGTGAAATGTGAGCAAAATATTCACTATAGAAAGCCATCATTGTAGTTATAATATCTCTCTCACACAGTTCACAAAATGTATAATTATACCATCCTTCTCACCATAAATAATACAGAATAATAATCCATGCAGGAGAAAATAGAAGATGAAGTTAAAATAAATCCTCCTCATCTACTATTCTTCTAGTGTGGTACATTTAACTTCTGCACAGACAGTAATGCCTATCATTGACATTTGAGAAGGGAACTGGAAACATTGTAAACAATTTTCTGATATAAGAAATTATAGTATGCAAACAATGCATCAGTCTAAGAGGGAAAGCTGATGACTTCAACAGAAAATGAAACTCATCATCAAGCTAACTGCTACCCTCCTCCTATAGAAAACATGCGAATGTCTGCCTACAGGAACTTCAGCTTTTCTTTTCCTTAAAACCTTTGCTTTGTTCAAGGTTTTTCCCATGGCCACAAAATGGAGTGTAATTCAATATAAAATCACTGGTCAGGAGGTGATAGAGGAGTAGAAAGACTAATGTTTTATATATATATACAAACCTAACTTTAAATTCTATTTTATTAACATATTATTATTCAAGCACTGGAGCAATTGCAAACTCCTACTTGGAATCTATACCCTTAGAATATTTTAAAATGTGCCTAATGGCATTTTTATCCATTGCTGGTGATGCTGATGACCATGTTGCAAACACTTCTGGAATTGGATTTATCATAACAGTATGAAAGTATGTGTATTTCCTACCACTTTTGATGGCAAATTTTCACTTTGAGAACTGACAGATGTTTTAGCAATATAGTTGTTGAAAGTGCATTTCCATAGTTTAATTTGCTACCTCTAACTCTAATACTGTGATACTGAAAGAGGAATGAGATGTGTTAATTGACTTCTCCACATTGCCAGGCACAGAGATCATTCCTCCATGTCTATGAGAGCTATGTGAGGTTCCTGGGAACCATTGGATTGTAGAAATGTTTGTTAGACCTCTCTTCAGTAACAAGTTACTTACTACACAACCATACATATCACACAATTACATTATGTCTTTCTTGTTTTTTAATAAAAGTTCCAGGTATTTCCTTATAAGAAACTACTGAATTTACAATGAATAAGTAATATTGTGGTCAGGGCTGGAGAGAATGCTTAGTGGCTAAGGTGTTTGCCTGCAAAGCCAAAGAACCTCAGTTCAATTCCCTAGGACCCACGAAATCCAGATGCACAAGGTAGCACATGTGCCTGAGTTCACTTCCAGTGGCTGTAGACTATACTGTGCCCATTCTCTTCCTACCCCTATCTCTGCTTCTTTCTCTCTCACGGTCTCAAATAAATTAAAAAAATGAAAAAAAAATGTTGAGTCAATCTTATTTCACCTAAAAATGTTCATTCAGTAGTTGTTAAAATTCTGTTTATTTATTTATTTATTTGAACAAAAAATTTTCTTTTTTTTTTAAATTTTTTTCCCAATGAGTATAAATTTTGTTCACAATTATAAGCTAGAAGTTCCTTAGTATGCGTACATCAGTAATCTCTAAGACATTTCAGAAAAGACTGTGTCTAATTTTTTGAATACGTAGCTCAAATTGTTTTCAATTTATCAGCACAGAGGTAATATTTTCTATTTATTTTTAATAAAAAAAATTTTTAGGAAGGAGTCAAAGACCCCTGAAGCTGACAGCTGCTGAGCTGTAACTGGCAGAGTGAGTACAGAGAGACTCAGTGTGAAAAGCGGAAGATAATGTGCTCACACACTAATGGGCACTGAACTAGACATGGGCTCATTTTTCACATCATGTCATCTATAAGGTTTGAATAAAAAGTAATGGCCAGAATGAGCCTGGCTCTATCTCAGACATTATCATTTGCTTCCTCAGTTTTATTTGTGTTGACTTGTACAGTCTAAAAAGATGACAGTCTTTGGGCCTCAGGATCACTCACAGCGATAATACACAGCACATTACATTGTCGGTGACAGGTTCTGTTCTCCTGGATGGCATATGAAAGGAACATTTCTCTTTCCGTCATTTCAAATGCTATAAACTGACAGAATAAAGAATCTTGCAGAGGGGACATCACAAACCCTGTCTGTTATGATTTTATGAGATAAACTGGAGTTTCTAGGGTATCTTGTTCAGGAAATTAGTGTCAGTCAAACTTTAGTTTTTTTTTTTTTTTTTTTTTTAAAGAAATAAATAGCAGACTCAACAAAAGTAGCTTTCACTTATTTCATACAGCAAAACAGCCAAAACTTCCTATTCAATCCTGAAAAAAAAAAAAAAAACTATACGTGTATTCTTTTTAGAAAGTGCTATTGGTTACCTAAAAGTGAAATAAACTCGACACAGCTTCAGTAAGAGAGTTCTCAAATCAACTCAATCTTTCTAGAAATAGTGAGCCAGAATACAGAAAAGAATAAGTCTTTGCTTTTAAATATTTTGGAAAGCTCATTTTTTTCTGAATTCTTTAACTCAATGCTCTGTAAAACTATAAACATGCCAAATTTATAATATTTTGATACATTTATTCAAGATTTTAATTTATTTTTTATTTCAATACTGAGTTGCTTTATAGCAGCTTAAATTTAACTGAAGAAAGCACCAAAGTATCATGAAGGCAGATAATAGTATGCAGAATTTTATGAATTTTTGATAAAGTGACTAGCATGTGGAATCTCTACTTTTAACATTTTTTAAACATCACAGTGTCATAAAAATTTACAGGTACTTGGATCATAATCTGCCAAGTCTCATCCTTTTTCCATGTAATTTCACGTGTTTCTATTATAGTAAACGTTATAAAAGTCCTTTCAGGATATAAGTTTAAGCGATTATTAAAGTTAGACTTGCTCATTGTACTTTTCTGTCCATTTCCATGTTTGAAATTATTTTACTGTCTGATGAATAAAAATGAATGTCAAAGGATGTTTAAGACATACATTTATAAATGGACTTTTATTCAAGTTTCTTATTTTAAATGCTTTATAAAAATTATTTCAATCCAGAATTTCACCACAAACTTTTAACTATAAGATAGGTCTAATTATATGGTTTGACTTATATTGAAATATAAGGAACAGTTTAAAAAATCAAATATTATATTTTAAAAAACATTTTAAAAATCAAATGCTCTATAACATATACCGTGAGTAAATAAATGATGAAGCAATTATGTTTGTTTCTTCTCTGTGGATGCCATGTCAATCATTAATACTTATTTTACATGCCCTTTATAAATGAAAATTTAGCCACTGAAAATTGACAAAGGCATTATGAGGCCTGTTTTTAGAAAATATACAATTATTTCTTTGCCTGGGAATTGGAAGGCCCATTATCTGACAAGCACCTAGCCACTTGTTCATAATCTCTCCCACTTTCCATGATGGTATTTTCATTTACTGAGTCCTATGGTGATCTAGGTTCTTGCTATACCGGACTATAAAGTGTAAGCATATAGTCAGAGTGTTAAGCTGCCTCATGGAAAATGTGGAGAAATGAGTGGGGGATTAAAAACTGCTTAGTAGCATGGATTTGTAGTTGAAATATTGTTAAAGATCAGTCAATTTTCCCCCTTATTTTTCATATGAGGTCCACTATCCATTTATAAGTTCTTACTCATCCTGGAGACCTTGTTCCCCTCCCGTGGGTAACCTTAAAACCTGAACATTGTCCATACTCATGTCAACACATTGAACCATGGATAACAACTTGACTATCCCCTTTCTGTAATCTCATTTCATCTTTTACTACTTAGACTGTTTTTCAGGTGACTGAACACCCTAACTTGTTCTCACTCTGTATTTTTCTCAGGGCAAGTCTTCAGAAAGAGGAGCACACACTTGAGAGCTGATAACTACAGAAGGGTCAAGGAAGTACTTTCTTGGGTAGCATTCTTTCTTGGGTGGGTTTTTGTTGGTCTTTGACTCCTGCAGATGCATTTTTGCATTGGAAGTATGCATTCAAAGCATTATGTTCAGAATCTTAACATATTTCTCTAATCATTTCTATTAATCAAGTAAATAACAATAGCTTAAATAACAGTAATGATATTTATAAGTAATAGAACACTTCACTTCCTGAATACCAAATTATCTGTTAAACCTTATTTCTAAGTAGAAAATATGAATCAGTGACTTTTCAGAAAAGAATATTAGTCATAGCATGCAGAATGTAGAACTACTTCATGTGGGCACTCTTCTGTTATATATGTGGGAATCATAAAATTTTAGAGATCTTCAAAATTGCTTCTTTATTTGATGTGCAGAAAATATATAACACAAGTTTTCCCCACAGAGAAATGGATACATGGCAGCACCACACAGATACCCACAAAAGCAGATCTGGCATGAAACAGTGTGGGAGCTGACCGCAGAGCGGCCCAGGGACACAGGCTGGGACTTAGTGTAAAGTCATCTTCGCTTTTGGAACCAAGAATTGCTGCCAATCTCATTAGGCTTCCACCTCATGTCCTTAGCCTTACCTCTGCCTTTCTTTGTTCAGGTCTTATCCCTTACTGTCCACGTTGAACTCGCTTCCCAGAACAAGTAAGCCTTTTCCTTCAAGTCGGCCCATGAAGGTGTCAGGTTAAGGGTGTATCGGCTCCATTCCTGATAAATGCCAGTGTTATCTGGCTCGTTTCTTTTGTATGCCTCTCTGTTAGATATCAGGGTTAGGACATATGAAATCTTGTATTCTCCATGTCCCTTTTATTTTGGAGAGCTTTTGAGAGCTTAACATTTCTCTGTTTCTTGTTGTTCAGACTAAACTATTGCCTTCTGAATCCGTTTACTAGCGGCCTCTTGCCTCCCCTAGCAAATCCAGGCTTCCTTTATCAAGCCATGTTCAAGGGGCCCACTTCTATCTTGGCTTTCTGACCTAGCCGTCCTTCTTATGTCTGATCAATTTTAACAATGCAAATGGAGTAAAGTCATAATAGCAGGGAAGCATGAAGTTAAGTGATATCAAACTAGGATTTAAAAAGAGGAGATTCTCACAAAGAGCTAATAAATATTTACTAAAACTTTATTAACTTCTTACAATATTGAAAACTTCCAGTGTACCAGACCTGTTTGCATCCTTGCATCCAAAAGTTAATGAGATATACATATTTAAACCAAATCAACTTCTCTTTACTTCTGAATATTCTTTTTAATTTAAAATTCCATGTAAATATTAAAGAAACACTAAGGTAATATGTTACCGATCTCTCTCTCTGTGTCTCTCTCTGTTTTTTGAAGGGAAGGTCTCACTCTCTAGCCCAGGTTGACCTGGAATTCACTATGTAGTCTCAGGGTGGCCTTAAACTCATAGCAATCCACCTACCTCTGCCTCCCTCATCCTGGGATTAAAGGTGTGCGCCACCCCCCCTAGCTTTTCTATTCTTATCATTCCCTAATTCATGGGTTAATCTGCTTTTATACTCTACTTGCCAATGGTCTTCTAATTTCTGCATTGTCTACAGCCCTTCAAACAAAGCTTTTCCTTAGATATTCCATTCTGTTTTGAAGTAGTTCTAGTTTAAGGAAGCTTTCCCTTATGTTGAAAGGAAATCTTCTCATCAGTCATAATTTATTATTCATTCTTTATGATTCTTTTGAATCATAAAACTATGACTAAATATAGGTTCATGTAAAATAGTGTTTCACTCAAACTATCCATTGTGTTTTACACTTGAGTTTTTCAAAAGCTAAAACATTATGCAGTACTTTGGGGACTGGTCTCTGTTTTCTAATCTAGTTTATCAAAAGTAATTCAAAATAAGCATTTCTCAAATGAATACGTTTGTCTGGCCCCATCATGCTAACTATATTGCTAAGCCAGAACTCCATGGTTATTTTAGATGGTTAGTCATTGCTCAAGAGACAGCTAGACTCTTAGGAATGCTTGCTGTGATGGTTTCAGTAAGTGTCCTCAAAGGCCAGTGTATTGAAGGCTTGTCAGTGAGCATTCAGATATTTGCAGGTGGGAGAACCATTATGAAGTGAGGCCTAGTGACAAATGTGAGGACACTGGAAGTGTGCCCTTGAAAAGGATTTTGGAAAACCCATCTTCTTTTTGTTTTCATTTCCTGTTTGGAATGATTTGAATCAGTTTCACTGTTAGCTACTTTTGCAAAATGTCTACATGTTTACCACCAGACTGAGTGCTTTCTGTGTGTATCATTGTGAATTATATCACTCCTTTTCCTCTGCTTCATGTACTAAAGCTCAGATGAAAAGATATAAATTCAGATTAACTAACCCAGACTTGCTTCTGAAGTTTCACCTGTGGATCTGGTCTTCATCCCCTACTAAGATTTCTTAAGTATAAAGTCAATGGATGATCTGTCACCTCTTTCAGGGGACATTTTTGAGTTAATGAATGTGCATTGAGCAATTTATGGATGAAACCTACTGGGCTAAAGACTCCTTTTACTACAGTAGATACGCACGGCCTTATGTAATCTGCCAGTCTAAACCATGTGCTGCTTTGCACATGCCTCACTGAAAATAGAAGAGCAGGTTGTAAGCTGGCACAATTGCAGCAGAGCAGATGGACATGCAATAAAAGAGACCTTGTTTCAATATCATATATGTTTCCTTCGGGGCGGATTCTTTTTTGTTGTTGTTGTTGTTTTTTGTTTTTTTGAGGTAGGGTCTCACTCTAGCCCACGCTGACCTGAAATTCACTAAGGAGTCTCAGGGTGGCCTTGAACTCACAGCAATCCTCCTACCTCTGCCTCCTGAGTGCTGGGATTATAGGCGTGTGCCGCCATGCCCGGCTCAGGGCAGATTCTTAAGCAAAGTTGTGTTAGGTACCCTGCTGCAGGTCGAATGGGTAAATTTATCTTGAAACTTTTCTCACCTTCTTGTGGAGTTGTCTCAGTCAATCAACTATTGCATAGACTGCAATATTCTTATTAGAAATCAGCAAAAGCTTAGATTCTTTTAATTAAGAACCTAAAGCTTCAGCAAAGAATGAGGTTGGAATGCTGTTTCATGAGGAGCTACAGTTATCTAGCAGCTTGGACAAACAGAAGTTTTATTATACACTCTATGAAAATATGCTTCACCAAAGTTTTATAGTCTTATGGTATTGCAGGTGATGGATGCTGAATCCTTGGCTAAATGAGTATATCCCCAACATTATTGACTATCTTCTGTGAACAATAATATATAACTATGGCAAATGAAAGTGGATATTTTTTAATATTACCTGGAGCCTCAAATATTTCATCTCTTGTCAAATAGTATATTATTACAATTTTAAGGTATGAAATCTATGCTAAATGTATGTAGTCAGAATGTAGCTTATACTTAACAATGTACATAAATATTAAGGGGTTAAATAAATCATTAAAATTATTTATAGACTGAACTTATTTTGTTTGGTAAAGTTTAATGTAAGATTTATTGTGAAAATATATTCCATGTCAGTACCTGTGTATATCATAAACCTGTCAACATTTGGAAGATGTTTTGAGAATTAAACCAAAAATAAAGACATGGAGTAATACTTGTGTATAATAAAATGATAATCAAACAATGAAAAGTATAAGTTTTCCCTTACTAGGAAACCATTAGTATTTTGAAAGTATGATGGTTTGATTATTTCTTACATTGTTTGTGATTTTAAATTTATAATTTTTATGTTTATATGTTTCACATGATCCTAGAACTCTGCATATGACAGTACAGATTTATGTTTCACATAATCCTAGAACTCTGCATATGACAGTACAGATTTACTTATTTTCTTAGCTTTTATTAATTATCATACAAAATAATATTAATTTATATAAACATTCATTCATTAGTATATAATTTAAAATCCAGTAAGGGCCTCATTAGTGACCTTCTTCTGAAGTTTCTTGAATATTGTCACATAGGAACGATACCCCCAGAAGAACCCAAATGCCATTTTGTCAAGTGCCCCTCTACCAGCAAAAAGGTTGATGGAATTTTAATTTGTATTGAATAGACTTTATGAATTTAATTTGGGGGAGAAATAACAATATGGAGTCTTATCAAAGAACATAATCTTATGATCTTATTTTTCATTAAAGACCATTACCATTTGAGATCCATGTTTGTGCAATAAGAGACCCCAGACTCATAATGTTTTCCCAAACACTAACTTTATGATTAGGTGGCATATTGCTTGTGATTATCACTGTAATTATCAGTAATGGGAGTGTATTAACAATAGAATTTTTCTTTTAGCATATTTATAATGCTATTGTTTGTATGTAAGAATATTTTTATATTGCTAATTTTGTTTCTGTGTATAAAACTTATTTCTTGGTTACTCCATCTAAAAAATGCTTCATTTTCATTTTGTTTCAATTTGTGCATCACCAATTTCCCTCTGCTGTAACTGTACTGACTAGATATAATTGAGTATTAGTCATCAATACCAGCAAGTTTTCTATTTTTAGCATTTATATAATAATGTAATTAAACTGCTAAGCTATGTGTTGGTTTTGCTTTTGTTTTTAATATTTCTACCTGTGTGTTATATCAAATGTATCCATGAGTCAGCTATTAGAGGGTTTCACTTGTCTACCTGCATTTATTGATTTCAAGTACAAACTTAATGGTTTGTCCCTTTTCACCAACACCAGCAATGTTTAAATTTTTTTTTTTAGCTTTACTCTTTTTATGCATTTTCCATATCATTGACTTTGGGATAGCATCATGCCATGTTAGACCAGTGACATTTGGATCCATAAGATTACTTTATGCAGATTTTTTTCTCTTAATATTTATATCTGGTAACTTAATAATTACAGTTTACCATGAATTATGAATTGGTTGATTGAAACTAAGATACCATCCATGTTTTGATTATATTTTTGTCTTTGGTATGGGAAAAACATTTAATGAAATCCTAAGGATTGTAGAGAAAAATTATAAACAAGCCCAGAGAGAACTCTAAATCCCATATCATGCAAAGTGTTCCTAAAAAGCTATGTGGTTTTGAGAATATTTCCAATTAAGTAATATGAAAAGCTTATTTGGGGAATTATAACTACTAGGTCAAATATATCTAAGATAGTGTATATTGAAATAAGAATCAAGACAAATTAATATTGAATAAATAATTCTTTTGTTTGAATTAGGTGTATAGGCATAGGAAATATCAAGACAATAGGTTATATGATATAGTGCTTTGGTCTATTTTAGAAACAGGATGATGAGTGAGTCCTTGACACATGTGGTGCCTGTTAGTGCTTGAGCATCCATACTTAAAAGGATGAATAGGAAAAATTCCTACCCATGATTATGTAACTAGGGAAATTTTTTTCCCCTCTCTGTTCTATTATTGAGATGTAATACTTCAAGGAAAAATGTACTCTATAACAAGCAGGCTTGAGGTTAAAAATCTATATAATAATGACATATTTTATGACTAATAACTGAATGTAAGATTCTTTCTCTTGGTAGGGACAAATCTTGTATACAGGACAAGAGCAGGAAGAAAATCATTATAGAATGTAGAGCCACTGCAATAGAACAACTGCATGGGCTCTTTGTTCTTGAGCCAACAGAAAAGTACAGAAAAAGTTAGAATACAAAATGGACATGGCATGTGATAGGGTAAATTCACATAATTTAGTCTACTTTATGTCTGTTAATTTCATTTTTAGTAATTACTTTTTTAAATTTAGAAACATTTGGATCCATCTTGGATTTGAAATAAAACAGTTCTTCACTAGTAATATGTAAGAATCACAAATATCACATGTAAGATATTGCAAAAGTCTATAGTTTTGATTGCAGTGGCAGGGGGCCAGGCACTAATTCTTAATCTCTCCAATCTCTCTCTCTCCCTATAAAATAAAAAACAAAAATTAAAAACTAAATTAAAAACAATATCAAATGACAAATCCTCTCCTATGGTTCTGGTTTATGTGTACACACTTAGTGGAAGTTACTACTTAAGGCACTAGCTTATTTTTAGTTTAAAAAAAATCTATTTATTTCCCTAATTTTGATATGTATTTACATATTCTGAGTACTTAGTAGTATATTTGGTTTTTCTGCTTTTATCACAATAGAGCTAGTCTCTTATATTATTAACAAGCCCTAGGTGTCCAAGATATAGCTTGACATCTAAAAAATTTATCAGTTTATATTTTTTGAATATGGTTAGTCCCTTTTATAAACAAATTCAAAACCTAAGAGAAGAGGGTTATATTCACAGTTTTGTAAGTATTAATCCAAGTTCAACTGGTTTCACCATCTCTGGCCCTGTGCAAGGGTGCAGCTTCACATCATGACCCAGAAGAAATGATGAACTAAGTGGACCAAGTTGTACAGGACAGGAAGCAGGAAGTAGAAAGCAAGCTTAATTGTTTGGCTTCCTCCTTCCATTTGGCCACCAGCCTATTTAGGATTGGCCTTCCCTCTTCGGTTACTGTACAAATCAATAATCTCTGGAAACTCCCTTTTGGACCCACTCAGAACTGTGCTTTACTAGGCACCTCTCAGTCCAATAAAGGTGACAGTTAAGGTTAGCTATTACAAATATGCTATCTATTATTATTTCATTCTGTAGTAATTTAGGTTAGTTCATGGTTAAGTCTCATGGTTTTTGTCTTGCTTTTACTATGTTGAATTGTTCAATGAGTTTACCTTTCTTCCACTTAAAAGGTTTTTTTTTAACCTTTTCAAATGTCAGTCCCAAACTTGAACGGGATTTACTTGGGAACTTCCTATTATGTTTTGATGATTTTATATCTATCCTTCTGGTACTATTACATGTGAGCTAAGTTGTAATGTTTCAAAAGTAGATATAAGTGATAACTTCCCCTGTATTCTTCAAAATTGTTTCCAGATATTCTAGTTCTCTTTTTCCATATGCATTTTAGAACAGCCATTTCTAAACATGCAAAGTATCTTGTTAATATTTAATGTGTTTTCTAATACATGAAAATTATATGCTTCTCCACTTTTTTGGTTATTTGATTTCCTCTGTTAATGTTTTGTTATTTTTAACATACAGGTCTTGTACATGATTTGTCATGGATCTTTATAAGGCAAGAGTCTTTGTATATAATAAATGTTTGTTTAAAAGTCTTCAAATTAATCGTGTGTAGAAATTTTGTTTTCCTTTTTGGTAACTGATCTTACATCTCTTGGCTTACAAAACATTTCTGCTGTTTCTTTATTTTATAGATTCCTTGCACTAATATATCCTTAAAAAGAGGAATTTTCAGGGTGTGCTAATGCACACCTTTAATCCCAGCAGAGGGAGGCAGAAGTAAGAGGATTATTGTGAAATCTCAGCCAGCCTGAAATTACACAGTGGATTCTGGTCAGCCTGAGCTAGAGTGAGACTCTACCTCAAAAAACAAAACAAAACCAAAAAAGGAGGAATTTATTCCTTGCAAATCTGCATATATTGTTTCTCTTTCTACCCCTTCATTTATTGTATGTGTGTAGTATGTGTGGTGTGGTGTGTGTGATTTATACACATTTATGTGCTGAAAAGGTACCCTGAGAGGTTCTGTGGGGTGCCTCATAGGATCCCTTATAGTGTCCTAAGAACTTCAGGTGTTCTCCATCATTTACCCATGTGTTTTTTTTCCCTTTTCTATGGAGTCTTACTGATTTGTGAGCTTGCTGTCATGAGCCTCAGTGATTCTCCTGTCTTTTGCCCATGGGACTGGGGTTACAGGCCCAGTTACAACAAAATTTTCTTCAGTCTTGTCTTCCCCTTAGAAAGTTCATAAGCCAAGCCTCCAAATACAATTCTCTCTGCACTTAGCATTTTCAAACTATCATCAGAATAGTCCATAATACTAGGCTTAATGCTCTGGAAGGCATACTCAACTGGCAAGCACCAAGTTTCCCATTCCTCTAGCACAAAAGTATCAAAACAACAAATTACACATTGTCAGATTATCTCAGCAATTCCAACTCCTCAGTACCAAGTAGGGAAACAAAAGGATAGGGTTAAGCTGAGGAATGATAGGACTAAGCTCAATATTAAAACTTTGGGGGGTTGTAGGAGGGTTCTTTGAGAGAGACCTATGGCCTTTTGCTAGTGTAACTGAATACTGGAGAATAGGAAATAATCAGACCTTTCAGAGCCTACTGAAGACTGGTTCTGAATTGACTCTCGGGGACCCTAAACAACATCTTGGCCTTCCAGTTAAAGTAGGTATTTGTTAAGGTCAGGTACCAAAGGAGTTTTGGAAAATGTTGGACTGAGAGTGGGTCCCTGAACACATCCAGTAGTTATTTCCCAGTCCCAGAATACATAATTGGGATCCATATTCTTGGGAGTTGGCAGAACCCCCACAATGACCTAATGTTCACTCTGTCCTTCTGATTTACTAATTACACTCAACTTTAATTAGCAATAGTTAAATGCTAGAGAGATGGCTTAGCGGTTAAGCACTTGCCTGTGAAGCCTAAGGACCCCGGTTCGAGGCTCAGTTCCCCAGGTCCCACGTGAGCCAGATGCACAAGGGAGCGCATGCATCTGGAGTTCGTTTGCAGTGGCTGTGAGCCCTGGCACGCCCATTCTCTCTCTTCCTCTATCTGTCTTTCTCTCTGTGTCTGTCGCTCTCAAATAAAAAAAAAAAAAAAAAAAAGAATATATTTCCAGTGCTCCTTGGCCTGGGTTCCCTTCAGTGGCATATGTGTGGGCAGGCACTGTGCTGTGGAGTAAGTAGGCCAGATTCCTGTCTCTTGGATCCTCCCAGCTCCCTGGTCTGGGATCTTTTCACAAGTTTGTGTTCTGGCTGGTGAAGCAATGAAGAGTATGTAAAACAATTCCCTGCTTCCTGGCTCCTCTCAGCTCCTCCCAGTGTCCTGGTCCTGGTAGGTCCCATTGTGCCTTGCTTGGGGTCTGTCTGTGCCCTGTGTGAGCTGTGGAATCAGTCCTTTAGCTCTGGTATCCTTACTGGCCACTGGGTACCAACAACATCCCTGTTCACTTGAGTCAGAGGGTGCATGGGCCAAAGCACAAAAATTTACTTCTTCCTCAGTAAAATAGAGTCTCCCTAAAATGGATAGATGGCAATGCAAAAAATCAAAAGTCAGAAAACTGAAAGATCTCCACCAAGGGTTTCTAGCCCTACAATGGAAGCCTCCAGTGAAATTAAAGAGAAATCAATAGAAACTCATTGCCAAAATTAAAACACAACAACCAATGAGACCCTGAACAATAACAACAACCAAAAAAACTGAAGTACGAGGCTCAATTCCCCAGGACCCATGTTAACCAGATGCACAAGGGGGCACATGCGTCTGGAGTTCGTTTGCAGTGGCTGGAAGCCCTAGTGTGCCCATTTTCTCCCCCCCCCCCACCTGTCTTCTTTCTCTCTGTCACTCTCAAATAAATAAACAAAAAAACAAAAATTAAAAAAACTGAACTAGAATGAAACAATCAAAAAGCCAGCAATCATGTCAAGGAATTTGAATAGATTCATCTCTTAGAGTGTTCAGCTTTTGACAGTAGGCTTAACTTGATTTAAGGAAGCATTAGAACCCTCCAAAGAGATATGAAAAACATTGAAGGTGAGTCAAGAAATGAAAGTGATCAAGAGCATATTGATTGAGCTTAATGAAGACTTGATCAAATACAAGAATGAATGCCAGGAATCAACAAGTAAATCAGAACTCAAGATGAAATTGTACCTCAATAAATTGATGGACATAATGCAAAATAACAAAAGAAAAAAAATCAAATAAAAAATATAAAGTCCTCTCTGGAACCCCTCACCAGAATGTTATTCATGTGGAAACTCTGACATGAATGTCAAGACAGAAGAAACTGATTGGAAGGCCAAAAACTTTATTAAGTTCAAAAAATCAAGTGAACAGAATATGAGGGAACTGTGGGATAGTCTAATCTGACCAAAGAGGTATACCAGAAGAAGAAATCTAGGACAGAGAAAGAGAGAATATATACAACAAATTATTGAAGAAAAATTTTTGACTCTCTCAAAAGAGAGGCCCATCCAGATGCAATAAGTCCATAGAACACCAAACTGACAGGACCAAAGAAGAAGCTCTCCAAGACACAGCATAGTTAAAACTATTAACAATGAAAACAGAAAGAGAGTGTTAAAAGCAGCAAGAAAGAAACAGCTTACAATATACAAAGGCAATTCCATCAGAATAATGTCAAATTTCTCAATACCAAAAGCCAGAATGGCCTGGAATGGACAATTCACAGTCTAAAAACCTCTGGCTTCCAACCCAAGCTACTCTACCCAGCAAAAGCATCCCTCATAATAGATGGCGAAAGAAAATCTTTCCATGAGAAAAGTCAACTCTATGATTATATGAAAAAAAAAAAAAAAAAGACAGCCAAAACTACAGAGAATGCTTGAGGGAATAGTCCACACAAAACAGTCAGAGACTTCTGGCCAAGATGGCGACCGCCTAGCTGCACTCCAGATACCAAGGAAAAAAAAAGATAGTTGCAGATCCTAAGAAGAGAGCTGCCCCAACATACCTCAAAAGGGGCCAAGCAAGGGTGATTTTTTTCCTGTGAACCGGATACCAGCAGAAAGGGGAAGGAGACCAACACAGAGAAAAATCAACTCCTACCAAATCAGAGAGCCAGAGCCTCAGAGGCCCCCAACACCTCAGCACTGAAGCAGACCAAAAATGAACCCAACATGGCTCAGTGAAATTTTGTGGAAGAGGGGGCGGAAAGAATGTCAGAGTCACATGTTGGGTCATGATTTGCAGAGACATTTATCATACCAATAACTGGGGGTTAACTCCACAATGCACGACCCATTTTCATCAACAAGGAGGGTCCAATGGGAGGGGGAGATCACAGATGAGCCTAAACAATGGTACCAAACTGCCTGTATTTACTGAAAAGAAAACTAATAAATTAAATTAAAAAAAAACCAGTCAAACAAATAATCTGAAGAGCCAACAAGAAGAATATCACAATAACCAAAATAGTACAAAACACAAGAAGGCACCAAACCACATAAAACACCTCATCATGGCACAGATTAACTCAAACCTCACAGTAATAACCTTAGATATTAATGGTCTTAACTCACCAGTCAAAAGCCACAGAGGGAACAAAAAACTGGAACCTTCTATCAGCTGTCTTTAAGAAAACCACCTCACCACACCTCCTCAGAGCGAAATGTTGAAAAATGATATTCCAAGCAAATAGAAATTAAAAAACAAGCTGGTGTTGATATATTAGTATCACATAAAATAGACTTCAAACTAAAAAAATAATCTAAAGGGGCAAAGAAGGCCACTTAATACTCATCAAGGAAAAGATCCAACATGAACACATCACAATCATAAATATATATGTGCCAAACACAGGTGCACAACAGTTTATAAAACAAAATATACCTGACAATAAAACAGAAATACACACCAACACAATCATAGTTGGAGACTTCAATACACTGCTGAGATCAATAGAGAGATCATCTAAGCAGAACATCAACAGGGAAATAATAGAGCTCAACATCATCACAGATCAACTAGAACTAATGGACACCTACAGAACTTTCTATTTCAACTCTACAGAATAAGCATTCTTCTCAGCAGCCCATGGAACCTTCTCCAAAATTGATCACATTGTAGGCCATAATGCATGCCTTTGTAAAGTCAGGAAAATTGAAATAACTTCCTGCATCATGTCAGATCACAAGCTAGAAATTAACAACAAGAGACACATAAAGAACTCTAACAGTTCCTAGAGACCAAACAATACACTTTTAAACAATGAATGGGTCATGGAAGAAATCAAAAATAAATTGCAAAATTCCTAGAATTGAATGAGCCAAAATTTATGAGACACAATGAAGGCAGTCACAAGGGGAAAATTCACAACCTTAAATGCCTTCATTACATAGACAGAGAGATCCCAAATCAGTAACCTAACTGTCCACATGAAGGCATTTGAAAATCAAGAAGAAACCAACAAAAAGCACTCCAGATGGAAAGAAGTAATCAATATTAGAGCAGAAATAAGTGAATTGGAAACTAAGAAAACAGATCACAATATCAAGCAAATGAAGAGCTGGTTCTTTGAAAAAAATTAGACAAGATTGACAAACCCCTGGTCAAATTGATCAAGAAATGAAACAAACAACCAAAAAAACCTAGAACTCTCAAATTAAGAAAATCAGAAATGAAAAGGAGAGATCACTACAGACATCAATGAAATTGGAAGAATCATCAGGGCATAATTTCAAAACCTCTACTCTACAAAATTAAATAAAGAAATGGATGAATTCCCAGAAACATCCTACCTTACCAAAACGAAGCTCAAAGATGATTATTCTCCTAAACAAACCTATGACATCCATGGAGATTTAAAAAGGTAATTGAAAACCTCTTCCAAAAGAAAAATTCAGGACTGGTGGCTTCTCATCTGAATTCTATCTAATCATCATAGAAGAACTGAAACCACTTTTTTTTTTAAATTTAATTTATTAGTTTTCATTTCAGTGAATACAGGCAGTTTGGTACCATTATTTAGGCTCATCTGTGATCTACCCCCTCCCATTAGACCCTCCTTGTTAATGAAAATGGGTCGTGCATTGTGGAGATAGCCCCCAGTTATTAGTATGATAAATGTCTCTGCAAATCATGACCCAACATGTAACTCTGACATTCTTTCCGCCCCCTCTTCCGCAAGATTTCCCTGAGCCATGTTGGGTTCATTTTTGGTCTGCTTCAGTGCTGAGGTGTTGGGGACCTCTGAGGCTTTGGCTGTCTGATTTGGTAGGAGTTGATTTTTCTCTGCGTTGATCTCCTTCCCCTTTGTGCTGGTATCCGGTTCACAGGAAAACATCACCCTTGCTAATTTCGCCAGTTGTCCTTAGTTTCAGTTGGGCCCCTTTTGAGGTATGTTGGGGCAGCTCTCTTCTTAGGATCTGCATCTATCTGGAAAAGAGAAGCAGATTCTCCAACGGAGAGTAAGTTAGCACCCGGAAAATTGAGATAACACTTACTTTTTTGATAGACAGTTTGATAGGTGTAGGCCCTCTTATACCCCGTGATTGATGGTAGCTTGATATTGTAGAGTGGACTTGTGTTTGGGTATGGTTCTGACTTGTTTCCCAGCTCCAGCTAAGGATCTAGTACCACTGAGTGGATCAGTTAGCCAAATCAAGAGCAATTGATTCCTCACCATGGCTGTGTACCACTATTGCACTTGTGTGGGCATCACATCCGGTTATTTGTTGCTAATTAGGTTAAACAATGTGTTGCTTGGACAGATCTTGGTCATTTCCCCCAGTCGCCTATGTAGCGCCATCTGGCACTAGACACGCTGCCTGTCTGGGGACTGACTCTCTCCTGGCTTCCAGCCATGTCATTCCATTTTACGCGTCAGCTGTGTATGGAGTCTTCAGCAATAGGGTCTTATCACTGGCCTTTGGTGGGTCATCAAGTACTCTGACAGAAGTCTGTCACTGTTTTGGGAAACCTTGTAGGTTTCTCTGATCAAAAGCTCATTGTGGATGGTAGGCCCAAGCTGGAGGTGGGGGTTACAGGTCAGTGTCCACTAAGAAATTGAGGAAAAAGCTAACTAATATACAAGAGTTAGAGAGGAGAGAGATAGAGGGGAGAGGGGGAGAGGGAGGGAGGGAAGATGTAGGAGATAAAATTCTACTTCCTAAAAGACAGACCAAATGGCTGAACCTTCACTAGACCCTTACAGGAAACACCTGAACCACAAGACACTGGAGAGGGTAGGATCAAGACTGAAACCACTTTTTTCAAGCTGTTCCATATAATTGGAGATGAGGGAACACTCCCTAACTCCTTTTATGAAGCTAGCATCACCCTAATAACAAAACCAGACAGAGATGCAACAAGGCAAGAAAACAATAGGACTATATCCCTAATGAACTTTGATGCAAAGAACATGAACAAAATCCTTGAAAGCCAAATTCAACAACACTTCAAAAGTATTATGCACCTTGATCATATAGGCTTCATCCCAAGAATGCATAGATGGTTTAATATATGGAAATCAGTCAACATAATAAACCACATAAATAAGCTCAACCATAAAAACCACATGATCATCACAATTGAAGAGAAGGCCTTTGACAAAATACAATTCTATTTCATGATCAAAACATGGGAAAGAATAGGCATGGAGGGTTTAGATCTGAACATAATAAAAGCTACATATAAAGCTCCTAAAGCCCAAATAATACTTAAGGGGGAAAAAAAATTCAAGCTATTCTCACTGACATCAGGAATAAGACAGGGGTGCCCACTCTCACCACTCCTCAACATAGTACTAGAATTAATAGCTCAAGCAATAATACAGGAGAAAGAAATAAAAGGGATTCAAATTGAAAAAGGAAGAAGTCAAGTTAGCCCTAATTGCATTTGACATATTCCTATATACAAGGGACCCATAGGTCTCCATCTCAAAATTTCTAAAGGTGATAAATTCCTTCAACAAAGTGGAAGGATACAAATATATATATATATATATATATATATATATATATATATATATATATGATATATATATCATATATTTCTATATGAAAAGGGTAAATATAAAGAAAAAGATATCAGTGAGGCTGTCCTATTTGCAACAGCAACACAACAAAAAAGTACCTTGGAATAACATTAACCAATTATGTGAAGAACCTATATAATGAAAACATAAAAACACTCAAGAAAGAAAGAAATAGAGGAGGACTTGAGAAGAAGAAATGTACTCCCATGCTCCTAAATAGGTAGAATTAATATTGTGAAAATGCCAATTCTACCAAAAGCAATATATAGATCTAACTTACTGCCAATAAAAACACCAGCATCATTCTTCACAGACATTGACCAAGTGATTTCAAAATTCATATGGAATGACTGAAGGCATGTTATTCAAATATATCCTCAGAAAAAATAAACAAATAAACAAGCACCTCTGGCAGTATCACCATTCCTGACCTGAAGGTATATTACAAAGCTGTAGTGATAAAAACAGCATTGTACTGAATAAAATTAAAAAAATAAAAACATAGACCAATGGAACAGAATTGAAGATCCAGTCCTTAGGTCAAGTAATTACAGCTACTTGATCTTTGACAAAGGTGCCAGTAATATAGACCTAAGAAAAGATAGCATCTTCAACATATGATGTTGGACAAATTGGATGACCATATGTAGAAAAATCAAATTAGACCCATTCATTTCACCATACACAAAATCAAGTCCAAATGGATTAAGTACCTCATTATAAGACCTGAAACTGTTCAATTACTGGAAGCAAAAACAGAAGGCACTCTCCATGATACAGGACGGGGAAAAGACTTTCTGAACAACACCCCAGTAGCCCAGGAAATTAAACAAGCACTCAAACAGTGGAAATTTATGAAGCAGAAAAGCTTTTACACAGACAAACATACCATAAACAGAGCCGATAGATTACCCACTGAATGGGAGAAAAGCTTTGCCAGCTATACCTCTGAAGGAAGCCTAGTATATAGAATCTACAAAAAAAGTAAATAAAACAACCCACTCCTAAAGTGGGGCAGAGAACTAAATAGGGAGCTATCAGAGGAAGAATTGCAAATGGCAAATGTTCACCATTCCTAACCATTACAAAAATACAAATCAAACAACCATGAGATTCCACCTTACCCCAATAAGGATAGAAAACATTAATCAAATGAAACAAATCATCAAATGAAAACAAATGTTGACGAGGTTGTAGAAAAATAAGAATACTCATTCCCTTTGGTGGGAATGTAAGCTGGTATAACCACTGTGGGAATCAATTTGTAGTCTCCTGAAAAGGATGAATATAGAGTTACCAACAAACCTGTTATTTCCTTACTGGGCATTTACTCTAAAAGTCACACATCTCAATTCAGAGATATCTGGTCAATCCTGTTTATAGCTGCTCAATTTATAATAGCTAAAAACTGGAATCAACCCAGGTGGCCATCATTGGATGAATGGATAAGCAAGATGTGGTATATCTACACAATGAAATTCTACTCAGCATTAAGAAAAATATGACCCAATGAAATTTGTAGAAAAATGATCACATGTGAAACAGATCATCCTAAGTGAACTCACACAATCACAGAAAGACAACTGTAGCATGGTCTCACTCATGCCTGGTTCATATCCTGGATCAGCCAGAGCTGCTGACATACCTGAATAGCATCTTGAGCCTTGAATCATAGGGAGGGCAGGGCTTGGGGGAAAGGGAAGAGTGGGGGACAAAAAACTGAACCCAACTCATACCATAGAATCCTATGTCCTGGAAGTTAAACTAAAAGGTGGATCCCTCAAGAGGACCTTAGGGGAAGAACCTAAATCGAAGGGCCATGGAGAGGATGAGATGAAACCTAACATTAAATTTCTCTTTCTTCTCTGTCTTTTTCTTTTTTCTTTACCCATGGTGCTGGCCTGTAATTCCCAATACCATGATGTGGTTTACATCCACAATGAGCTATTGATCAGATAGGCCTACTAGATCTCCCAAGAAAGACTTCTGTCAGAGCACTTGATTACCCATCAGAGTTTAATGGTAAGACCTTGCTGCTTAAGACAGCATATGCTGTCAGCACAGACCATGGAGAGACCTGGTTAGTATCTGGAAGAGAGCCAGTCCCAAGAAAATTAGCCCATCTAGTGCTTGGAGGCATTACATGAGCTACTGGGGGAAAGTGGCCAACATCTGTCCAAGCAATGCAAAATCTAAGTGACTCAGAAGCAAACAACATGATGTGATTCTCACACAAGTGCAATCATGTTACACAGCCATGTAGGGTAAGAAACTGCCCTTCAATTGTCTATCAGAACCACTCAATGGAAAGGAAACTGTATCTGAAACTGGGAAAAAGTCCGACTCATATCCAGATAATTATTCTGCTTTCCATTGTGTATGTATGCATTTGGAGTTGTTAGAGGCCCTTTGCATACCTTTTCTCTTTGTACCTCTGCCTCTCTCACTCTGTTTCTCAAGTACATAAATAAAAATAAAAATAAAATAGATCCAGGGCAAATTCCATTATGGTACAAGAAGCTAGTCCACTTTTACAAGTCCATGCAGAGAGAGAAACCAACACCACCATTAGCACAAGCAAGCATACTTCAGGAACTCCAGCAGAACTCAGGCACTCTTCATGTCTTTAGACTGGAATTCCAAATACATCCCCACACCTTAGGGATGAACTCCAGGATCTTCCCAGTGACATCTCCTTGAGCCAGGTTGCTGGAAATCTAAGAAGCTTCAATAAAATTCCTGAATCTATTGGGGAACATTTGTTGAAAATACCACATTCCACCTCTGGCCTCCAATAGATTCATTGCCATATCATATTTTAAATTGCATTCAGTCCAAATTCAAAGGTTTCCATAGTCTTTACCAACTTTGGATAGTCTCAAATCCCAAGACTCATCTGAGATTTAAGATTGTATCTTGGCTGTGAGTCCTATAAAATAAATAAGTTATACACTTTCAACATGTGCTTGTACAGAGTAAACATTTTCAACTGATATAAGGCATATCAAGGAGAGACTAGAACAGTGCAAACTCAAGAACCACTAAGCAAACATCAAATTTCTGCAGCTCAAGTCTGATATAACTAGTGACTGACAGTCTCCAATCTCCAGATATTCCATTTCTGTCCCTCCAGCTTGGCTGAGTAGTCAAGGAAATATTCCAACCCTAACAAACAGCCTCCATGGTAGCTCAAGAGCTGCTACTGTACAAGTATAATCCTGGTATACTCAAAACATCTTTGTGGATTCATACAAACCATGGTCCATCTTCGAATGGACCTAACAGGACCTAACAGCCTAACAGGGTCATCCCACCCTGCCTCATATTGCAAGTGGCTACTAGAACTCTGTGTGCACTTCTTGACCCATTCCATGCATTTTTCTTTCTTCCAAAACAAATACCAAGTGTGTGGGGCATAGCCATACTCATCATTCAGCAACCAAATAAATCATGGCCTTAAAAAGCAGGTTTCTTCTCTATTCAACCCTTTTCCAAAAGAATTTGCATTTCTATCTTAATCTTTAATCAAGTATCTTCTGCTTTCCATTGTCAAGCTCCCACTAATCTTGGGCTATAAGAGGGTCTACACTCTTTAAATTATCTCTAAATTAATAATGGTTATGTCATTTAACATGTGCTGACTTCACTCTTCATTGAAGAATCTGCTTCTCTTTTTCAGATTGGAGCTGGACCTGAGGAGATAAATGACCCAGTGCACTTTACCCTGGCTCTAGCTGAAACCACAAAGGAATGGTGGAAATGAGCAAGAGTGCTGCTTTCATAGTGAATCTGATATCAGTACAAGGGTGAAAGAGATAGACATTGAGGACTCTCAACACATTCCAAACCAGAAATCCAGAGTCTCCTAAGTGCCCATCACTGAAGTAGATTTAAAATGCACCTAACATGGCTCAGGGAATTTTGCAGAAGAGGTGGTGGAAAGATTGATAGAGCCACAAGTTGGGACATTTTTCACAGAGATATTGCCTCTTCCCCCCACTATAATTCATGACCCACAATACCCATGGGGTTGACCTGCATCCCCGTTGAGGAAGGACTCTTTAGAAAAGGGTTAGGAAGGAGGAAAAGATGATATTAACATGTGTTGTTTACATCCTAAATATGCCCATATCTAATAAAAATAAATTAAAAATAAACAAAAATAAAACTAAATAAAATGGTCTAGCTATTTCAACATGTTGATTTTAAAAAAAGATAAGAATATATTAGCAGACTGGAAAGATGGTGGAGTGATTGAGATGCTTCCCTACAAAGCCAAAGGACCCTAGTTGCATTTCCCAGTACCCATGTCAGCCAGATGCAAAAGGTAGCACATAAGTTTGGAGTGCATGTGCAGTGGCTAGAGGCCCTCACGTTTGCATTCTCTTTCTCTTAATCTCTCTCTCTCTCTTTCATACTCTCTCTTAAGTGAAAATAAATAAATAAATAAATAAATAAATAAATAAATAAATAAATAAATAAATTTTTCTTAAGAATATATTTTTTGGTTCCTTTGAAGCTAATGGTAGACATTTGACACAGTTCTTGCCACTGAGTTATGAGCACATTTCCTGGCTTTTGGCTTTGGGGTGGCTATTTGTTGAAAGCTAACCTTGGTGGCCCCTGACGTATGGACATGATTTCTAGGGTTGCTTTAATATATACTAAGGGGCAGAGTTTGTCACTTCCATGGCAAGAACATAAAATCTCTGTTTTGCAGTATGAACGAATTAAATCATACATGATGTCTATGCATTGTTATAACATTGCTTACATAGACTATTACTAGAAGAATAGCTATTTTAATTTACTTAACCTAAACAACATGTATGAGTTCCTAAACCTGAAAACCATACCTCCTGAGCAACATCCTCTTATCTGATAGGGAAATAGCAAAGTAGATGCTAAGAAGTTATCTACACATAGAATCTATAATCCATATTTGCATAACACAACACTCACATCTTTATATAACTTACAAGTGTAATATGTTCACACTTATAAGATGTAAATATAGAAATAGAAATATAATCACTTCTTTCTGTAGCAAAATATATCATCTCATATTTGAAGGATCCTCTGGGGCCTCACCATTCCCGCAAAGTTTTGTGGCCTCATTGTTACAAACAAATCAAAATAATATACTTAAATTTCTACACTCAAGAAGAGACACCACATGTGGTGGTTTTATGTTGCACTGTCTGAAATAAAACACCTCCAATAAAAGTCAGTGCTTTGGAGCATGTATGTCCTGTCTGTGTTTTCAGCCCTTCATTGGCTACTTTATCCAATTGTCTCACTTCGTAAGTTACTATCTTAGTGTCTGATTAACCCAATTAAAATATGTCTTATTTTTCTAGGCCATGTAATATTCATATTTATGTGTAATTAATAAATTAATAACTAGTAATAATAAAGAATTAATAAATTAAAAATTTGATATTGGAAATTAAGCAATTATTTACTGAATTTTGAGTGATTCCAGCATGTATGTTTTAATTTATGCTTTTTATTCATAATTTTTAAATTCATGTGTTTTTAAATCTGTGTCTAATGGGAATATTAGGAAAAGGGAGAACTAAGTAATTAATTTAAATAATTTTACCTATTTGTGACATTTAATAATAAATGTCCTAATGTGATTACACTAGCTAATTGTTTATGCCCCCCCAAAATATTATAACTTTAAGTTATATCTCAATAGGATAAAATATGAAAGACTGAACCAAAGTTAAAATATAAGGTAAATCTCTCTACCTCTTTCACAAAAGCAGAATATTCATGACTATCACTTAAATGTCCATGTTTTCTTTTCCTTAGTGTGACTCATTAGGTTCAGAAGATGCTGCACATATGTGATTAAATGGTACAAAGCTGCAGAACGTGCCAAAATGCATCTATTTTAACATTTTATATTACAACATTCATCTCTTTTAAAAGGAGTCCCATAGTTATTTCATAAAAGTGGATAAGAGTACTAATACCAAGACAGTATACCAGTTCTAGGAGATTTAAATGAAAAAGGACAAACATGCTCAAAAATAAAAAATCTTTTTGTTTTGAAAAGGGAAAGCACTATGTTTCCTAGTTAGAGGTTACAAATTTAAATGAGTGTAAAAACATGAGTTTAGAAAAAATATGAATATAGTGACCAACTTCTAGCTAGGAAACACAACAAATGTAAACATAGCCATGGCCAGCACCTAGCTGATTTTTAACAGCAACAGCCATAGTGATATTTTGTAAATCTCTCAAACATCCCTCTGTATGGCCATGAAAAATGTCCAGGTTAAATGAAAATGTTCCCAATTGAAGTGTCCCATTCCTGCGCTATCCCTTATGAGCTTCACATGTGCAGTTCTAAGGTAAACATGCATCGTACACTTGGAAATTTTCATTTCAAATCTTGACAGCACATTTCCAAAGGTATAACATCTTAATCAAATTTAAAAATAAAACATCCTTGTGCTGAGCTTGGTTGTAAACCTAAAATTATATAACATACATGTTTTTATGCTTTGTCAATTACATTTGAAATAGGGGACTGTTTGTTTCAGCCCTTCTAAAAATGAACCGAGGATGAGAAAACAACCTATTTCCTTATTAGGATCAGGAGTCAAAGGACTCAGCCAGGAGCCGCAGGCTTCAAGAGCATAGAAGATTAAGACATATATTGGATTCATGATGGAGGGCATAAAGTTCATTTTCAAAATAAAACAGAATTTTATTCATATTCCTTTTAAAATTCAGATTGCCATTTGCCAGCTGACCTGTGACACGGCAGCAGTGTATTACATTTTCAATGAGCAGTCTGTCTGGGGCTGCAAGTGAGAGAAGCAGCTTCCTGCTTTCTAGGTTTGTATTTTTTTAAAAGTAAGATATTGTTGTCAGAATTTTACACGGTGCAAATAGGGGCAAGGTAACATATTTATTTTTAATAAGGAGGTGATGTAGATGCCTATAGTCATCAGTATTATGCATGGAATAATCCTGTAAAAAAAAAAAAACAGCTCAGGTAAAATGTGTATATGGGACAGTGGACAATAAAGATGCATGCATCTTAATGAGCAGTAAGGGCAGACCAAAAAAAAAAAAGAATCTTTATTTAAAAAATAAACACACGTGAATGCCTTTTTAAACAAGTTTTGGAAGAGTGCAAGTCAAGCCAAGGTTTTCCTATAGTCAGGGACTAGATTTACCCAGCTCACCATCTGTCAGAATTATATTATAGATGACACATATGCATAGATACGAGCCCACTGATTTTCATATATATTAAAACCTGAAACTACTGCAGGATATGAAAACCTACAAACTGTAAGCCAAAAGGCTTACATCTAGAACTCTTATTCCTCCACATTACTTTAAATCTTTCTCTTTCTGTCCCACATTCAGGAAAAGTGGACATACTGAAAATTCAATAAAAATTAAATATCATTTATGGAAACTGAAAATAGAAACAGTTAAAGATACAAAGATAAGTGAAGGGTTTCTCCTTCCTCCTTTTGTACCTGATTCTATAAAAGAACATGTCCAGCTAAAATGTAAGAAATACATTTAAGATGGAAATAAAGACAGCTTTTAACATCAAATAAGCACAGGTGATATAGATGAGAACAGAGAACTAGCAACAATAACAGGCTTGTGACTAGGTTAGTTGATTTGGACCAAGCAATGTAGTACATATTTGACCTTGAAGAAGAGCTTTGTGATGAGTCACGTGAGTGCTACATTTCTTAACCTCTCAAATTAGGAATGAAGGGGTTGCTTTGTCTTCCTGATTTCATACTAAATTTAACTATGTGACTAAATGAAAGAAAGAAACTTTCATCTAAATATTATCTTATGAAATTTTTACTTGTACATACATTTTTCTCATATGTTTTCCAGTTAGGAAGCACTGGCTTAGCTTTTGTTGCATTTTTCTATTCCTATAAATAAAATTATAAAAATCACATTATATTATGAGATTTTTCTTCAAAAAATCTTATTGAATGCTATAAATGTATCACTTTATTAATAAAAACATGTGATGTGGTACAAATTGCTCTCAATGCTAATTTTGATTGCATAAATATTTCCATACAAAACCTTAGTAACTTTTTATTTAAAATATAGTCACAGAAGAAAATTGAGTGAAAATACATTTCTCCTTAAGAACAGCTGTTCTACAAGCAGGTGATTTCTATTATATTTAAATGTGATGACACAATAGAAAAAGAAAACCTGGTTTCCACTCTTTGCAAACACCATCACCTATGTATCACTGCAGTTTCATTTCTCTACACTCTGAGTTATGATCCTTAAGGAAGCAAAGCCCACCCAACTTCTTAATGGACAATAGAAGCTCAACTCATTTTGTTCTGTATCTGTGCCCATTTAACTTAATAGAACCATTTTCTTTTCATGAAATGTTAAAATGCCATGTATTTTACCTATGTGGCTTTTGTATGGATTTGTAGTTAATATGGAAACTGGAAAAATACTTTATTATAACCTTCCATTTTTTTAATTATTAGTAGGTTTTAAATTTTATACAATTACAATATTCATATAATTCAAAACTAAAAAAGTATTGTGATAGGAAGGAGAAAAAGAAAATAAAGGGGAAAAAAGGAGTAAATAAAGGATAGAATGAGATAGAAAAAAATACAGGCAATCCTTAAACAAATAAACAATTTTTAAACTCAATAGACGTGCTTTGGGATGCTTTAATTTGCATGTGCCATATGTGAAATGGTACACTGCCCTGCCCCCAAACACTACTAGGAGCCTGAGAAGCCTCATGTTCTAGCTCTGTCCATGCCAACATATTAGCCTGGCCTGCTAGACTTAGTATACAAAATGCATTTCATTACATGGCATGGAAATTATTGTTGAAATGGATGAAATTAGTTTCCCTGAGCTATAATGTGTTGAGCATATGTCACTAGAAGTGTTTTCCAGTCACTCACACTGGCATCAAACAAAATTTTGATTTTTTCCCCCCTTTGGCTAACAATAATTGAAATTACTTTAAAATGAAAAAAAAAATAGACTTTCAAGCCAGAGACTTGACCAATAGAACCCCAAACCACCGCAAAAAAGGCATCAAATTTAGCAATACAATGAGATTGAGATTGCTTCTTTACTGAGCTAATTCTCCCAGAATCCACCATTCATCTCATCACTCCTTATGAAATACAGAATCCTTAATTGGTCTGTGCTTCTCCAACATGTTTTTAATGAAAACGCAGCACATAACTCTTAGTTTGCTGGCTGCCAGAGCCCAATTTACAAAAGTGGGAGTGCGAGATAAGAAAAGAGTACATCTGCAGAGCAGGCTGCGCAATGAATCACACCGTGCCAGAGTTGAGTAGAATATAATTGAGTCCAACATCTCTGAGCACTTTCACCATAATTAATGATAATCTGTAACAGAGGAATCTGAGATTCCAGTTCAGAGAACTGTTTAATTAGGCCAAGTAATGAAAGCAGAAGCAGTACAAGAATACGGCCTGTCTCATGATTAATGATTCATGCTACCGAACACAAAAGTGCCGCACCGTTAACTCTAACGGATGCTGCATCTCTCTGGCATTTACAAAATAGTGAGATGCATGCATTTTTGTATTTTAAAGATGTAACTGGCAGTATCCTTTTCTGAGCTATTTACATGATAAATATGGTTCCAAAGGTAACTGT
This sequence comes from Jaculus jaculus, assembly GCF_020740685.1. NCBI lineage: Eukaryota > Metazoa > Chordata > Mammalia > Rodentia > Dipodidae > Jaculus > Jaculus jaculus. The sequence continues at coordinate 84,535,550 of NC_059105.1, read as the reverse complement.
CTTCTTTGCAGGTTCTTTGCTCTGGGGTAGTTAAAGATAAATATGGTATCTGCCTCCACATCAGAACTAAGGTAAGTGCCATTCTAACACAGGATAATTACCCATCACTTTTACTTTCAAGGTTAACAGACCACTACTTTATAGCTTTTTTAAGCTGTAAGAATGTCTCTTATTAGTCAAATCATGTATATTAATATTTATATGATACTCATTCAGTAAAGAAAAAAGTGATTAAGGATCAAGCATAAGATACAGAAAAAGCAAACCCCTTTGATATTATTTTGGGAGGCCAGGGTGTGCTTTTGGTATAAAGCAATTTGACATTGGGCTTGATCTAAAAGTATGGGACAAAAGACAGAATGGTTTGCCTGAGGCCTTAACTTACAATAATGTAAATTACACAGGTGTTATCCCATTACTTACTTGGCTTTTTAATTAAATAAGAAATAGTTTTTATCAGAGGAAGTTTAGAATTGAACATCACTGACACAAAGCCTGTAACAAGACCACCCCCCTAACAAGATAGGCATACTCCTTAAGAAAAGGTTGAATCATTTTCATTGCTTTTTGAAGAATCACACTGATTCAGTATGCCTGAGATGTCTGTTAATTCAGAAAGTGACTTTATTTGTTAGATAGACTAGGAAAATGAAAATGATCTCTGAGTGATTCATTCTCCTGACTCTGCCTTCCAGTGCATTTCTCTTAGTAATCACAAAAATACAACTCATGTTTGACATTCAGATAACTCCTGTGGGACAAATTCAACACAGAATCTCCCAAGCAAGGCCATTACAAGTTTGCCAATGAGAATAGATTCCTGTCACTCCAGAATACCTGAAGTAAAGGCATATTTTTTATAATTGTCTTCAAGTATCAAAAAAAAATGCTTACTTGTATATATTTCACTTATCTTAAATGATGGTTTGATTTCCCCTGGATATTTGGTAGAAAATGAGTGGCTTCCAAATATAGCGCAAATGGCATAATTTTATAATGAATCAAAAAAAATACTGTGGGGCTTGAATGATGATTTGGATGTTAAGGTGCTTGTTTGTGAAGCCTAAAGACCCAGGTTCCATTTACCAGTACCCATATAAGCTAAATGCTAAGGTGGTGTATGTGTCTGGTTTGTGTTTGCAGTGGCTGAAGGCCCTGGTGTGCCCATTCTCTCCTTCTCTTTCTCTTTCTCTCCCCTCTCTCTTTCTGTCTCTCTCTCTCTCAAATAAAATATTTTTAAAAACTAAATTTGTATTTAACAACATACTCTATTAAAATTTGAATTATGTATTCCATATATTGACTTTAAACATATCTTACCACATGTACTAAAAATTGAAATTTTCAGTTTAATAGAACATTTTTGTTAGACTAAATAAATTTCTTCAGAACATTAAGGTGGCTTCCATGTTTACATCAAATTACATCTACTTCTGCATTTTATATACATATGTGTGTGTGTATCTATCTACCTATATATGAATATATATGTACATATGTGTATGTGCATATGGGTGTGTGTCATTGTAGCATGCTTGCAGATAGAGACAAATTTCTTTAAAGGACTTCAACCAAAGGAATTTCAAGATATTCTTTAACCAGTTTGGCATTTATATAACATTACACAAATTATATTAGACGATATTGGTTCATATTATGAGTATGAGTTTAGACCTTTATGATGGTGGGAAAGTGTCATACTTTCAGTTGGAATCATACAAGAGATTTAGTATTTGGTTCATTTCTAGGCTGACAATATCAGACAAGGTGTCTTGTGGTGCATCTGAGGAGCAGAGTGACAGTTCCCAGACAGCACATGATCACCATGGTTAGAAACAACACTCCCCAGAGTATAGATTACCAGTGTTTTTATATGTTGTGCTTTGTGTTTCCTTATGCCATCATGTCTTCACAATATCCATGTGTCTATGAACACAATATATTCAACACTTTGCTGAAAGGTCAGTGCTGTTTCATTTTATCTAACTAAGCCAATAAGTAATATGAACACATCTAATGCAGGCTGAGTTAGTGATGATGTTTGATAGATGATCTGGCATGTTAAATGTAGTTTTCAAATTAGGGTGTTTTCAATGTACAGTGGTTTCCCCAGAATGTAGTATCCTCATAAGGCAAGGAACATCTGTGCATTTAGATTATTTTCAAATCACAGTGTTATTGACTTTATGGATTTTAGAAGATTAACAAAAGGGAAATAGGCTTTGTGATGTTCAAGTCTCTCAGAGGAAGAAAACATCTTAAGGGTTATTTTGTGATACAAAACCTAGCTAGCATTTTGGAACAATTTATGTATTTTAGGAACTGGGCTACATGATTCAATATGTTATTTCATTTAATCTTTAGAGCAATAAAACTAATTAATTAGTCACTAAAATTATTCAAATTATATACCTGTGAAGATACAAGCTAGCATTCAAAGCATCACTGCCTCTTCAAGTTTGTTCACACATTTCTCATGTAAAGGATGATGAAAACTATGAAGATGCTTTTCAAGTATTAACATGAAGTTAAGCTTAAGTCTCTTCATACTGCTCACTCAGGAGTCAGCCACATGATCAAAGATGGCTGCTAGTGTTCAAGCTCTTGCATCCATATGCCAAGAAGTTAGAAAAGTGAGGGAGGAAAAATGAGTTGCTCTATCTTTCTAAAGAACCTTCCTGTAAGTTCCAAATGAGCTATTATAGGCTTAAATAAAACCTACTAGAAATGACTTACAAGCCATAATACATCCAGAAAAACATAGATTTAAAATTGATAGCAAAATGCTATACTTAAAACTAGGTTTGGGCTGGAAAGATGGCTCCATGGTTCAAGGCACTTGCCTACAAAGCCTGATAGCCTGGATTTGGTTTCCAAGTATCCGGAATGTAGTGGTTTGATTCAGGTGTTCCCCCATAAACTTAGGTGTTCTGACTGCTAGGTTCCCAGCTCTCCTGTTGCTATTGCCAACCTTAGGTTGGCCATGGGATTTGTGTGTGTGTGTATGTGTGTGTGCGCACGTGCACGCGCACACACACGCTATGGCTGTTAAAAGACCTTGGATTATAAGGATTTTGAACAACATGAGAATTAATAAAACCCATGGGGACTTTTAAAGTTGGACTGAATGCATTGCATTTTACATTATGTATGATTATCAGTTTATGGGGCCAGGGGTGGAATGTGGTGGTTTGATTCAGGTGTCCCCCATAAACTTACTTGTTCTGAATGCTAGAATCCCAGCTGATGGAGACTTAGGAATTAACACCTCCTGGAGACAGTGTATTGTTGGGGGCAGGCTTATGGGTGTTATAGCTTGTTTCCCTGTGCCAGTGTTCGGCACACTCTCCTGTTTCTATTGTTCACCTTATGTTGGCCAGGGGGTGACATCTACCCTCTGCTCATGCCAATGTTTTCCCTGCAATAATGGAGCTTCCCCTTGAGCCTGTAAGCCAAAATAAACTCTCCTGGTTTGTTGTTGTTGTTGTTGTTGTTTGTTTGTTTTCCAAAAGCCCCTCTTGGTTGGGTGATTCCTGCCAGCAATGTAGCAATGTGAACCTGACTGTAACACCACGTAAAACCATATGTGCAAAGTAGCTCATGTATCTGGAGTTGTCTTTCAGTGGCAGGAGGTCCTGGCATGTCCATACTCCTTTACCCCCTTGTCAAATACATATAAAATGGTTTTCAGATATTAGGTTTACATCACTAGGAAAGGTAGGGAGAAATGAAACCTGCCAAGTGATCTCAACAAAAATACCAAAAGCGCACACTGGAGAAAGGACAGCCTCACTGGTACATGATGCAAGGACTTGTGGATATCCACATGAAGAAGAGTAAACCCAACTTCTGTCTTCCATTGTTATAGAAATAGCTAGAACTCAAAAAAATGCCTAAGTATGATACCTGAAACTCTAGGAATAAAATAAGTCTCCTAGTGGAATTAAGTTGGAAGTCAAGACAGAAAATATTGGGGAACATCTTAACATATTTGAAAATTCTCAACATATCTCTTTGCAAAATAGATCAGACAAGACATCACAAGGAAAATCAGAAAACATTTCTGAATTTAATAAAAACTAATACACCGCACCAAATTATATGGGAGACAACAAAATTATTACTTAGAAGCAAATTTTGTTAAATTAGTTATCAGATAGATACAAAATTAGTTATACATTTATAATGATAATGTTATATACAAAAGAACATATAATATATTGTGTTTATAAAATATAATATTGGGCTGGAGAAATGGCTTAGCAGTTAAGTGTTTGCCTGTGAGGCCTGAGGACCCCAGTTTGTGCCTCAATTCCCCAGGACCCACATTAGCCAGATGCACAAGCAGGCACATGCATCTGGAGTTCGTTTGCAGAGGCTGGAGGCCCTAGCGCACCCATTCTCTTTCTCTATCTCTTTCCCTCCCTCTTTCTCTGTCTGTCTGTCACTCTCAAATAAATAAATAAAAATAAACAAAAAAATTAAAATATAATATTATGTAATCAATGTAAATAAAGTCAAAATATGAATGCTCAAAGAATTCTCCAGCTTAAGAAAGTAAGAGATGACCCCATCAAACCTACAGATGCAGAAGAAAGTAACTGAGGAAATAAATAAGTAATATAGGAATTGAAAAATCAATATCAATAATGAACATCAATCAAATGAAAGCTGACTCTTTCAAAACATGAGTAAAATTGATATACTTCAATGAGGTTAACTAAGAGGGAGTGAAGAGAGAGGGAGGAGAAGGGAGGAAAATTTGTTAAATTGTTCCTATATCCAACATAAGCTGAATATCCTTACAAATCTTATAGTCAATAAATGGATAACAAATGAATAAATCTCACTGTCTCTCTCTCTCTTTTTATGTGTGTGTGTGTGTGTGTGTGTGTATGTGCGCGCACATGCATGTATGACTATCTTAGCCTTTGGAGTTACTTAGAGTTTTGAGCCTAGTATAGGCTATGTAGTGAGATCATGTTTTGCAAATTATATATGCATATATATGAACATGTATGTTTACATATAAAGATCACTATATCAAATGAAATACAAACACACACCCATGAACATATATATGAATACATCATGGAAAAGTAGATCTTATCTTGAAAACTTGAAGATCCATATTTATACTCTGTCATGGTTTTCATTTGAAGCGTCTCCTATATGATTGTGTTTCAGATGCTGGGTCTCTAACCAGTGGTGCTGTGTTGAAGATTATGGAACTGCTAGGATGTTGGAATGGGAAGCCTAACAATACACCATACAGGAAGAATAAGTGAATTTGATTTTTGTGAGGAAGGAGAAATGAAACTGCTTTATCATGAGTTTTTAGACAAGGTTATGCTGTGTAGCCCAGGCTGGCCTAGAATTTCAGATGCTCCTGTCTCAGCCTCCCCAATACTAGCATTGCAGCTCTACCAGAATACCCAAGTCATGATTAGGGTGATATAAAATTGCAAATAATATATAAAAATGGAAAGAATTAATAAGTGATTAGAACTCAATTGCAACATATGTAACACCTGTATATTTATGTGTACAATAAAAATATAAGTAACAATAAAGAATGGTATTACTTAACATACAAGCACCACCATGAAATACTTAAGCATATGTCAATAAAATATAAAAGATTTATACTAAAAATTATGAACCATTCAAAAGACATTTAGAAACAAGTAAGTAGAGACATGCTTGTGACTTAGAAGTCTTAATATTAACAAGATGTTAATTTTCCCCAATAATAGGATGATAACATTTTTGAAGGCAGGAGCAATACAAAATTTATATTAGATCTTGTGGTGGTTTGATTCAGGTGTCCCCCATAAACTTAGGTGTTCTGAATGCTAGGTTCCCAGCTGATGGATATTTGGGAATTAATGCCTCCTGGAGGGAGTGTATTCTTGGGGGCGGGCTTATGGGCTTCATAGCCAGTTTCCCCATGCCAGTGTTTGGCACACTCTCCTGTTGCTATGGTCTACCTTCTGTTGGCCAGGGGGTGATGTCCACCCTCTGCTCATGCCATCATTTTCCCCTGCCATTGTGGAGCTTCCCTTTGAGCCTATAAACCAAAATTAATCTCTTTTTCCCAGAAGCTGCTCTTGGTTGGGTGATTTCTACCAGCAATGCGAACCAGACTGCAACAGATCTTTAGTAACTTTTTGAATTAATTTGGGATAAAGAAACATAATCATTGCTAAAAAGATGTTTTCACTATTAGATCATAAATGCAAAGAAACCGTCTGGTAATTGCACACCCCTGCCTTTAATAGAAGTTTTATTTACATTTTTAATATGATGGAATCATAAATGTGAAGGGAAATAAAAAGATGTATGCTTAGTAATTTTTCCCTACATTTTATGATTAAAATGCAATTATCTAATCAGTGAATAGTAGCATAATGAATAAGGTATAGAACACAAATTGTAAGTGAATATAGAACTCAGTTAATACTACTGAGACTTTAGGATGTTTTTCTTCAGCAATGTATAAGACTGTTGGCACTTATAGACTAATAGTATTTTCGTTTAAGCTGTTATAAGTTCTTATGTACATATTTCAAAACCTGATTTTTCACATTTATTTTAAAGAGAAGATGGACAATGTATAAAAATATAGTTGTAGAAATTCATAAGTGACATGAAGAGAAAATCAGGTTAAGAAAAAAATCTATATTTCTGGAAATATTATTTATGTATCTAAGGAAATCTGATTGAGAGTCCATCCCTGATTTTCATAAACACATCTAATAGACTGAGCATGGTGATAAACTATCAATATTCTGAATGGATTAGATTCATGGGGAAGTTTTCACAAGGAGAGCAACAGAAATAAGGTAGGAGAAGTTCCCTAGGATCAATTTGGCAGGCCCTTGAAGACCATGGTACAATGACTTTCCATGATGATGAGTGTGATATATTTTTATGTCTTCAAATATGTCCAGATGTTCTTGTGACTTCTGTTGTAGATATCCTGGTAGAATGTTGATTGAATTAACTCAGTAGCCTCCTAACAGAACTCAAAAATTATACTCTTGCTTCTCTTTTCAAAAGACAGTAATAATTCTAGAAATGTGCAATTATGCTATTTTGCTCAAAATAATTCAATAATGTCTCTATCCCTAAAGAAAGCTACATGTATTTCCATTGGTACAGAAACCCCTCCTTGATTAACTTTTGTCTATGAATTCATCACCAGCCACATGTTTTTCTCGGGGTCTGTGCTGGAATACCCAAGTATTCATAGCTTGGGGTCTTTTGTATGTATTTCTTTTAGTTTGTGATATTCCTTTAGAAATGCATGGCTTCTGTTCATGCATCCACCATATCTTTATATGTATCACATGCATTTTGCATGATCATATTCCACCCACTAAAAACAAGCTCCTGTGGCAGATCTCTTTAATCATGTTCTCCTCGCTTTTTTCCTTCATAACAGAACCGGAAAATTATTTTTCCCTATGCACTACTATGGCAGTTGGCTGCAACAGTAACATCCCATTGCCTAAGTTGCTAAATAATACATTTGTTTTTCACAGTCCTAGCATATGAGAAGTCTAAGATGCTGGCTGATTTGGGTCCTGAATCTTTTTATGATCTTAAGACAGTGACCACCTCACTGAATCCTCGTCTCATAGATAAATACATCTCTTGAACTTTATCTACCATGAAGGCCAATTGCTTGTCATCTCCTATCAACCTAATTGTCTCCCAAAGACTGTCTCCAAATACCTCAGCACTGAATTGAGGATTCTGAATTTCAATTTTTTTAGGGATACAGTTCAGTCCATTGCATACTCATTTAGCTGAGAAATAATTTTTCAACCTGTTACTATGTGTGAATTTCTGTTAAGTACTTCTAGAGATTTGTAATCAAGAAGACAGATTAACATTGTCTAACTTCTAATGCAACATCTAATACAATCATAGATATAGTACACCATAAAACTCTTGTATAGCTGTGTTAAGAGGAAAGAAAAGTGATTAATTGAAAATCTGAGATAAAAAGCAAAATAGGTGAAATGGGTATTTTTTCCTCTGCGGAAATTGGTATTTGTCTTATTTTAAAAAATATTTTACTTATATATTTGAGAAAGAAAGAGACAGATATGGGAAAGAGAGAGAGAGAGAGAGGGAAAGAAAGAGAGATAGAGAGAGAAAGAAAGAGAGAGAGAGAGAGAAATGGGTATGTGAGGGCCTCCAGCCACTGCAAATGAAACCAAACTCCAGATGCATGCTCCACCTTATGCAACTGGATTTAAATGGGTACTGGGTGATCAAACTAGGATCCTTAGGCTTTGCAGACAAACACCTTAACCACTAAACCATCTCTCCAGCTCTGTCTTATTTTTTTTCAAATGCAACTTAAGATTCTTTTGAATAAACAAATAATGCAGTCAGTGTTCTTGAGACTAGATTTCAAGCATTATGTGAGCTATATGGTAATAGTATCACAGAGAGGCAAGAATGTTATTCTAATTCATAATTTACTGAGGACTTTAAAAATATACACAGGTTCAATAAAAAGATCAGAAGAAAGTTGGTATATTTCAAATGCAAAGTTCATGTTTACCATACCATTTATGTCACTTAGAATTTCTCTGTGTGTGGTCACATAAGTGTGTATATGGGTGTGGGTGTTAAGATGTGTGTATGTGGAGGCAGAAGCTGTATTTCTTCCTCTATCAGTCTTGCCTTTATTTATGGAGGCATGGTCTCTCACTTGAACTTAGAGCTTGCCCTTCTAGTCTATCTTGCCAGCTTGTCCTGTGAATCCTGTGTCTCTGCCTCCTGTGTGCTATGGTTCTAGGCAAACTCTTTACCCACCTAGCATCTGTGAGTCCTAGAAATCTGACTATGGTATTCATATTTGCTCAGCAAGCATTTTACTTACTGAGCCAATATGTCAGCCCTAACTAATTTTTAAACTGCCTTAGCTCTAGAATCAATGATTCCCCCCCACCACCACAGGTACATCATTTGTTGAGTTCTGCTATATATATATACAATTATGTATTTTTATATACTATTTTTCTGTGTGTTGACTCACATAGATCAAAGTTAATATTTCATTCATTGTTTGAGATTTATATACCAACTCACTCAAGTTTTATTAAAATGATGGTTTTCTTTTTTTAGATGTTCGTCAAATAGTAATTCCATTCTATTTTGAAAAAAACATATTCTGATGTGCTACTTCCTTAGAATGGTGGCATACTTAGCTTATAAAATCTAATGTAGGACTTCCGGTTAAGATGGTGGTGTAGGTATCATGCCAAAGAAGCCTAGGTAGGGAAAAGCCAAAAAAAAAAAAAAAAAAAAAAAAAAAATCTCAGCAAAATACACACTTTTGCTAAATAGTGAGGTGTAGAGGGAATTGAAATGGCAGCAGAGAAATAGGAGAGATCCAGAGCCTATACAGGCCAGCAGAAGCAGCTCTGGCAGGTCCACCAACTGCAGCGGCTGTGGCATGCTAGAAAGCCACCAAGCTCAGCTTGCGCCGCAGAAAAAGCCAGGTGAGGTGATTTTCCACTCACACTGGAGCTCTCTGCAAACTCAAGAAACATGAAGGGAGAGTGGCATTGAACAATGGAGGAACAGATCACAAGGTAGAAGACCACAGGGAACAGCAAGAGAACTAGTGCACGATCTGCAGCCTCCCCTCCCCCACCACCAATGCCCAGCTCCAGTGAAGAAAGCAGTGGTCCAGGGACCCAGCCACACCAACTTAAACTGACAGTGGGACCCAAGCAGGAGCAGAGGTAACTGGGATTACACCAGGGAAGGGTCTCACCTGGTCACAAACTGACTTGGAACTCTCAACAGAACAGAAATCTTAACCTCCTTGTTGTCAGGATTGAGGGTGTGGGTGGGGCACCACACACCTAAGGGACAGTTAGAAGATCTGGTTGTCATAACACCTACTCTTGGATAAATACTCTAAGTTGTTTTTCCTTGAAAGTCTACATTGTTTAGTTAAATTTTAGAATCTCCCTGTATTTTGTGCCATTCAGCCTACTTGACTACTCTCATAGCAGGCAAACCCAACACCTAAGGTCACTGAGATATGCTGAGAGTCTAGAGCCACACCTAACAACATAAGTTACTACCCTGAAGTTATATAACATGGGTTTGTCTGATACATCTAATAATACCCAGCTAACTAGAAAATCCAATCATTAAGTAATCCAGGATGAAAAATATATATATACATTATAACACAAGAAACTCAAAAAAAATCAAGACAATATAACTACACCAAAAAGGATTAATGCATCAGAAATGACCCATAGTAGAACAAATTAGAGGAAATACCTGAGAAAGAATTCAAAAGAATGCTTATAAATATGTTCAAAGAAGTCAAAGAAGAAATCAAAGGAATGAAAGAGGAAATCAAAGGAACTAAAAAAAAAAAAAAACAGGACACCAATTTAATGAAATAAAGAGGTCAATACTACACATAAATAAGGAAATAGAAATAATAAAGAAAATCTAGTCAGAATTACTAGCAATGAAGAACACATTTAGTGAAATAAAAAACCCTGTAGAAAATCTCACCAGTAGAATGGATGAAGGAGAGGACAGAATATCTAAGCTAGAAGACCAGGTGGCAGATCTAATACAGTCCAACAAAGAGAAAGACAAACTAATAGAAAAGTATGAGTGGGAATTTCAAGATAGTTGGGACACTATGAAAAGATCAAACATAAGAACTCAGGGCATAGTAGAAGGAGAAGAACTCCACTCCAAAATCATAGTAGGCATCTTCAACAAAATCATAGAAGAAAACTTCCCCCAAATTGGGAAAGAGGTGCCAATGTAGATATAGGAAGCCTTTAGAACACCAGCCAGACAAAACCTAGAAAGAACCTCTCCTCACCATATTATAATCAAACTACCAAACACACAATCCAAAGAAAAAATATTGAAAGCAGCCAGAGAGAAAAATCAAGTTACCTACAAAGGCAAGAACACTGGGATTACAGCAGATTACTCAACACAAACTTTAAAAGCCAGAAGGGCTTGGAGTGATGTACTTCAAGTTCTGAAAGATAACAACTGTTAACCAAGGTTACTTTATCCTGAAAAGCTATCCATTCCTGTAGATGGAGAAATAAGGACATTCCACAACAAAAACAGGCTAAAGAAATATTTGAAGACAAAACGATCTCTACAGAAAATACTTGAAAGAATCCTCCATGCCAAAGAAAAAGAAAAGCACACATATAAGGAACCAGGAAAAAAAAAAAAAACAATACTCAAATACTAGTTAACACAAGAGAGCAAAGGTAAAATGGAAGAAATACAAAAAAGATGGCAAAAATGAATACACATCTTTCAATATTATCTTTTAATATCAATGGCCCCAATGCCCCAACCAAAAGGCATATGTTCACAGACTAGGTTAAAAAGCAGGATCCTTCAATTTGTTGCCTCCAAGAAACTCACCTTTCTACAAAGGATGGACACTATCTTAGGGTGAAAAGTTGGAAAACAGTGTTCCAATAAAATGGACCTAGAAAACAAGCAGGGATTGCTATCCTAATATCTGACTAGGTAGACTTCAGTCCAATATTAGTTAAGAAACATAAGGAAAGTAACTTTATATTGATTAAAGGCACCATCAAAGAGGAGAACATTACAATCCTGAACATAAATGCACCTAACATGGGGGCCCCAAAATTCATCAAACAGATGCTATTGGAACTAAGGTCACAGATAACACCAAACAAGGTGGTTGTGGGTGACTTCACCACCCCACTCTCATCAATTGACAGGTCATCCCTGGAAAAAAATAAACAGAGAGGCATCTGGACTAAATGAGGTCATAGAAGGAATGGACCTATATACAAGGCATTTCATCCAAATGCTACAGCATATACATTCTTTTCAGCAGCACATAGAACATTCTCTGAAATAGACTTTATATTAGGACACAAAGCAAATCTTAACAAATACAGGAAAATTGAAATAATTCGTTGCATTCTATCTGACTACAATGGAACCAAACTACAAATCAATAGCAAGAAAGACTATAGAACATATACAAAATCATGGAAATTAAACAACACACTACTAAATGATGAATGGGTCAATAAAGAAATCAAGAAGGAAATCAAAGAATTAATAGAATCAAATGATAATGAGAAAACAACATACCAAAATCTCTGGGACACAATGAAGGCAGTCCTAAGAGGTAAATTTATAGCTTTAAGTGCCTATATTAAGAAATTAGAACGGTCACAAGTAAATGACCTAATGCTTCACCTTAAAACCTTGGAAAAATAACAAGGCAAACCAAAAAACAGTAGATGAGAAGAAATAATACAGATTAGGGTAGAAATTAATGAAATAGAAACAAGCAAAACAATCCAATGGGGCTTGAGAGATGGCCTAGCTGTTAAGTGCTTGCCTGTGAAGCCTAAGGATCCTGGTTTGAGGTTCAATTCCCCAGGAACCACATTAGTCAGATGCACAAGGGGACCACACATCTGGAATTCGTCTGCAGTGGCTGGAAGCCCTGGCATGCCCATTCTCTCTCTCTCTCTCCCTCTCTCTCTCTTTCTCTTTCTGCCTCTTTCTCTGTTGCTCTCAAAAAACAATCCAAAGAATCAATGAAACAAAGAGCTGGTTCTTTCAAAGGATAAACAAGATTGATAAACCCTTAGCAAATCTGACCAAAAGAAAGAGAAGAGACACAAATTAATAAAATTAGAGATGAAAAAGGCAACAGCACAACAGATTCCAGAGAGGTTCAAAAAATCATAGGGACAAACTATAAAAGCATATACTCCACAAAGTGTGAAAATATGAAAGAAATGGATGATTTCCTTGATTTATATGACCTACCTAAATTAAATCAAGATAAGATTAATCACTTAAATAGAAGTATAACAAGCATGGAGAAGATCTGAACAGTTATCAAAAATCTCCCAACTAAAAGAAGCCCAGGCCCAGATGGATTCACTGCTGAATTTTACCAGAACTTCAAGGAAGAGCTAACAGCATTACTTCTAAAGCTTTCCCATAAATTAGAAAAAGAAGGAATTCTACCAAACTCCTTCTATGAGGCCAGCATCACCCTGATACCAAAACCAGGCAAAGATAGAACAAAAAAAGAAAATTACAGACCAATCTCCCCCATGAACATAGATGCAAAAATTCACAACAAAATATTGGCAAAAAGAATACAAGAATATATCAGAAAGATCATTCACCTGACCAAGTAGGCTTTATCCCAGAGATGCAGGAATGGTTCAATATACACAAATCTATAAATGTAATACATTATATAAATAGGTTGAAGGACAAAAATCACATGATCATCTCAGATGCAGAGAAAGCATTTGACAGAATCCAATATCCCTTCATGATAAAAGTCCTACAGAAACTGGGAATAGAAGAAAAATATCTCACTATAATAAAGGCTATTTATGACAAGCTTACAGACAACATATTACTAAATAGGGAAAAAGTGGAAGCTTTCCCACTAAAATCAGGAACAAGACAAAGGTGTCCACTGTCCCCACTTTTATTTAATATAGTATTGGGAGTCTTAGCCACAGCAATAAGGCAAGAGACGCACATAAAAGGGATACAAATTGGAACAGAAGAAATCAAGTTATCATTATTTGCAGATGATATGATTCTATATATAAAGGACCCTAAAGACTCTACCAGCAAACTTTTAGAGCTGATCAAAACCTACAGCCATGTATCAGGATACAAAATAAATGCACAGAAATCAGTAGCCTTTATATATGCTAACAACAAACAGACAAAGGATGGAATCAGAGAATCACTCCCATTCACAATTGCATCAAAAAAATAATAATAAAGTACCTTGGAATAAACCTAAGCAAGGAAGTAAAGAATCTATACAATGAGAACTTTAAAACTCTCAAGTGAGAAATTGCAGAAGACACTAGGAAGTGGAGAAACATCCCTTGTTCCTGGATTGGAAGAATCAATATTGTGAAAATGGCAATCTTACCAAAAGCAATCTATACATTTAATGCAATCCCCATCAAAATTCCAAAGACATTCTTCATGGAAATAGAAAAAACAATCAAAAAATTTATTTGGAATCATCAAAAACATAGAATATTTAAAATAATACTGAGTAACAAAAATAAGGTGTGAGGTATCACCATACCTGATTTTAACCTATACTACAGAGCCATAGTAACAAAACAGCATGGTACTGGCACAAAAGCAGATATGTAAATCACTGCAACAGAATAGAGGACCCAGATATAAGTCCAGGTAGCTATAGCCACCTGATATTTGATAAAAATGCCAAAAATACTCATTGTAGAAAAGATAGCCACTTTAGCAAATGGTGCTGGGAAAACTGGATATATATCTGTAGAAAGATGAAAATAGATTCTTCTCTTTCTCCATGCACAAGAATTAAGTTCAAATGGACTAAAGACCTTAACATCAGACCTGAAACTCTGAAATTGCTAAAGGAAAAAGTAGGGGAAACCCTTCAACATATTGGTCTTGGCAAAGACTTTCTGAATATAACCCCAATTGCTCAGGCAATAAAACCACTGATTAACCACTGGGACCTCATGAAATTACAAAGATTTTGAACTTCAAAGGACATCATTATACATTTACATTTTATGTACATTTTAAAACATGTTATAATTACTTCAAAAGAAACCATCATAATTAATGTGATGTCTTTTTTACTTTTTCTAAAACCCAATTTATGTTTTTTTTAAAATATATATTATTTATTTATTTAAGAGAAAGAGGCATATGGAGAGAAAGAGAAAGAGAGAGGGAATGGGGATGTCAGGGCCTCCAGCCACTGCAAACAAACTCAAGATGCATGCACCCCCTTCTACATCTGGCTTACATGTGTCCTGAAGAGTTGAACTGCTATCCTTTGGCTTTGCAGGCAAGTGCCTTATCTACAAAGCCACATCTCCAGCCCACAATTTATATTTTTAATAGTTCATGTTTTCTCTAGGACAAATATTGAATTACATTTGTTATCCTAGAGAGACATATTAGGCTCATTCAAACGTGTGTGTGTGTCAGGGGTGTGCATGTATACCTACAAACATACATACACATACACACACGCTTTTCTGGGAATAGTGGTACATGCTTGTAATCCCAGCATCAAGCAAGTGATTGACATGGAAGTATTATGGGATTGAGGCCAGCCTGGGCTACATAGTAAAATCCTATATCAAAAAAAAAGCAAAGGAAAGGAAAGAAAACAAAGGAAAAAGAAAATCTGCTCACCACAATTTAAACTAAAGTATTCATAAGTTCATGGAATAGTAATATTTTTATGTATTATGAATTAATTTAAAGTATTGCTAATCACCTTAGCATATGACAGGAGTTCCTATCCCTTTGAAGTACAGATGTAAGATATTATAAACACAAATTTCTGAATGTTGGATCCTTTATTGTATCCTTAGAAAATAGCACTTTTGGTCATTTCATCATTTTGATATACTCTATCCAAATGGATATTTCCTTGCATATATATATATGGTATTTAACATATATTACATATGTATATATTACAATATATAATAAGTCGCATACTTATTATATATCATATATTACATATGATACATATGTATGTATCATAAATATACATAATATTTAACTTATTATAGAACTTCCTTCTTAAAATCTTGGGATAATACAAACCTGAATTCCTTTCCATTTCACTCTGTCTAGATTTGTAACCTCCAGCAGCTTGTCCAACCAAACCTTCTGAGTTTCTGGAATGTAGAGATAGCAAATGCTTCTTCCCTTTCAGGTCATGGGTGCTCATTGTTACAATACAGGTAAAGTACTTACCATAGATACGAGCCTACTCTATAAATGTGCAGTCATAAAAGCAACTTCTCAGTTAATTTCCTTGCTTATGTAGCTTTTTAAACATGAAGTTTACAAAGGTATATTAAAATTAACAAACTAGGGTAGGGAATATGATTTAAATAAAAAATAAACATTCTTTTCTTTTGCTACCATATGGGCAGTTTGTATTTGTCTCTTTACACTTGCCATTGTGCTGTGACCATTTTTCTGCATCATTAAATATTGCATGAAAAGTACTGTTTTCCCACTCACAATGTCTGAGCAGGGAAGTCCCTTTACCACATGACCATATTCATTTACAAGCCCATTTAGTCACAGCTGTTTGGAGCAGAGAGTGGTCAGAAGTGGAAACTATGCCAATCAGTGGTCCAACTATGCCAACTAGTTTCTCTTAAGATTGACCTGTATGTATATATGCAGTCTGTGATGAACATCACTTTTTTAAAATTTCCTTACATCTTTCCTTTTGTTTATTAAGTTGAAGCTTTGGGTTGACCCATCATGAGTAAGTACCATCATTTTCCTCCTCTCTATCCCCAATCCACTGAGGGCCTTCCTCAGTGGGATTAGTGGTATTACCCCCTGGGGTTGTGGGTTATGAGATATAAGAACATTAGCCAGTCATTCATAGAGAGGAGACAATGCCTCTGGACCTTTTCTTCTGCTTTGTGGCCCCTAAAGTCTTTCTGCCCCTTCTTTCTCAAAATTTCTTAAGCCATGGTGGGTGTTTTTTTAAGTCTACTTTATTGTTATGCATTCAGCAGCTTCTGGATTTCTGCTCTGTTTTGAGTGTCCTCATTGTCTTATCTTTATCACCAGTGCTGGTTGTCAGGCTCACCATTGAAACAACTGTTTTGCTTATCTCTCCAGTTTCTCTGTGGTTATATCTGGGTCCTGGCTGATATGCAAGGGGTATGTAGTTTATCTCCTCTGTTCTCACTGACTTCTGAAAAAGAAAAAAAAAAAAAAAACATATTCTTCAATGGAGAATGAGGTCATCATAGGTTAAATAAGATAAACATTGTTAATTAAGAAAGATTTTGATGGGTGTAGTTTCTCTTTTGGACAAAGACTAGTGGCAGCTTTTCACTGGTCTCCATAACATTCTGACTTGATTTTCAGTTCCAGCAATGGGTTTCTTTCTACTGAGCAGATGTCTTAGCCAATCAGAGAGCCATTGGTTGGTTACCCATCTAGGTTCAATTCCAGTATTGCACAGGTGTGTACAACTTGTCAGGCTGGTTGTTTTTATACAGCAGTGTCTCTTTATAGCACACAAGTTTGCTGGTCATTTTGCCACAGAAGCACATGTAGCACTTTCCAGCACTGTACAGGTATACCATCTGGGCACTGGCTTCCTTCCAGATTTCAATCAGGTCTCTTGATTGTCTGTGTTGGCAACATGTGATGTCTTCAGCAATAGGGTCTTATCTTTTTCCTCAGGTGGGTAATCAATTACTTTGACAGAAGTCTGTATTGGTTGGGGATCTCATAAGTCTCTCCAATCAACAGTTTAATGTGGGTTGTAACCAATTTCTACTACTTGGAGTTACAATCCAGAGCCAAATACTTTTGGGATATGCTTCATCTCACCTTCTCCAAGATCCTTTGTACCAGAAAAATCCCTATATACTCCTGTTGAAGGTTATATCTTTTAGTCTGCTACCCCAAAACAAAATGTTTCTATGTTACCAATTCATTTTAGATTTAGATTTATATGTATCTCCACTCTCCCTCTAATTCCTCTCCACCAAACCCTTCCATTCTTATTATATGTCCCTTGAGTTGCCTATCTTGTATGCTGCCTCTCAAGCTGTTCTCACTTAGTAAACACAGATGTGGGAGAACATGCAGTGTTTGTCTTTCTGTGCTTGTGTGAATTTTCTTACTATGATCTGTTCCAAGTACATTCATTTTCCTACAGATTTCATTGTATCATTTTCCTTACTACTGAGTGGAATTCTATTGTGTATATATATATATATATATATATATATATATATATATATATATATATATACCACAACTTGATCATCCAATCATCATTATTATTAATTATCCAATATTTGGGCATCTGGATTGATTCTAGTTCTTAGCTACTGTGAATAGATTATCTATATAGTTAAACAACAATATCTGCAGTGAAAAGTAGAGCCTTTAGGGTAAATGCCCAATTGAGTAGTAGCTGGGACAGTTGGTAGCTCTTTTTTTATCTTCTTCAGGAGTCTTCAAATTGATTTCCATAGGGGTTATACCTTCAACAAAAACAGAATAACTTCATGATCAAGATGCTATAGAAACTAGGTGTGGAGGGTTTATATATTAACATAAAAAAAGCTATATATGAAACACAGCCCAAAACATTATTAATGGGAAAAGACTCAAGGAGTTACCATCAATATCAGGAATAAGACAGGGTGTCCCACTCTAACCTCTGCTCTTCAACATAGTACTAAAAATTCTAGTCCAAGCAATAAGGCATGAGAAAGATAAAACAGGAATACAAATTAGAAAGGAAGAAGTCAAATTAGCCCTATTTGCAGATGACATGATCCTATACATAAGTGACTGGAGAAACTCTACCATAAAACTTCTAAAGGTGATAAATTCCTCTAATAAAGTTGCAGGATACAAAATCAACACAAAAAATCAGTAGCCTTCCTATATGAAAAATATAAATCTATGGAGAAAGAAATCAGCAAGGCTGTCTCATATTCAACAGCAACACACACACACACACACAAACTTGGTATAACACTAAACAAGGAGGCAAAAGACTTATGTAATGAAAACATAAATCACTCCTGAAAGACATTGAAGAGGATATGAGAAGATGGAAAGACTTTCCATGTTTCTGGACTGGTAGAATTAATATTGTGAAAGTTTAAATTCTACTGAAAGCAATATACAAATCAAAACAATACCAATAAAAATCTGACAATCATTCTTCATGGAGATAGAAAAAGGAATATTAAAATTTATAGAGAATGGCAGAAGGCCTCAGATATCCTGAAATAACCTCAGCAGAAGAAATGCCTCTAGAGATAGCACTATACCCAATCTAAAGCTATACTACAGAGCCATAATAACAACAACTGAATGGCACTTGTATAAAAACAGATGTATAGACCAGTAGAGCAGAATTGTGACCCACCCTTGGTTCAAGCTACTACAGCTACTTAGTCTTTGTCAAAGGAGCAAGCAACATACACTGGGAAAAAGATAGCATTCTCAACAAGTAATGCTACTCAAATTGGATAACCACAAGTAGAAAAATAAAATTAGACCCACTCCTATCACCACCTCCAAAAATCACCACCCACTGAATTAAAGACCTCAAAATAAGACCCAAAACTCTTAATTGCCAGGAAGAAAAATGTAAGGGGAACTCTCCATGGTATCAGAGTGGGGAAAACTTAGTGAACAATACCCCAGTAGTCCAGGAAATTAAACAATCATTCAACCAGTGAAATCCCAGAAAGCTAAAACATTTTTGTACAGACAAACATATCTTAACCAGAGCCAACAGACTACCCAAAGAATAGGAGAAACTTTTCACCTCCTGTACCACAGAGAGAGTCCTAATATCTAGAATCTACAATGAACTCCAAAAACTGAGCAATAAAAAATTCAAAAAATCCACTCAAAAATGCTGCAGAGAACTGAATAGGTAGTTATCATTGCAAGAAATAGAAATAGATGTAGGCTTGTCATAAATAGTTTTTATTATATTGAGATATGTTCCTTTCTATTCCCAGTCTCTGTAGGACTTTTATCATGAAGGGATGTTGGATTTTGTCAAATGCTTTCTCTGCACCTAATGAGATGACCGCTACTGCTGCTGCTAAAGCTGCTGCTGCTGGATCCATCACCACTGCTGTTAAAGCTGATGCTGCTGGATCTGCTGATGCTCACTGAAGCTGCCGCTGCTGGATCTGCTGCCACTGGGGCTTCTGGGGCTGGTCCTGGAGCCACTGATGTTGCTGCTCCTACTTTGGTCCCACTGTCAGCTCAAGTTGGCATGACAAGGTCCCAGGACCACTGCTCTGTTTGCTGGAGCTGGGCAAAGGTGGTGAGGGAGGGTAGGGAACCCATGCTGCTCTAGTTCTTTCGCTGTTCCACGCATTTTTCTACCTTGTAATCTGCACCTCCATTGTTCACTGCTGCTCTCCCTTCACATTTCTAGAGTTTACAGACAGCTCCGGTGTGAGTGGAAGCTTCCCTCACCTGGTTTTTCCTGTGGCTCAAGCCAAGCCTGGCAGCTTTCTGGTGTTCCACAGCTGCTGCCGAGGTTGGAGGACCTGCTGGAGCTGATTTTGTTGGACTTTGCGGGCTTGGGATGCTCTGGATCTCTTCTACTTTTCCACTGCCATTTCAATTTCCTCTACACCTCGCTTTTTAGTAAAAGTGTGTATTTCGCTGAGATGTTTTGGTCTTTTCCCCCCTAGGCTGCTTTGGCCTGGTAGCTGTGCTTCCATCTTAACCAGAAGTCCTTCAAAGACTGGGAATATAAGGAACATATCTCAATATAATAAAGGCTATTTATGACAAGCCTACAGCCAACATATTACTTAATGGGGAAAAACTGGAAGCTTTTCCACTAAAATCAGGAACTAGACAAGGGTGTCCACTGTCACCAATTTTATTTAATATAATTCTGGAAGTCTTAGCCATAGCAATAAGGCAAGAGTCACACATAAAAGGGATACAAATTGGAAAGGAAGAGATCAAGTTATCATTATTTGCAAATGACATGATTCTATACATAAAGGATCCTAAAGACACTACTAGCAAACTGTTGGAACTCAATTTGAATTTCCTAAAACAGCTAAGGATGATTGACCATATGACCCAGCTATAGCACTCCTAGGCATATATACTAAGAATTCATCTCATTTCCTAAGAAGTATGTGTTCAACCATATTTATTGCTGCTCGATTTATAATAGCTGGGAAATGGAACCAGCCTAGATGTCCCTCAACTGATGAGTTGACAATGAAGATGTGGCACATTTATACAATGGATTTCTACTCAGCAGTAAAGAAAAATGAAGTTATGAAATTTTCAGAAAAATGGATGGATCTGGAAAGGATTATACTAAGTGAGGTAACCCAGGCCCAGAAAGCCAAGTGCCACATGTTCTCCCTCATATGTGGATCCTATACAGATGATTGGGCTTCTTAGTGAGAAGGAAAATACTTAGTAGCAGAGGCCAGTAAGTTAAAAAGGAGATATAAAGGGAAGAGAAAGGAAGGGATGAGTGTACTTAGTAGGTTGGTATTGTATATATGTAAGTAGAATGATTGAAATGGGGAGGTAATAAGATGGAGAATGGAAGTTCAAAGGGGAAAGTGCGGGGGTTGGAGGGTATTACTATGGGATATTTTTATAATCATGGAAAATGTTAATAAAAATTGTGAAAAGATAAAAAAAAAAGAAATACAAATAGTTAATACTTACCTAAGAAAACGTTCAAAATACTTAATCATCAGGAAATACAAATTAAAACAACTATGAGATTCCACATTACTCTAGTCAGAGTGGCAATCATGAAAAAATCAAATCACAATAAATGTTGGTGAGGATGTGGGGAAAGAGGAACCATCATTCACTGCTGGTGCAAGGGCAGGATTGTATAGTCACTATGGAAATCAATATTCTTTGTTAGTGGGCCATGAATGGCTCCATGAAGGCATCTGAAATTTTTATCATTTCTGAATATAAATATTTGATACCTCAAAATATTTTCAATTTCACATTACACAATTTATGTACCATTTTCTCACATTTATTTTGATAATTTATAATTTCTGAACTTCATTAATTCTATGGAAAATTCAATATTTATTAGCATGAGGTTGAAAATTAGTTATCAGTTTGAAATAATTTCATATATGTGGTTATTACCTTCTTCCATGCCTATGTATAAGGATATGAATATTTCACTTTTTCTGATGTTTATCCTTATGTTTATTTTTTGTAGTTTCCAAATAACTGTTAGTGGGCATTCTTATTTTGTCTTGTGGAAAATGCCATTTAGAATTGACCTACTTAATTGAGCAGTTAGGTTATTCTTTGCTTTTTTTTTTTACAACGTTCAAACTTTTGCATAATGGTACAAAGAGTAAGAAGAAACATAATTGTAATGAAGTGTATGAAATTAATTAGATGACTAAAAGAAAAAGTGAAAGTTCTCCTGTCTGAATTCCATGGTTATCCATTGTGTAGGTGGGATCCTGTGGAATCAGATGGAACAGGGATGATAGCCAGCAGAATATGTTAGTGATCAACACCAATGACAAGCAGGATGGGATCAATGCAGATTTCAGCAAAGGACAAAGTTGAACTTCAATGCAGCTTTAACAGAAGGGCACCCATGTAGACCTTGATGCATACATAATGCACCACAGTTGTCCCATGTGTTGGGCCCACATGGCTATGCCCAGACCATGCTTCCATCTGGAGTTGAACCTTTGCCAGCACAGGTTCTCAAAGAAGGCTGTTGTCTGCAAATGGAGGGTTCCCAGCTTACACAGCTACCTGCTAGCTTTTGGGAGCTGCCAAAATACCCCTTGCAAAGAGATGTACACCATGTCATTTTATCATTATTTTATTTTTGAGAGAGAGAGAGAGGGAGGGAGGGAGAGAATGGGCTCTTCAGGGCCTTCCAGCCGCTGTGAACGATCTACAGACATGTGTGCCCCATTGCATGTTTGTGTCATTGTGCATTTGGGTACATGAGACCTGAAGTTTCGAACACACATTCTTTGGTTTCACAGGCACCTTAACTGCTAAGCCATCTCTCCAGCTCTGTCTTTTCTTTTTTAATTAACTAAAAATATTTCCTTAAACCATCATACATATTTTCTTGTTTCGTATTATTCTTCACAAAACAATATCATATATTTGCACACAGTAAATTTCTAATCTTAATATGTTATTAAATTGTTATGTAGATTTTTCTAATTGTAACATTTTATACATTACTTGATCTATTAACCATATATGCTATCTAAATTTGTTTTGAAAAGACATAGGAAAATTTTTGGTTGGTGGCGATAAGCCAATTAAATATATCCATGATATTCAAGCATAAATGAGAGCATTTCTGAAAAATAACCTTTCTATATCTTCTGGCTTTTAATACTGGGTGAGCATATTTGTTTCTCCTTGGAATACTTGAAACATAAGTACTTATTTTAAATTTAAAAACAGTCTCATGATCTGTCTAAATATAGTCATCTATTTGTTTTCTTTTAAAATTTTTTTTGTTTATTTGCAAGCAGACAGAAAAAGAGAGACAGAGAGAGAGAATGACAATGAGCATGTCAGGGCCTTGAACAACTGCAAACAAACTATAGACATGCATAACTTTATCCATCTGGCTTTATGTGTGGGGCAATTGAACCCAGATTGTCAAATTTGCAAGAAAATGCGTGTAACCACTGAGCCATTTTTCCAGCTTCAGTCATCTACTATTTCTGTTTGGACAATGATGA
Organism: Jaculus jaculus; assembly: GCF_020740685.1. Classification (NCBI taxonomy): domain Eukaryota; kingdom Metazoa; phylum Chordata; class Mammalia; order Rodentia; family Dipodidae; genus Jaculus; species Jaculus jaculus. The sequence goes on along the minus strand of NC_059105.1, from coordinate 84,512,184 downwards.
TCAATGAAATCTAGGAAGGATCATAATCCAATTTGGGCTTTTAAAATTATTGTTACCTTTAATATGGAGTGAGCAGGTGAACAGTGTGAAAATGAGGAGGTGTCAGACATAGTGTATATCATTAAGCTCTATAAACACTGTTAATATAGGCTACACTAACACTAAATTTTTCAACATTTTTTCTTTCTTCAGTAAATTAATCTCATAACATTCCCTGCTTTAAATATTTTTATTTATTTATTTATTTAAGGTGATAGAGAGAGAAAGAGGCAGATAGGTAGAGAGAGAATGGGCACGCCAGGGCCTCCAGCCACTGAAAACAAACTCCAGATGCATGCACCACCTAGGGCATCTGGCTTATGTGGGTCCTGGGGAAATCAAGCCTTGAACCAGTGTCCTTAGGCTTGACAGGCAAGTGCATAACCACTAAGCCATCTCTCCAGCCCCACATTCCTTATTTTATAAACTCATAAATTAAGAACTTTGTCTTTTCTGTGTACATAACTTCCCCTCCAAAAAAGTATCATTTTTACCATTATTTACATAAATTTCAATGAAAAAAAACTTCAATGTTCTGTGTATATTGGTCTGGTCTACTGTTTAAAATACTATAATCTCAGTATCTTACAAACAACATAAAGTTACATATTACATTCTTGGAAGTCCAACAAGATGTTGGCAGATTGTCAGCCTGGTAAGCCTACTCTCAGCTTATAGGTAACCCTTCTTCCTGTTCTTTTAGACTTTGGAAAGGGCAAAGTGGTTCTCTGGAATCTTTTTTCTAAGTGTATTAATCTCCTTTTTGAGGACTCACTAAGGAGCCCACTTACTAACACTATCAATATGAAAGTTAGGCTTTCAACATATGATTTTGAGATGGATGCCAAGATTCAGAACATAGGATTCCCTTTAATTTTATATTTCATTACATTATTGTCCTGAGAAAAGGGTGTATGAACTTGACAGTCTACAAATGTCATAAAAATTTGAGAAATTGCAAAACTGGGCAGTTAGTTGACACTGAAATATTCTGTCTTTCAAGCCCCTAGCCAACAGTGCTCTTCATCTTCTTCAACCTGTCTTGTACCTGTGCTGGTCCTATTCAGCAGCCTAGGAAACAATCTAGGCAGATTTCAAACTTTCTGTAGTGCCTGCAAATACTTATTTATATAAGCCCACTTTCATGAAAGGCTCTGTCTATTCCACAGATACAACATAAATCATTAGATAGAAGTAGCATACTATTTTATCCAAATTTTATACACAACTTTGGATAATTCAGATAATCTTTCTCCACAGTATACAAAGGAGAGAAGCTCATACCCCCATTTAAAGTCCATCTCTGTGGTTGTCATAAACTCTGTCTCTTTTCATCTTCATAAACTTACTGCAATCTCATTTGTATTCCTTGCACACTAATCTCTATTAGTTCTTTCTGATCAGTTTTTAAACATGTTTAGATTCTCTTGCATAAACAAATAAATCAGTGAGAGCCTTTACTTCATCTCTTATCCAATTAGGCTTGAACTTTATCTATCTTCTCCTTGGTACATTAAAATTTCTTCAACACATTCTCTGCATCTGTTTGTATTCTTTTGCCCATTCGAATCACTGAGACTTATACTCTTTTCAAACTGTTAATCTTCATATTAATGAATCTCTTGGACACAGTTTACATCTGATTCCCTTTATTTTTCAAGGGGCATTTGAGCATCTTCAAAACTGTTTTGGAAATGTCCTTCTCTTACTTTGTAAGTCAGAGCATTCCTCAGTCTTTTAGTATTTGTGGTAACTGCATCATGTTTCCACTACATGCTCCTCCCTTTCTACATTATTTGTAAATGTTGCTATGTTTAAAATCTATATACTAGTCACTTCTCCCTCCATTACTTAATCTCTATGAAACATACATCTTAAATTCTAATGACTGTAATTATAGTCATTATCCACATAATGAGGCTTTGGTCAATGACAGACTACATATCCATTGGCAGTGCTATAAGGTTATAATGGAACTGAAAAATTCCCATCACCCAATGGCATCATAGCTGTGGTAATGTCATAGTGCAATGAATAATATTTATGTTTGCGATTATTCTGGTATAAATCAGACTACTGTGGCAACAGTAATTATAAAGAGTAAAACAATACAATTACAAACAGGAAATATTTTCTAATGATAAAACCATATAATCAGCTTGCATATTTACTGCATTTCAGATTTTATTCTTATTTTGGTGTGTTTCTACTTACTGTAAAGTACATAGTGAATTTTATGCATACCAAAAATCTCTGTAAAACAATATACTGGTGCTTAATAAGGATCCTCATAATGCTTATGCTTTCCATTGAATCATTTTCTGTTGAGTTTGATTCAATAATGTGTTGTTATGATCACCACAATGCTTTCATCATTTATTGCTGAGACAAAACACCTGACCAGAAGCAAGTTAAGGAAGGAAGGGGTTATTTTAGCTTATAGTTAAAGGTTTCAGTCCATTATGGCAGGAAAGAACTGGCAACAGGTGCTTGAGGCAGCTGGTCACATTTGATCCACAGTAAGGAAATAGAGTGATATATGCTGGTGCTCCTCACTCTCTCTCTCTCTCTCACAATCTCTCTCTCTTTCTCTCTCTCTCTCCTTTTTTATTCAATCAAGGACTCTAGACCACAGAATGGTGCTGCCTACAATGAAGGTGGATATTCTTGCTTTAATTCAGCTAATCTAGATAATCCTTCATAGGCTTGACCAGAGGTTAGTTTTCTGGGTAAGTCTAGGTCCTGTCGAATGGACAAGCATAATAAATTATCACAGTTCCTCAGCTTTCAAAGCCATTTCCAACATTGTAAGTGCAAAGCCATGTTGAGTGATTGGTCTAGAAACAAACTTAAAGAAAGTAATTAAGAACATTGAAGATGGACAAATTAGTGATAGCTATTGCTTGTCTGTCAAATGTGTCCCATTCCACATTAACCATGACAGTGAAGAATACAAGAACAGAGTGGCAGATACTGCTGAAGGCTAATGCTCCATATAGGAGCCACTTCTTATGTCTTAGATTGGGGACCACTTAGAGAAAGATACCTTTTTCAGCCCCATGGCAATCAAAGCCAATTTCATTTGTTTGTAATAGTGATAGAAAAGATTGAACTAGGCAATGGTGGTAAGTTTACCTTTAGCTCCGGGTGGCCTCAGGGATTCAACAATCATTATATATTACATAGTGTACAAGTGAATGGGGAGTGTGAGTGCTAGTGTGAAAGCAGCTGAACAACTTTGTAACTAGATGCAGTGATTGTGAAGAAAAATTTCTTATCAGAGAAAATCTCCAATATGGATGATATCTCCTCTTTCTGAATACAAGAACTTGAAAAGATTTTTTATTAATAACTAGTCCAAATAAATGCCACATTTGGAGACTTTGCAGGATAGATTAGCAGTTCAAGACTACCCTGAGACTACATAGTGAATTCCAGGTTAGTCTGGTTTAAAGACCCTGCCTCAACAAAACAACAATAAGTATTTTTAAAAGCATCTAAAAAACAGAACAACAAATTAGAAGCATGCTTCTTGAGGCATCTGGAATTGGTACATTTGTGACTAGATCATGAACATCTTTTAGGCCTGTATAAATGAAATCTGGAAGAAGATACTCAAGTGCATGACTTCAAAGTGTTTGCAAAGATTAAAAGTGTGTTTATTATGTTTTCAGCAATGAGGTAACTACCCAAGCACCTTGTCTCAGAATGTTTAGTTTATGAGCTCTTGTCCCCATTGTGCAGGCCTATGTTGAGATGCCATATTATGGTGAAAAAATATAATGGAGAAGATCTACTCACATTATGAGAGAGAAAACAAGAAAGAGAAAAGGGAAAGGAGTAGAGAGAAAGTATATTTTCTGGGACACATTACTTGTGATCTAGTTCTTACAACTAGATTGATTCTCAATTTCCACTATTGCCCCCAAACATCAACATTATGTAGGGCTAAGTATTCAATCCATGAATCTGTGAGTGACAGTTCATATTCCAATTAGATCATAAAAACCTACACAAGTCTCTAAATTTTTGTTGGGATAGCAAGCAACTCCACCCTGGGTGATGGCAAGTATAGTATTGTGGAGCTATATGATATATCTCAAAAGTGCTTATCATGGAAACCTATTGTAATTGGAAAAATAAGTTCTTTGTTTTGTCAATTGTCTTAATTGTTTCCTTGGTTTCCAATTCATTATTTTCTGCTCTGATTTTAATTATTTCGTTCCATCTGGAGTTTTTGGGGTTGGATTCATTTGAATTTTTAGGCAAACATCTTAACTGCTAAGCTATCTCTCCAAACCATCAAGATTTTTTTAAACTGGTAGGAATAATGAATTTCTAAAAATGAAGTTAATGAGTTGTCATTTTTGTCAATAATAAAATTATAACAAATTAGCCACTTTAAGTGTGCATGTTAAATAACTGGCTAGCAGTAATATTGCCATGTGTTTGTTTAGTATAACAAGAAATGCTCATAGTTGGTACTAATGGAAAGAAAGATTGACTTGAGGACTCTTCGAAAAATCTAATCTAAAGTCCCATGATTACAAAACTGAGTGCATTTATGAGAATGAGTTTATTATCAATGAAAGTATGTATATTTCTATAATCTAGGGAAAGAAATAGTCCTAAAAGCACTAGAGACATTTACAGCTACAAATAGACAAGAAATAGAAAAAACTTCTCCATAATACATTATATTTAAATTTCCCAAACAAAGAAGCTATATTAAAAAAAAATACCAAATAGTTTACAAAATTAAACCCATAAGAATGACATCAAGCCTCACAACAGAAAACTCTAAAAGCCACTTAACAGTGAAACATTGTGATTTAAACCATGAAAGGAAATAACTGAAGACCAAGATGACTATTTCTCATAAAATTAGGTTTTAAAGTTGATGAAGTAATTATTTTGAAGGCAAGCACTGATTAAGGAAATGTATTACCAGCAAATAAGCATTGAAGAGTATACTGAAGGGAGTCCTATATACACAGAGACAAACATGAGGCTCAATAATGAAAGCATAGAAAACAATAGATTTCATGAGAGAAATGTATGAGCAATGAATAATTAGGGAAAAAAAAACCTAATCATAACCTACCACTAAAGTAGCAAATCACTCAGGTGCATAGGAGGAAGAGACAACAATTGAGCCAACAAGAAAATGAAAAACAATCATACAAACATCAGCTGATCCTTCTCAATAATAATCCTAAATGTAAATGTTATTAAATAGTTAATTAAATGGTGCAGACGAGTTGATTAACTTAGTAAGAATATCTGCTTTTTTTCTTCTATCAGAAACACACCTCACTGGAAAAACCCACAGAAAGGATGGAAATCTATTCATCAAACATATAGGAGCAAAAATAAAACAGAATCACTACATTTATATCAGATAAAGTCAACAAAATAAAATTAATCTGAAGGAGTAAAAATGGTTACCATCATTAATAAATGAAACAACCATTAATAACATATAACTACTATATATATGAATATGAATATATATATATATATATATATATATATATTTATATATATACATACATATGTATGCATGTATGTAGATATATATAAATGAGAGGCCTCTCTATTCCATAAAACTAACATTACTGGATACAACAGGAGAGCTAGCTCTGGAAACAATAATCAGGAGTGTTTCAATAACCCACTTTGATGAACAGATACATGATCAAGTCAAAAAAGTCAATGAAAGCACATCAGAGTTCAACTGTTTCATAAATCAAATAGATATAACATAAATCTGCATCATATTCCATCCAACAGTGGCATAATACATATATAACTTTATCTTAAATAGATTATAATTTAGGCCATAAGTCAAAAGACTAAAATAACTCTACAAAGAAAATGTTAAAATACTGAAGAAAGAAATTTAAACCATGGGTGAGAAAAGTTAATGTATTTTAAATTACTATATTACTACAACAATCTATATTTTAAAAACAATCCACAGTAAGTCCCAATGGCATGATTTAGGAATACAAAAACAATCAATCAGTCAATTAATATGGATACACAAAAGATCCCATATATCTAAAGTAACTTTAAGAAGAAAGCATTGGAAGTATCATAATACATGATCTCAAATCCTATCTCAGAAACATTTTTTCAGCACATTATAGACACAAATGGACATATGGGCCAATCAACAGCACAGAAGACTTGGAAATAACCCATGAAACAACATACAATTTATTTTTAGTTATATGACAATCAGGAATTTGGACTTCTTTTATAGTGTTCTGGATATGAGTAAAACCAACATTGTGTTGGATAGACACATGTAGCAAGGAGATATAGTAATCTCTCTTCTATGGTGATAATTCCTATCTAGGTAAGCTATCTTTCAGGGTATCACCTACAATTCTAATCCTTCATATGATCATGGTTAACCAATGAGATGATAAATAGAATTTAATTTCTAACTTTCCACAAAGTTAGTATTGTACCCAAGGATGTTTCCTTATATGTGAGCCTTGACTTTCAGCTATGCTTAGATATGCCAGCAATGGAATGTATATGTGGAGAGAGTGATGTGATCCTGAGTATGAAGAAGGAACTCATTTCCACACTGAAATAGGTTATTCTCACTGTAACTGTCATGTGAGAGAAAACTCTGTTTTTTTTTTTGTTAAAATTTTGTAGACCATTTGTTTTAATTGGCTTCGCATTATCTTAAGCAGGAAGGTTGATGAGTAAAAACCAGTAGAGATTTCAGAAGTATAATTCTGAGAATTAAGTAAAAAATAAATTTATACTTAATAGGAAGGAAATAAAGATTAGCAAACAAATAATACTGGTACAAAATATTCTACTTGGAAAAATAAACATGGGAACTAACTTTAATACATTTTGCAAAAAGTAATTTTAGTGTATTAATGATGTAAAAACAAAAAGAAAATGATATCATAACATCTATGATAGAAGTAGAGTTGGGAGGATGTTTTGATTAAAAATGTAATTGTAAAAATTAAAATTGATGTTTTATAAGGGTTAATCTATGTGGAGAAGAAAACTTTAAGATCATCAAAGCTGAGAAACATAAATGTGATCACGCAAATGTAAAGATGAAATAATAACTTAAGGGCTGAGATATTGGAATTAAGATACAAAAATAGAGTAATGGAACATAACTAAATGGCTTCCATTAATATGAAATTCCATTGAAATACAGTCAATAGTTGATTTCTCTCTTCTAGTGTCATAAACTTTTTCTTGTATGAAATATCCCTCCACCAAAATAACTCATAAAATAAATTTCAGGGGTTGCAGAGCTTGCTTAGTGGTTAAGGCACTTGGTGGCAAAGCATAGGTTTGATTCCCCAGTACCCACATAAGCCAGATGCAGAAGGTTACATATGTACCTGATGTTTGTATGCAGTGGCTAGAGGTCCTGGTGTGTCTATACTCTCTCTCCGCTCTTTCTTTCTCTCAAATGAATAAATAAATAAATAAATAAATAAATAAATAAATAAATAAATAAATATCAAATATTAGTCTTATTGTAAAAATATACCCCAAATATTACTATTTTTATTTATTTTCCTCTATTCAGCATTATGTTAGCTTGTTTTCACAATTTTTTGTACATTTTTGTTAACTACTTGAATGAAGTAGTGATTAGAATGTTATGAGGCTGAAAAGTGAAAGGAGAGAAGATCCCTTCAAAGATGTGGATAGGTTAATAGTACAATGCCATATGCAAAACTACATTTCATAACACTCCTTTGCGAAATTCAGGCACAGTTAATCAAAGATTATTACAACAGGAAGGTTCTCTTCCTTTCTCATATTGAGCAGGTGTGAACAGCAGATATTTCACAATATCATCCAGCAGGAGATAGACAGTGTCAGGCAAGATGTTGACTAGTATCTGTATGAAAGTGACTAAGATTTTAGGGTTTGTTTGTTGATGTTATTTGTTTGTTTTTACAGAGATGGGAGGATTAAGATCAAGATGGGAGGATTAATGAGCCTGAGACAGTCTGAAGTTATACATAACAGGTATCTCATGCAATCTTTGTATGTGCTTGATGAAGTCCAGTAAAAAGTAGTGGTAAATTGGAATTTCCTAAAGAAAATAAATATAAGAACGTTTGCTGAAAAAGACAGAGCCTCAGCTTGTGCTGAGATCATCATTTAGGATCTTTTTTCTCTGACCTACTGCACACTGTGCTTGCGCTGAAGTAGCCTTCTTGCCTGGTTCAATTATCTTCATTGTGCTTATGTCAGCCTGAAGCTTCCACCACATGGTTTTTCAGTTATTGTTTCCAGTCCTCCTTGACGTCATCAATGAGTAGAGCAGACATGCATATCTATCTTAGACATACTTCTCCTAGTCCCATTGTGTGGACAAAATTGTGGGTTTTCATTGTGTTCTAGTTCAAGTAAGAGTGGTAATTTATTGATTTGCCCCCTAGCACAAAGTTAACAGATGGTTTTTGCTTCTTGGTTGATGATTTTTGAGAACAAGGATATCTAAGTTAGCACTACATAAAATTCTAAACTGAACACCAAAAATTCTCCAAGTGTGATGATGAGAAGACACTCTACTGTTCCTTATATTTTGGACACTTGTGTTCCAGCTATTGTGAATAAAGAAAAATGAGAAGTATTTTGGTTAGTGCATATGCCACACCCTGGAACAGAGCTCTCAAATCTTTCAGCCTATGGTTGCTATGACAACACTTTACCTGGACATTTAACAGAGAAATCTGTTTCATCAGGCTAGTTCTGGGCAATGAGACAAGTTAGCTCTAAGTCCCTGTGTAGTGGTGCTGAGAAGGTACTGTGATGAGAGGAAGAACTTTAGGACTCTATGTTCAGAGAGCAGTTCTGGTCAAACTAATCATTGCCATTGTCAGGGAGAAAAGGAAGAAATACAATCAGTGTGAAATACAGTAGCACGGTACTTTTGTAAAAATAGGCTGGCATAGGAGAGCTCTGAATAACTTGGCTTGATGACAGTTGTGGTGATATTAGGACCATTCATAGCCTCCAACTTTGAACTCGTAGCCACTTTATAATATATTATACAAGTTAATCACTGAGGTGTCTCTATCATAGTACCGCTGACTCTCAGTTAACATGTGTACTAACCCTGCTGTACATCTTAATGTGGAATTATTGCAATCCCACAATGATGACAACTACTTCCATTAACTTCTGAACAGTAATGCAAGGAAAAGCAAGATAAAGGAAAAAGGAGGTTCAAGGTTGCAAACATGAGGCCCGAAATTTGCCTCCTTGACTCCACATAATATACTGGATATGCCCATATTCACAGTCTTAAAGAACATGAGACAGACCCAGTGGATAGGTGGAGTAGCACAATCAGTGATCAGGAGACTCAGTGAGAGATCTTATCTCAACAAAACACATAAATTGGAGAAAAACAAAGGCAGATAACTGATGTCTATCTCTGCCCCCCCCACACACACACATGAATGCACACATGGCCACATGTGTGACCACACACAAACACAGATGCTCATCACACACACACACACTTTTAAAATTAAACAAGTATAATATTATGCTTCTTTTTCATTTAAGTCCTTATTGATATGTATGTTTCAGACATGGATATACATGTGCATACATGTCAAAGCCAAAAATAATTATAATATAATTCTGTGTCTTGACATGAAGAATTATATATATGAAATAAAATGTGACAAAGTGAAGTGTTAAGTATAATTCAGTAAATACAAACAATGTTTATTTGCATAGAGGAAGTTTTGAAGAATATAAAAGAATCTGGCATTGCAGTACATACTTATAATTCCAACACTCTGATATGTAAGCTGAGGCAGGAAGTTCATAGGTTAGAAGTCAGCTTGGGCTATTAAGTTGAGACCATGTCTCCAAATAACCAAATAGAACTAACAGCAGCAGCAACAACAACAATGAACAAACAAAATACAAAAAGAAAATGAGTAAGATGTGGTAGTGCATCATGCCTTAATCCTAGCACTAGGGAGGCAGGTAGGTGGATCATTGTATGTTTGAAACCACCCTGAGACTATAGAGTGAAGTGAGTTCCAGGTCAGCTTGGACTAGAGTGAGACCTTGCCTTGAAAGACCAAAAAAAAAAAAAAAAAAAGAAAGAAAATGAAAGTATGGAAGAATGAATGAATGTACAGAAGTCAAACCGAGTAAATATAGCTTTGTCTTGAAGTGCTTTATTATCATATACAATAGAAAAATCTACTTAGAAAATTGAAATATAAATATGTAGCATGAAAACTTAGAAAAGATACCAAAATATCTAGGTTGGTCTTATTAGACTGAGTTAACATTTCAGTTTGTGTCCTTTAAATTGGGAAAGGTTGTCAAAATAAAATAAATACTATATTTAAAATTCAAAATAGTAATCACAAATTTAGCATGTATGAATGATAAATCATATTATAGCTAACCCACAATGTACTTTAAGCATTTGTGTTGTCTAAATATAATTATGTCTTTCTTCCTCATGAAAGATTAGCAATATATTTTGTCCTGAAGATTGAAGTAATAGTGGCTTAGATTCACAGTTCACATGGGGATTTACACAGACCTTTGCAATAATTTTTAAAGCTATGTTCTTATTCAGTAATCTATTTTGTGAGCCCTATTGAATACGACTGTCCCTGTTGCCACTGAAGAGAATCAGAGTTCAGGAAATCTCTTCAGTCCCTCTGCCCCAAAGTGGTTAACCCTCTCTCCTTTCTGTACACACATCCCAGTCAACACAAAGACACTTTTCATTATTTCATCGAAGACCATAACAGCTGAATCTTTTGGAATTTTAGATTACCCTAAGATCATCATAAAGGGGCTTTGAGACATCTGACAAAGCTGTGTAGCAGAAATACTAATTGGGTAGAGATTCTCAGCTTTTCGACTTAAGCTTCATGTGTGTTTAAGGTTGGCCAAGCTTTAAAGTGAAAAGACAAGAGAAAGCAACATACTTCCCTTCACTCTTTTTTCATGTGAGCACCAGGAGAGAAAATTTCCATACACCTGTTTCTGGAATTCAAAGCCATTCTTGATTTACTCTCTAGTTTATAATTTGTGACAATTTTGTAGGCAAGCCAAAACCAAACACCTTTAACCTCCCAGATAGTCTGCTGGATCTACACAGAAATCAGACAAGATACAAAAAAAGAGAACACTATACAAACACACACACACACACACACACACACACACACACAAAGAGAGAGAGAGAAAGAGAGAGTAAACATTAAAAAACAAAGCAATGAAGTTTGCAAGGCAAGAAGAAAGAAGACACACAGAGAGATCACACTAAAAATATAAAAAAGATATGTTATTTTTCACGAAACAACCATTTTCACTCCTGTATTTGTTAGCAAGGGTAAAATACTAGCATGTTCTCACTGACTAAAGGAGTTAGGAAGCATGCATGTTTGAATAACACAGACATAATGGAGGGAATGAGAGAGCAGAAGAGGTTCAGACCTGAGAACATATTGACAAGTACATAATGAGGATCCTTGGAGACTTTAATATTGGAAACAGGAAAGTGCAGTGCTCCCAAGCTGTAGCTCCCCAAAGCACACTGCTTTTATTAGTTTGTGCCACATATCTACTACAGGGTTGCTTCTGGGGCTATTGGTTTCCCAAAGCCTTAGAAGAGCCAGTGAAAGGCTAACTTAAGTATTCACATTACTTTTCACACACACAAAAAAACTTTCAAAGAAAATATTAACACAACACAGTAACTTAAAAATGACAAGATTTTGCCAAGCATGGAGGTACACATCTTTAATCCCAGCATTTGGGAGGTAGAAGTAGGACGATCACTGTGAGTTTGAGTTCAACCTGAAACTACATAGTGAATACCAGGCCAGCCTGGTAGGATAGAGCAAGACCCTACCTTGAAAAGCTAAATAACAGAACAAAGCAAAACAAAAACTATGGATATTTTAAAAACACACATCACTTATGTTATGTTTAAAATAATTCTATTCACAACAAAATGTTAAGTTCATATTTAGCAGGAAAAGAATATGTACACTAATAATTTTTAAAATCAATGTAAATTATTCCGTCAAAATAAATTTTTAAAAATTAGACTCTCTTGAATGAGATCCTTAATTTTTATCCATTTTGAAAATTTAAAACTTTTCAATACTTGATGCATTTTACAGTTTAATAATGATATTACACTGGGGATCTATACCTTATTTGCAGCAAAGAATTAAATTTTTTCAGCATTTTGGCTGTATTATGTGATGATATTGATTTTACTTGAAAGTATTTTACTATAAAATTGAATATTCACTGAAGAAATTTCTTTCATTTGCTGAAATAGGAAAATGTCCTCAAATGCATGCTATGGCTAGCCACCCATACCTCTATTTCTAGATAATTTAGAAAGGTATGCATACTTGCTTCTAATGAAATATTTCACCTTCCACATGACTATTTTTAAGAGAATAAGAACATGTTATCATTCCACAGTGTAAAATACACTCTAAGACCCTGTGTGATGTCACAGTCAATAATGTGAACAATTGATCATTAACTGCATTTAAAGAATTCTACTAAAATTTGGCTGAATTCTACCTAACTTCATTTTACTGTTACAAGAAATCATAAAACTAATATTCATAGATTATGCTTTCATGCTTTTATTTTTTTATTTTTTCCCTCAATTTTTATTAACATTTTCCATGATTATAAAAAATATCCCATGGTAATACCCTCCCCCCACTTTCTCCTTTGAAATTCCATTCTCCATTATATCCCCTCCCCATCTCAATCATTCTACTTACATATATACCATACCAACCTATTCAGTTACCTCTTCCCTTCCTTTCTCTTCCCTTTGTATCTCCCTTTCACTGGCCTCTGCTACTCTCTGCTACTGAGGTTCTCCTTCTCACGCAGAAGCCCAATCATCTGCAGCTAGGATCCACATATGAAGGAGAACACTTGGCACTTGGCTTTCTGGGCCTGTGTTACTTCACTTAGTATAATCCTTTCTAGATCCATCTATCTTTCTGAAAATTTCATAACTTCATTCTTCTTTACCACTGAGTAGAACTCCATTGTATAAATGTGCCACATCTTCATTGTCAACTCATCAGTTGAGGGACATCTAGGCTGGTTCCATTTCCCAGCTATTATAAATTGAGCAGCAATAAATATGGTTGAGCACATACTTCTTAGGAAATGAGATGAATTCATAGGATATATGCCTAGGAGTTCTATAGCTGGGTCATATGGTAGATTAATCTTTAGCTGTTTTAGGAACCTCCACACTGATTTCCACAATGGCTGGACCAGATTGCATTCCCACCAACACTGTAGAAGGGTCACTCTTTTTTCCACATCCCCTCCAACATTTATGATAATTTGTTTACATGATGGTAGCCAATCTGACAGGAGTGAGATGGAATCTCAATGTAGTTTTAATCTGCATTTCCCTGATGACTAGTGACGTAGAACATTTTTTAAGATGCTTATATGCCATTTGTATTTCTTCCTTTGAAAACTCTCTATTTAGCTCCATAGCCCATTTCTTAACTTGGCTTGTTTGATTTCTTATTATTTAACTTTTTGAGTTCTTTGTATATCCTAGATATTAATCCTCTATCAGATATATAGCTGGCGAAGGATTTTTCCCATTCTGTAGGTTGCCTCTTTGCTTTTTTCACAGCGTTCTTTGCAGTGAAAAATCTTTGTAATTTCATGAGGTCCCAGTGATTAATCTGTGGTTTAATTGCCTGAACAATTGGGGTTATATTCAGAAAGTACTTGCCAAGACCAATATGTTGAAAGGTTTCCCATATTTTTTCCTCTAGCAGTTTCAGAGTTTCAGGTCTGATGTTAAGGTCTTTAATCCATTTGGACTTAATTCTTCTGCATGCAGAGAGGGAAGAATCATTTTCATCCTTTTATAGGTACATATCTATTTTTCCCAACACCATTTGCTGAAGAGGCTGTCTTTTCTCCAATGAGTATTTTTGGCATTTTTATCAAATATCAAGTGGTTATAGCTACCTGGATTTATATCTGGGTCCTCTATTCTGTTTTATTGATCTACATGTCTGCTTTTGTGCCAGTACCACACTAATCATGTGATTTTTGTCATTCAATCCATTTATATAATGTATTACATTTATAGATTTGTGTATATAGATCCACCCCTGCATCTCTGGGATAAAGCCTACTTGGTCATGGTTAATGATCATTGTGATATATTCTTGCATTCGGTTTGCCAATATTTTGTTTTTGTTGCTATGGTTCTGTAGTATAGGTTAAAATCAGGTATGGCGATACAACCAGCCTTATTTTTGATTCTCAGCAATCTTTTAAATATTCTAGGTTTTTGATGATTCCAAATAAAATTTTTGATTTTTTTTTCTATTTCCATGAAGAATGTCTTTGGAATTTTGATGGGGATTGCATTAAATGTATAGATTCCTTTTGGTAAGATTGCCATTTTCACAGTATTGATTCTTCCAATCCAGGAACAAGGGATGTTTTTCCCCTTCCTAGTATCTTCTGCAATTTCTCACTTGAGTGTTTTAAAGTTCTCAATATAGAGTTTCTTTGCTTCCTTGGTTAGGTTTATTCTAAGGTACTTTATTTATTTTTATTTTTTGATGCAATTGTGAATGGGAGTGATTCTCTGATTTCATCCTCTGTCTGTTTGTTGTTAACATATAGGAATGCTACTGATTTCTGTGTATTTATTTTGTATCCTGATACATGGCTGTAGGTTTTGATCAGCTCTAAAAGTTTGCTGGTAGAGTCTTTAGTGTCCTTTATGTATAAAATCATGTCATCTGCAGATAATGATAACTTGATTTCTTCTGTTCCAATTTGTATCCATTTTATGTGCGTCTCTTGCCTTATTGCTGTGGCTAAGACTCCCAATACTATATTAAATAAAAGTGGGGACAGTGGACACCTTTGTCTTGTTCCTGATTTTAGTGGGAAAGCTTCTACTTTTTCCCTATTTAGTAATATGTTGGCTGTAGGCTTGTCATAACTAGCCTTTATTATATTGAGATATGTTTCTTCTATTCCCAGTCTCTGTAGGACTTTTATCATGAAGGGATGTTGGATTTTGTCGGACGCTTTCTCTGCATCTGAGATGATCATGTGATTTTTGTTCTTCAATCCATTTATATAATGTATTACATTTATATATTTGTGTATATTGAACCATCCCTTCATTCTGAGATAAAGCCTACTTGGTTAGGGTGGATGATCTTTCTGATATATTCTTGTATTCTTTTTGCCAATATTTTGCTTTGAATTTTTGCATCTATGTTCGTGAGGGAGATTGGTCTGTAATTTTCTTTATTAGTTCTGTGTTTGCCTGGTTTTGGTCTCAGGGTTATGCTGGCCTTATAGAAGGAGTTTGGTAGAATTCCTTCTTTTTCTATTTTATGGAAAAGCTTAAGAAGTAATGGTGTTACTCTTCCTTGAAGTTCTGGTAAAATTCAGCAGTGAATCCATCTGGGCCTGGGCTTTAAGTTGGGTGATTATTGAAAACTGTTCTGATCTCCATGCTTGTTCTAGGTATATTTAAGTTATTAATCTCATCTTGATTTAATTTAGGTAGGTCATATAAATCAAGGAAATCATCCTTTTCTTTCATATTTTCACACTTTGTGGAGTATATGCTTTTATAGTATGTCCCTGTGATTTTTTGAATCTCTCTGGCATCTGTTGTGCTGTTGCCTTTTTCATCTCTAATTTTATTAAGTTGTGTCTCTTCTTTCTTTCTTTGATGCTTTTCTTAACTCTGTAACTTCCAATATTTTCTTCTGCCTCCCATTACTCATTAATTTCTTAATTCATCTTTAGTTATTTACAGTGTCCACAACCTAGTTGTACAGAGTTTATGGTATGTTGTTGAGACTGAAAAAAGCACACAGATATGAAGTATATGACAACAGGCTGAAATTACTGACAAAGAGAAGAACAGAGGAGATAAGTTTGCAAATATGTTCATATGTTATGTGTTAACAAGAGGATATTGAGGGTCACAAGAAGCACAAATGAAACCAACTGTATTGCTCAGAAGTTCCAAGGACCAACAGCACTAGGCTTGACTTGTATCAGGTATCTTCTGTACAACAACAGCAGAAATGTCTATAGGGATAACCTAGCTTTTCCACTGTATCACCCTGGAATGTCTAGTGACCTCTCTCCACAATAATCCAAGGGACTTCAAAAGATTCAAAAGATGTTGAAAGGAATCCACATAGCAGTTCGTCATTTTTAAAGTAGCTTTAAAATAATGCTTGATTTCTCTTCGCATATCATGAAAATGAAGATAAATATGTTCCAAAGAATTTACAAACAACTATAAATGAGGAATCCTGGACTCAGCATAAGTGTCCTTCAAAAGTGAAGGAGAAATTAAGACATTTCTATATGTATGAAGACTGAAAATTGATCTGCTGGATGGGAGCTAATTAGAGTAGTACTTCATACCAAAATAAAAATATATTAGACAGTAATTTGAAATTGCATAAAGGAATAAAGAACACTAATGTGTTCCTTATATTAATATGCATTATATAAGTATAAATGAAAATATGCATACTCTATTAATAATTTGAGATAATGTTGTTTAAGGAGTACAAATGTAATTTGTATATCAATAAAGCCCAACTTGAGAACATCTTTAAAGTTGCAATTATTTTATGAAAAAAAATGAAGCAAAGTTGTTATTTATATAAATTGGATGTTAATTGTAACTCCATCAATATCAATGAGAACATAACTCAAGAAATATGAAATGAAAACATTAATTGTAGATTGTAAAATAGCAAATGCTACTTAGTCCAGTTTAAGGAAGTACTTCTGGAAAAAAAATGACAAACGCACATAAAGTGGAAAGTGGAAATTATACAGTAATTAATTATATTGTAGTAATACATAATACTCAAGGCAAAGGTTGGAAGGATTTATTAAGTAAAATATGACAGTAGAAGAACTTTTAAAAAAAAAATACCATGGAAGTAGAAGCCAAGTGGCAGCAGTAGTGGCACCAGTGTATCATACAAAACAAACTTTATCATAACTTACTGAACTAAAATAAAATGGGATTATTTTATAAGACAAAAATATCAATTGTATAATTACATTAAAGAAATATAAATATATGTAACTTGTTCCTGAATTTCTGAATATATAAAACATTTAATCAAAGATAGAGCTGAGCATGGTGGCGCACGCCTTTAATCCCAGCACTTGGGCGGAAGAGGTAGGAGGATCGCTGTGAGTTCGAGGCCACCCTGAGACTACATATTGAATCCCAGGAGAGCCTGAGCTAGAGTGAAACCCCACCTCAAAAAAGAAAAAAAAATTTTAACCAAGAAAGAAAAACAATCTAAAGAAATTTATGATACAGATATGCCATTGGCATTCAAAAATTTTTCCAAAAAAATTAACCTTTGAATAAACAACTTTATTTTTGAACTAAAGAATAACTAACAACAAATATTTTGACTCACTTGAAAAAAGGAACACTAATTTATTCATGAAACTAATACCACTTTGATGACAAAACTGGACAAAAATAACATATGACAATAAGTCTAAAGATCAATAGCTGAAATAGGAATATAGATACACATGCCTGGAAAAATCTCAAGAATCAAACTCTTAAGGAGGCAAGTTGAGCTTAAAAATTTGTGACTCCACATTAAGGTATATGTTTTCAGATGTTATCCTGAAAACACAACAATGAAAGGATATAAATGAATTTATCACAACAAAATGTCTTGTGGGTCAAAATGTACAATCAAGAATGCATGGGGTGGGGAAGAATGTAGGTCCCACAATCCCCATGGGGATCACCTGCATCCCCAGTGAGTAGGGCCTCTTTGGAAAAGGAGCAGGATGAGGGAAAGTATAGTACCAATATATGGTGTTTACATACTAAGTATGTCTATAACTAATAAAAATAAATTTAAAAAATAATGAATTTGAAAACATAGCATAGAGCAAGATAAATATTTACAAATCATATATTCAGGACCCAAACTTCAAATATATACATAAATCTTAAAGGAATAAAAATATAGCTAGGTGGTGGTGTACTAACATTTCAGGTATAAGACCCTCATTTAAAATGTTAATACCTCAAAAATGAAACATTTAAAAATAGTTAATAATAAGACAATTCAAATAAAAATGGGGAAAGATGTAAACACATGTCCTAACAATTTATTCATAGGAAAAATAAGTCCTTAGAAGATTGATGGTATCGCTTGTCATTACAGAGAATAAAATTTAAAACCACAGTGAATTTCTACTTTACATGCCTTAAATTAGAACAATGACAAGGATGCAAAGAACAAAAGTCATCATGGATTGATGTCAGGAATGAAAATTGTCCATTTACTTTCAAAGATATTATGTTAAATACTTAAGAAATTAAACACAGAGTTTCAATATGACTGAAAATTCACCAAGATTTATACCAAAGCTATGTGATAATTATATAACATAAAACTCTTCCATAAATGTTCACTGCAGTGGGAAACATAGTAGCTGACAAATGAAAATAATCCCAATGAACATGTACTGATTAATTAATAAAACAGGATTGTACATATAATTAAGGACAGAAAGTAAAAGGAATTGATAGTGCATTCTACAACTAATAAAAACCTTCAAAGTAAGTTTAAGTAAAGCAGAAAAATTCAGACATGAAGGCCGCGTATTGATTTAAATTGTCTATGATAGACAAATCCATAGAGAACAAAGTAGATTAGTGGATTTCTTAGTAGATAGGCAGGTGGGAATTGGGCCTGTCTTCTAAGAGATAAAAGGTTTCCTTTGGGGCTGATGAAAAATGCTCTGAATTAAAACAATGGCAATATAAATATATTTAAAATATATATTTATATTGCCATTGTTTTGGAATAGGCTGAAAAACCCTAAACTATATACACTCTAATTTTGTGGTGCATAGATCATATTTCATTTAGATAAAAACTGGTAGATCTCCTAAATTAAATTTCATAAATATTTCCCTTACCCTTAAGGCAAATTTATGCTTTCATCATTTTCCATATAATTTGGAGATAATTATATAGAATTTGTGATTGTTGATAGGAAAAATGAATACACTTGTGTGTGTGTGCTTTCTCTTTTGATTTGGTTTAAACTAATTTCTGTGCTATTATACTTTTCCATTCATGCATATTCAAGTTCCTTGACTTAGTATACTAAGATATTGAATTTGAGCCATGAATGGCTCTGTAAATCTGTGAAGGTTGAAATCAGTTGTTCTCATAAAAATCTATATCTATGCCATATATATATATATATATGTATGTATATATGTATGTAAAATTCTTTCTTAGTGTATTCTTCATAAAATGGACACTGCTTTGAGTAACTCCTCAAGGTCTATGGCATACATTTTACATTTTCTGGTTTTTTTTTTTTATTTCTAGCTTATTCTATAATATGTAATTGGAGTGTTACTATCATGATGAACTTTTAAATACACGGACTTTTTCTTTAGGAAGTCTCAGAAAATAGATTGTCTTCTGGACTTCACATGAATGTGCACGTGCGCGCGCACACACACACACACACACACACAATTTAAGTAAACCTAAAACTAACACTTTATTGGCCCAGATTTATTATATAAAAATGCTTAAATGACTTGCAATCACAAATTTTATGTCTCACTCCTGGTTCATAATAATTGGTGGCTGGAATGTATCTTACTTGATCTCTCATTAATATGTCACTTTTATTAAAATATAACAGCCCACCATGAGACATGCTGTTCTCATGGAAGAACTAAGAAAGTACATAAGGTATTCAAACCATAAGGAGACAAATTTCAGCTCTGAACTTGAATACTATCATTTTTCATACTTACTGCATTTTCAAAAATGAATCATGTGACCATGCCTGATAATCAACAATGCAGAAAATCCACTCTTGTCACATAAAAAAGCATACCATGGGGTTAGGTTATGTGGTAATGATTGGGAATACTAATTTTATTTTCAATGTTACATGCCTGAATTCCAAATAGACATGTCTCTGCTTTCTATAAATGCACTTCTTTTCTAACCAAGGACGACTCCAATAAATTGTACACAATGATAGAAAGAAAAAAAGGTATAAGATTGACATTATATCAGATTTTTAAAAGTCTACATATCCATGAAATAATACCCAGCTACAATGCTTACCCAAAATGTGACATACTTATATCTTTTTAAATGAATAAATATGCTAAAATCTCATGGGAGGAATAAAGAGACCTTATCTAAAATGTTGGGAATATTCTTTATTCAATACCCTCTTTCCCCTCCAAGGACTAATTGTGCAGTCAATTGTTTCCCACTTCTCTTGGCTCTGGACTTTTGGGGATTTTCCTTTTTATTATGGAACCACATCTGTAATAGCATTTAATTAATATTTTCTTTTGGGGACGAGTAAAATTTTCATTTTGTTTTCTGCCTAAAGAAGTTGTTGGCTCAAATTTATTTTAGAAATTTAAATACATAGGCTTATTTGTTATATGAAGATTTTTTTTTAACTTACTGATGTATTTAGTGAGTACTTTGCTCACAAAAACTCTCAGGTCTTGAAGGGATGAGATTAATTTCTTCTTTCTAAATATAGACAATACATTACTTGGCATAAATCAGGTACTCCCTTAATAGATATTTAATATTTTAATGATGAACACATAAAAATAAATGTGTCTAATACTCAGAAGATAATTACTATTTTTTACTAAACATAATAAAAAAATTCAAAGTTAATAACAAAAATCTTCAATTTTTTTATTAGTTTTTTACTCAGTGAATACAATCAAGTTGGTAGCATTGTTAGCCTCCTCCTTGACCCCGCCCCCTGCAGGGACCCTCCTAGTTGAAGAATGTGGGTCATGCATTATGTAGTTTGCCATCCCAAATCTAGTTTACCCACTGTAGACTAGAACATGAAGAATTGAGGACTTACTGTGTATAAATTAATACAGACTCTTAGAGAACAATTTTACAATAAGAATTGAAATTCCAAAAATTGTTATATACCCTTATGTTCCCAAGTACAAGTAATAGATTTAGGTAAAATAAGATAACATATGAGAGGAAATATAACCTATAATACTATTTACATTAACATAATCTATGTTATATAAAATTTCATAAATATGACAAATTATTTAGTAGTCTAGTTTGGAGTCAATAAAATATTTTATTGTTTGTTATGACTTCATTTAACTTCACATATTTTACATATCTTATACATATATTTACACAGCTAACTTTGCATATTAATAAAAGGATGTAGATATTTGTGTCATATTATTCATAGTACAAAAACTGAAAACTAATGTCAAAATATATACAGTGGTAATTGGATAAAAATAATTTCAATTACTCTTTTCTAAAAATTACTGTTTTCTGGTTTTTATTAAGTGACAATGGACTTCTTTTAATTAAAAATTCAAGAAAATAAAATGTTTTTTTCTAAAACGAGACAACAAATACTTCATAATT
The DNA here is from genome assembly GCF_020740685.1 of Jaculus jaculus. Taxonomy (NCBI): domain Eukaryota; kingdom Metazoa; phylum Chordata; class Mammalia; order Rodentia; family Dipodidae; genus Jaculus; species Jaculus jaculus. Next base: position 84,490,591 of record NC_059105.1, on the reverse strand, counting down.
TATTAATAGATTCAGGCAAAATCAGGCATATAAATATGATTAATATACCAACAAGCTGGAGATTAAGAAAACCTGAATTAATTGTGTTCTACATGACAGTGTGAAGCACTAGATATATTTATATTTTACTAGGTGTGTTTACATGAAGCATACTTAGATCAAGTAGATGAGATTGGAAGTAGAGTGATCAAGATAGGAAGATATATTTGTGTTATGTTGCAGAGGCTCTCAGTAATTAAGTTAAATGTTTGGTTTTATTATTGTTATAACTAGTAGAGAGCTATTGATAGCTTTGCTCAACATGGGCTACAGTACTGTACATAATATTGAACCAGAGCTTGTAGAAATATGTGACAAAAAAATCAGAAGCTGCAAGTTTAATAGAGTATCTAGAATAATAGACAAAGTGAGTGTTTATAAGTACTATAAAAAGCACCAAGACTTGGAAATAATTTATAATTTTCAGATAAAACTGGAATTCATAACAATATATTTTGAATGGTTGGAATAAAACAGAGGAAAGATTTGACTGTTATGCTTAAATCAGCAAAGGACAGTAATTACTCTGGAACAAGGAAGACTGTGTGCATACCAGCTTCACTGTGGTGGAACACAATGCTGCTTGTCACGCTAACAAGATACATAAGCAGCCATCATAGGTATGCATAGGTGGTAATCTTCACTGTTTGGTGACTTCCCTGTGCATTCATAAATTATAGACTTATGCACCAATCATCTTTCTTATTTTCCCCTCTGCAAAATAAGGATCTTTTCAATTTTCTACACTTTTCTTTCCAAAGGGGGAAAAAATCTCAGAAAAGACACTGGCAAAATAGTCCTTGTCAGTAACTAATAACTTACTTGTTTTCATCCATGAAAATGCTTCAATAAAATTTTTCTGTAAATATAGTATCTGCTTTCCAAAATGTTGAACTGTTAAGGTTGAAAGTAGCTAACCAAAAGTTATCTATTAAGAAATTATTTAGAAGCAAAGCATACTCAAGCTGTTTCTGAATGTCTACTGACCTTTGATTTGCCCAGATATGATCCCTATCATAAGCTTGACCTTAAGCTACACAATAAGGTATATAAAATTTATTACTATTTTTAAAATAACATTTTTAAGTCAAGCAACTTACTTTTTAACTCAGAAGATAAACAGAATATTCTTGAGTCTCGCTTTTTGAATGTACCTGATAATTACAAAAAACCTAATCTTATGTGAGAAAAGGCAGAATATAAAATAAAAATACATATGCAGTATTAATTAAATTGTTAAAATTAAATATGCACATATTTTGGAAATATATACAAAGGAAATATTAAAACCCATTACCTTTAAGCGATAAGATTAAGTATGATTTCAAATTTAAATGTGATTTCTTCAAATTTATTTTCTATCTTTTGTTGTATTGTTCAAATTATCCATAATGAATGTGTATTACTTTTATAATCTGAGAAACAAATTTAGAAAAAGTAAAAGGGTTATTCATCAAACAATACATTTATGGAATAGAATTCACTTGGCTTTAAAGGCATACAAAATACCTACCCCGAAGACAGCCTTCGAGGAAATGTATCAGTGCCAACACAGCAACCCCAGACTTCAATGTAGATTGGTGCCATTGTACAGTAACATTACCCTCACAACGACCTGCTCAGTCTCTCGTGGCAACTATTGAATTCTGACTGAGGCCACTCCTATTCATTGTCTTGACTACTAGCTTAAGTCACTTGGTTGGGCACAGCTTAATTCTTGACTATGGATTTTGTGAACTCCTCTTATAAAATGGTACAATTACTGCAGGTCGTGAACATCAAATGCCACTAACACTTCCAACTGTGACCAGGGAATAGCCTCCCAACAGAAGTACTGCAACATGGTCATAATGACATCCCAGCTGTAGCCACAATCACCGAAATCACTGACAGTGTCAATAATGTATAAACCCCATGGAAACTCAACTGTACTTGCCAAAAGGCATTCATCAATTTCACTGCCTTTTATCTACCATTTAGAATGGTCTGGTTTTAGTGTTAGGGTTTTAAAATAAATGACAAGGGTAAATAGGTCCGGCTGAATTGCTCACTATCTGCTTGGAATTGCTTCTTTAAATGTTGGGGACATGAAGTTCAGCCTTAGCCACTCAAGTACATTCTGTAACCACTCCATGTTAGGTGATGGGATGTGAGCAGGGACTTGCTGCCAGAGAGGTGACATTCACTAAGCCCCTTTACAGTGTAAGTTCATTTATAGCAATGCAGAAGAACATGGGGGAAATACAAGGGAAGGATTTGTTTTGAATTGTCAGAAGTCAGTCAGCTTTTAAAAGATCTAAGGGAGTATAAATGTGAGTAGGCAGAACACAAAAGATCCATTTGTCTGATGATAATAATTAAGTATAACTTCTATAATATTTTGACTAAGAGCTTTTTTCTTATGTTTTCTTAAATATACTATAGAAAAGATAGAACAGCTCCTTGGAACATTAGAAGAAACAAATGATCTTGTTGGTCAAGAAAGCTAAAACAAATTCAAAGATAACAGTTTTGTTATACAAAATAGTTATCAAATACCATACCCTTATTATACTGGTTATAATTACTAATATAATTGGACTGTATATAATTATTTAGCTTGTCATGACTTTCAAATATATTTCTTCAACCAGTTCTTTACCACAATTCTGTTAACTTTTACTAGACCTTATATTACGTGTAGAAATATAGAACTCAGAGAGCTCAGAGTGATGCCCAATACCACATGCTAGTTATCAAAATGTACCCAAGTAAATAAATAAGTAAATAAATAAATAAAAACATCTATTTTAAAGGGCTGGAGAGACGGCTTAACACTTAAAGTTGCCTGAGAAGCCTAAGGATCCAGATGCAATTCTCCAGGTCCCAGGTCCCATGTAAGGTAGATGCACAAAGTAGCACCTGGGTTTGGAGTTCCTTTGCAGTGGCTGGACGCTCTGGCATGCCCATTCTCTCTCTCTCTCTCTCTCTCTCTCTCTCTCTCTCTCCATTTCTGCCTCAAATAAAATTAAAAATAAAATGAAAATAAATTCAAAATATCAATGAGAAAATTGATATTCTGTCACATAAAGTTTAACTTTATACTATGTTCCTTAACAAAGAGAAATGTTGCTTAAACTATAGAAAGCCTGTGGTTGGTAATCTCAGATTTTATGATGAGCATGCTTCAAAGGAATTTCCCTTCACCATGGAGAAAGGAAAAATTTTGAAACAAGCTGAACAAATAGCTAACAAAGGTGAAGACTGTTCCACTGTTGCAGCAAATAATCAGTATTATATAGAAATGCATGGAATGTGTAGAAACAAATGTAAGTATCTAGATCATTTGATTAGTTTTATTCTTTCACTTATTAATTTGCTTTTTCTTACTGAATTTGCTGAACAATTTAAATTTCATCTATTGTGTGATGCAGAGGATTTAGTAGAGAATACGATAGACTTTTGACATAGTCCTAGATTTGTAATTTAAGTGAGGAAATCAAATAAAATAAATGAATACACATGAAAAATAGATAGAACATAATATTTGACAAGTACCATGAGGAAAACTGGGTTTACAAAGAAGGTAGAGAGCCTAATTTCAATAGCATCATTAAATTAAACATGTATAAGAAAGTGACATTTAAACAAAAAAGAAGTATATTCATGCAAGTAATAAATGTTGCCTTTTCTATAAAGAAAATAAGTTTCAGTGTGAATATAAATGGGTTTCAAATATTATAATGTGTATAGATGTGATAGAAAAATTTGAAAAGTCTATTATAGAAAATAAAATCACTTAATCAAAATACTCTGTTGAGACATTATGAATGAAGGTGTAAATGTGGTTAAATGTGTAAATTTACCCAAATATAAATATATTAAAAACGTAAATGTGGTGTTGGTTGTACTTCTAATATTAACAAAACAAAAACAAGATAAAGTTACCACTTCCAATGAATAGCATCAAAATAGTTTTAGGTGCAAGTTGTAGATCTTGCTTTTGTTTGAGAGATTTGTTTCATACATTCCAGCCACAGCCTTTCAAATACTGTAATTCTAATATATAGCATCTTCAAATCTGTGAGGTTCCATATGCAGTGAGCAACAAAGTATGAGAATTATGACTCATTTCCTTTTATGATATTTGTACTGGATTCTTGGAAACCAAACAAATAAAATTATTCTAATTATCCTAGAGTTCAATGACTTTTATGTATATGAAAATTCTAATATATGCTTTAAATATAGACCTTTCTGATACAATGTGTTAAAGATAGTGTATCACAATATCACCCCAAATCTAAACTTGAATTGGAGTAAATGATATGTACCACTTTTAATTTTTTAAAAATTTTATTTTATTTATTTATTTATTTGACTAAGAGGGAGAGAGAGAGAGGGAGAGAGATGAAGAGAGAGAGAGGGCATTCCAGGGTCTCTAGCCACTGCAAATGAACTCCAGTTGCATGTGCCCCCTTGTGCATCTGGCTTATGTGGGTCCTGGGAAATCGAACCTGGGTCCTTTGGTTTTTCAGGCAAGCACCTTAACCACTAAGCCATATCTCCAGCCCCATCTTCCACTTTTCATAGCATTCTCATGTTATATAGTTTCTATAACATTTTTCATGATACTGCCCAACATTGAACCCTGGTTGCTGGCAAGTATGACAGATTTCAACAGTTAATATAAGCTAGAAATTATCAGTAACAAAAAAGGCTGTCTTGGCCGGGAATGGTTGCACACGCCTCTAATCCCAGCACTTGGGAGGCAGAGGTAGGAGGATTTCTGTGAATTCAAGGCCAACCTGAGACTACATAGTGAATTCCAGGACAGCCTGAGCGAGAGTGAGACTCTAAGTTGAAAAACAAACAAACAAACAAACAAACGACAGAAAACAAAAGGCTGTCTTGTAAAAATTGAGATGTTTTCACCTTGGCTATTTTCAAGTAAGGAATGAATGCTTAAACATTACAAAATCAAGATCATTTTTTTTTTCTTTTTCTTTTCTCTCTTGATTAATTGATCTGTTTTTGTACTAGAGATTAAACACAGGGCATCATAAACATGGTTCATACACTGAGCTATAACCCACTCAAAGATGGTAACCTTCCTGCTTGGAATTCTCCATATAATTCCATAGTCTAAAATGATTGAAATTTACAACAGTTAGGAAAATAACTATTGCATTTATACATAAAATTTAAACAACTTTTGAATGTTAAGTTGATATAATGTTTTTAATACACAAAATTCAATTAAACAAAAGCTTTGGGGGGCTGGAGAGATGGATTAGAGGCTAAGGTGCTTGTGTCTGAAGCCTAAAGACCCAGGTTTGACTCCTGAGAACTCACATAAGCCAAATGCCCAAGATGACACATGCTCACAAGGGGACACATGCTCACAATGTGACTCACATATCTGGAATTTGAGTGCAGTGGCTAGAGGCCCTGGTGTATCAATTTTCTCCCTACACCCCTGCCTCTCTCTCTATCTTTCATAACAATTTTTTAAAAAGAGAATTTTGTCATGATTTTATTAAATAGACATGTTTTAATGCATAATGAATATAATGGTCACTTCATTTGACTTCAATTACTTGTAATAACCTACCTATGCATCTGTTTTTGAGGTAAAGTGAGATGACAATCAGTAGCTAAGTAGGTGAGCACTGGAAAGCATCAACACTGGCCAAAAGGAATGAGCTCTCTTTCCATCTGGATCTGCATGAGATACACAAAATTATGAACTTCTTTCATGTCTTTGGGTCTCTTTTTCTGTACTAATGCAGGCAGCTGAGAAATTCTAAATTTAGTAAAGTGATTTAATTCTTTCTGGATGTGGAGCAATCTTTACTGAAAGTTGTATGTAAGAAAATAAGCACTACGAGCATCACATTTCCCTTTGATTTGATTTCTGGGTTCACAGTTAAATTTTAACTGGTTAGTGTGATGTACTAGCTAGGGGTTCTGCAAACATACCAGTTGTATTTTAATCCTTCCTATCTCAAGTTGTGTGATATAGTTTATGTTTTTTAAGTTCTTTCAGCCTTAGTTTTCTTATTTGGGAAGTGAACACTGTAAGCACTAAATACATATATTATTGTGGGGAACTAAGTAAGTTTTATACATATATATATATATATATAATTTATATATAATATAATTTTACTGTGAGTAAAAACAATTTAATTATATATATATATATGTATATATATAATATTTAATTATATATATATATAATTAAATTGTTTTTACTCACAGTAAAATTTCAGTAATAAGCAGATACTTTTATCATCATTTTTAATAGGGAATTTAAAAAACTTTAATCTCCTTTTAGGATAAATTCAATATAAAAATAAAGTCATGTACCTTTGCCCTTACTGAAAGCATTGTTCTCCATAGAATACCTGCAAATGGGAGAAAAGAATTTTATGCAAAGCGACTTTCATGTTACTTCTCAAACTACATTTTTAACAGAAAGAAATTCAAAAATTTATTCTTTGTACCACTTTATTTCAGATACTTTTTCTACTCAACTCGAAATAGTAAATTACTTAATTTTGAAAATTCTTCACAAATGAACTTAAATCTATAGCTTAGTCATATAAAACATTTTGCATAAAAATAAAGTCACTGCATATTCATCTAAGTTTTAATCAATTATTATTTCAGGTTTTCTAATTGTTATTGATAAAAATTCCAAAATCCACAATGACTTAGAAATGGACTTTATTCCCCAATCATATGTCATCTTTACCACATGATTTAATCTTTAAATAATGCAACACTTAGGGGCAGCTAAAATAGATTCTTAAAACTGGCAACTTTGTCCAAACACCTTAAATATGTCTTCTTTTATTTTTGCTTTCCTTTCTGATCTAAATGTGGCTGCCAGCGCTCGTAAAAGAAATGACAAAAGCTTCTCAGGCACTGTGACTCTGGTTCCTTTGGTGCTCCAGCATTTGTCATTGCCAAAACGGCAGAGTTTAATTAAGTGTTGTGGGCAGCCTAGTGAGAAACACACTTTAAATTAAACCTCTGTACATGCAGCTATTGGTTCTTTACCTCCTGAACAGTCAGCGGGGTGTTAGGCATAAATTCCGTCTCTCAAGGGAAACACAGCTCCATGCACCTCTAGCAATTCATAAATGATCCTGCTTCCTCAGAACCATATCTTATTAAAGCACGTTTAATTATTTCTAAGTTTTAAACACAGATAGATGAAGGCCATAATTAATGTGCTTACCTCTAAACATTTTATTTACTCTAGATATATTAATGGTACTACCAAGAAAATATGCTATAGTTTCAGGTTTAAAAAATTTACATGGCAAAGTATCTTTTGATGCATCAAGCATTGATAATAATTTAATAAATTATTTTAACACCTCAGTAGTAATAGATGGGCAAAATAATATAAGCATTTTAATTTTCAGCGTTTTGGGCAATTGCATATTTCAGGGGACTCATCGAAACTAGCTTTATAGCTGGAAAATTCTGGCACAATATTCACATGGAAAACAAAATAGTTGCTTCTTAATTTTAAATTTTGATCTCTTAAGTCTCATTTACAATTTTTTTACTTAAAAATAAAATAAATAGCAATAAATCTTAAATCTACTTGGTGAAATATAGTATCACAAAATGATGATGATAAGGATTTTTTTTTCCTCAACTCAACAGTGTTTATCAGAGCAAGCAAACAGTCAGGATAGATCACCATGTCCATAAAATGTTCTTGACTTTTTCGACACTGTGGGACAATTTCACACTCTGAAGGGCATCCACAGTGTAGGCATGTGCTACAAAGATTTGGAAGAGATAAAAGGTAATCTGGTGTTCACTAGAATTAGGTACAAGTGTTTATTTCTCCTCCATTAATCAGGGTCCTATACTGTACTTGTTTAATATTTGGTAAATTTCAGTTAAATTGATCCTAAAAGCTATGCATTGATTTGGACGTTTTGCCTAGAACAGTTAAAGACAAGAGAAAATTAGAAAACTAAGAGAAATATTATCCTTCCTGAAATTAGTTTTGAGTAGAATTGTATAAAGATGATGTCTTAAATACCTGTCAACACAGATTTTCATCTTTTCATTGTATACTTCTTATGTGTAGTAAAATAGATGTTTAAGTGTGTGGAAGGTATGTGCACACAGAAGTGAAACTACATTAAAAGCTCACATATTTCAGACATGCAGTATTGGCTTATCATGCAAGTAAACTCTGAAGTCAGATTAAAAGCTAAAGTATGAAGTAGTGTATTGGGTTGTCTTGTAGGATAAACTCTGCAACTAAGAAGAAAGCTGTATGTTTCAGGAACACAGTGTTGGTTTCTTTCAGAATATCAATCATATGGCACATGTTAGTAATGTGTACTTGTTAGTGGATGTGCATATTGTATTCTGTTTTTTGATAAGGATTTCAAAAAGAATATAAATATTTAATGATTCCCCATTACTTTACATTTTTGGTACTAAAATGAGAGATGCCATTCTTATAAAATATATAATAATACATGACATCATGCAGTCTAATCAGTTGCTTAATTCACATTTTTCTTGTCATGTATCATTTCTGCACTGTCTTGAATTTCTGCATGTGGTCTCCTAAGAGGCTGTTTATAGTCTCTTTCACTGTCTCTATTTTCTTTACAGTCTCTAGCTGCCAGTAGATAGCAAATTTAATCCTGGATATTCCAACTCAAATTTCTATATTTTACTCTATTGTTTTTTCACTACTGTTCTCAACTATAGCCAGAGTAAGTTTCCTGGAGAAGAAATAGAGAGAGCAGAGGGAATAGCAAATGTGTCAATTGTTGCTATTAGTGGCAACTTCCACTTAAAAATATTTCTCTATCCCTTTCCTCAGTTATTTTACTGGCTAGTTGAGCACAACTGAACAGCTCATAATTGCAAGCTCAATGTCTTCTAATAAGCATCCATTTTTAATACTGCAAATACTTTTAGGAAGGTTTAGTGATTAACTCTGTCCTTCTGGATATAAATAGATTCAATCAGGCTGATACCTCCTAACTTCTTGCCTAATATGTACTGCACTAAGAGAAAGAGATTTTGGTGTTAAAAAAAAAAAAAACCACGCACCCCCCTTTTCAGAAGTGAGTTTTTCTACACCAGGCCCAAAAGCTGGGATTCCTCAGCTAGGCCTTCTGGATTCATATTCTAAATGCAGCAGACTAATTGTGCAAAGTAAGTTAATTACCTCAAGTTTCCTAAGTATAAATGGGCTGGTAAAGGGTTTCTTTGGACATTCAATGAGTTAATGGACATACCATGTTTCAGTACATGAAAACTATTATAAACAAAAGAGGTAACTAATTCTACTCTGTCCTGTTAGGCAGAAAATTACTAAGTAATAATTCCTTTAAACTCTTAGGTTAAGTGAACTTAAAATGTAAAGAAAAGATGCCAAATAATATGATTCCAGGCTCTCAAAAAATAAACAGTAATAATAGTGCATGGTGAAGCCACCACTCAGACTCCTTCAACAATTTAGTCTTAATTTGGCCCAGAGATTTACATTATTGCTTTTCCGTATTCACTACAGTGTCAGCTGCACACTTACCTTCATATTGATTTCGCTTTGTGCCATACTCTTATTTCAAGAGTATATACTGTCAGTAGAGTTAAAGGCACTATACCAGGTTAAGAGGTTTCATGGTATGAACTCAGAGTCAAAACAAGTTTTGAAGGCTTGAGATTTAAATCAGTAATCAGTATTTCTTCAAAGAAGGAATGTAAGGTTGGGCCATGTTTGAAAGTATACAATGGTTTAAAATAAGAAGCAACCTAATTTTTTGTGTACAACCAAGTTACTATTCAGAAATGTTCTAATTTAAAAGGAAAATTTCCAGATAATTATACTGTGAGAAAGAATTTACGCTTACATCATAAAACAAATGGAGCAAAAATATGAAGATAAAGAAACTAATTACTAATTAGAAGCATCTATATCTGACAACATATCAATGTAATAATCAGAACCTATTCTTTAATACTTCACAACCTATGTTTTCTATTTTTTAACTGCCTAGCCAATCATACATTAAGATTCTCCAACAAAAAGATTCCTGAGATAGAAACTTTGTTTTTCAGCTTCATTTATTGCTTTAAGACTTTTCAAATATAGAATAAATTAATCAATATACAAGATAAGTGAAGGAAAGTGTAAAATAATGGTTACTAGTTGATATTTCTGCATTATCTGCACTTCCTGAACTGAGGACAAGTCTATGAAATCTATCACTGTGTTGTAATACGTGTATATATATTACCCATGCAATCAAAGTTGAACATTCAACATGTTTTAATAAAAATAATAATAATAAACTTTAACACATGTCTTACTCTGCATTTGATATTTCATGGGTCATCTGCTGGATCAGATTTTATTCAATTATACAATTACAAAATTTATTCAAATATTTTCTACTTTAAAAAAATTCAGGGCTGGAGAGATGGCTTAGTGGTTAAGCGCTTGCCTGTGAAGCCTAAGGACTTCGGTTCGAGGCTCAATTCCCCAGGACCTACGTTAGCCAGATGCACAAGGGGGCACACGTGTCTGGAATTCATTTTCAGTGGCTGGAAGTCCTGGTGCCACCATTCTCTCTCTTTCTCTCTCCCCCTCTTTCTCTCTCTGTCTGTTGCTCTCAAATAAATAAATATTTTATTATAATAAAAAAAAATTCAGAAGATTTCTGTGTGGGGCCACTACAAAGATGATAAAAACACAGACAAACATTTTTATCCTTTTTATTTATTCATGATATATGGTAAGACGCAGTTTCTAATGCCCATACACTTCCCAAGATAGACTGGAAACAGTGACCAGAGCAGCTGCTCTTATCCCATCTACATATCTTAAAGATGTTTCAAACAATTCTTTCAAATGTTATTCCCATGTGATCTCTATCTTTGTTATAATTATGAACACAGTTCTGGAGTATTTACAACCCTCCCAGTTTAGAACCATAGCCCAATGGATGTGTATCAGGACAGGAGGGAATTACGCCTGAAAGGACTTTGAAGTAGTCCAATGTTCTTTGTCATGTGTGCTTTTCTAGCGATATAAACCACATACAACATAAAATTCTTTAGACACTGAACCATCTTGCTAAGTGCTCTCTGAACTTCAAAAAATACACCTGACTTACAGTATTGAAGGGTCCAGAATCAGTAGGCAAAAATGCTGAGAAAATTTTCTGAGAGACAGGAAGCCATCCATCAATTTTTCTGACACCTGATAACAGTTCATGTTCCACTTAATTATATTTTCTTATTAAATCGGGGAGAAATGTTTACTTCTGTAAAGTGGGTACATTAATATTGACCATATTTTACATGCAAGGACCAAGTTATTGATCATTAGAAGTGTAAGGTGCTATATTTAGTAGTCGACATATTTTTAAAAATACTTTACTCATATAAATGCATTCAAAAATCTCTGAATTGCTTAACAAATTTTCTTTTTTTAATTATTATTTTTTGTTCATTTAAAAATATATATTTATTTATTTATTTTTAATTTAATTTATTAGTTTTCTTTTTCTTCAAATACAGGCAGTTTGGTACCATTGTTTAGGCTCATCCATGATCTACCCCCTCCCATTGGACCCTCCTTGTTGATGTAAATGGGTCGTGCATTGTGGAGTTAGCCCACAGTTATTGGTATGATAAGTGTCTCTGCATATCATGCCCCAACATGTGACTCTGACATTCTTTCCGCCCACGTAGAATGGAATGGCATGGCTGGAAGCCAGGAGAGAGTCAGTCCCCAGACAGTCAGTGTGTCTAGTGCCAGAAGGTGCTACATGGGCGACTGGGGGAAATGACCAATATCTGTCCAAGCAACTCATTGTCTAACCTAATTAGCAACAAATAACCTGATGTGATGCCCACACAAGTGAAATAGTGGCACACAGCCATGGTGGGGAATCAACTGCTCTTGATTTGGCTAACTGATCCCCTCAGTGGTACAAGACCTATAGCTGGAGCTGGGAAACAAGTCAGAACCATAACAAAAATAGTTATTTTTATTTATTTATTTGAGTGAGACAGACAGAGAAAGAGGCAGATAGAGAGAGGGAGAGAGAATGGGAATGGCAGGGTCTCCAGCCTCTAAAAATAACTCCAGATGTGTGCGCCCCTTGTGCATCTGGCTAACTGGGTCCTGGGGAGTTGAGCCTCAAACCGGGGTCCTTAGGCTTCACAGGCAAGCGCTTAATGGCTAAGCCATCTCTCCAGCCCTGGTTAACAGATTTTCAATGATTACCCTTAAAATATAAAAGTATAGCTGTGCCGTGGTGGCACACACTTTTAATCCCAGCACTTGGGAGGCAGAGGAGGAAGATCGCTGAGTTCAAGGCCACCCTGAGACTACAGAGTTAATTCCAGGTCAGCCTGGACCAGAGTGAGACCCTACCTCAAAAAATCAAAAAACAAAAAACAAACTATAGCTGTGCAGATGAGTTATCAGTTAAGTGCTTGCTTGCAAAGCCTAACAACCTGAGTTTAATTCCCCCATACCCACAAAAAGCCAGATATACTACATGTATCTGGAGTTTGATTGCAATGACTTGAGGCCCTGGCATACTCAATCTCTCCCACTTGCTCTGTCTGTCTCTTTTCTTTCTCTCCCTCACTGCTTACAAATAAATAAGTAAATAAAGTATGAAATTAGAATTGCTTTTCAAAACAAATAAAAAAATATTTTCTGAGCAACAAAAATTATCATTTATTTTCTTGCTAAGATGATGCATATTGAGTATTTATATTCAGGAATTTTCTATAAAATGCTTATTATCTTTCAAAATAAGTGTTCCTAGAAATGCTTAGTATTTTTCATCATATATTGAAGACTTTAAAATTTAAAGAAAGCATATGTTAAAATTTTGAAATAATTAAAATATTTTTTTCAAAAAGCTATACATGTATATAATATTTAATATATAACAGATATGATATGTCATATACAAATATTATATTATATTAACCTTTATTCCCTAAATATTTTCAAAGAACTATTAGATACATATCTTTAAGGATGAATCATGATAACACATGGTAAAATGTTCAATGTATATGCAATAAAGAAGTTATGTGTGATTAATTTTAGTAAAGCATGAAAGTACTCTAACTGAGGGATGACAAGTCGATTGCATCAAAGGCTTCAATTCTATATCTTTCCCAAAATCCAAGTGCCGAAGACATTTTCTTGGCAAAGGTACGATAATTTCCCCCATATCATGTGACTTATTTGGCCAGTTAGGTGAAGTAGAAATGGCAGTATGTGGATTCTGAGCTTAAATCGCAAAAGCCTGTGCTATTCCATTGTCTTCATTGGTAGTGTTGCTCTTAATCATTATGATGTACCTCAGGTAGTCTACGAGATGACAAGCAAACATTGTTCAAGTGAGCTATATTAACCTTCTCTGCTGATACCAACCCATGAGCTGACATTCTGATATACCAACAAGTCCAGCCCAAATTACTAGAGCCATTAGGGATGCCCTGCTCTGCTATTGTGTTTCTTAGGCAGTGTTATTATGGCCATAAGAAACTTATATGATGACTTGATAGCCACCTCTTCCCAGGTTAAGCAGTTAAGGGGAATAGAGAGGAAACTGCCAAGCAAATCAGGAAAAGGGCAGAGCACTATTGCATTTACTACTGTAAAACAAAGCCAGCAGCAAATAGGTCAAGAATACTGAGAGATAAATTTATTAGAAATTTTACATATTAGATTAAAAACGAAAAGAAAATATCAAAAAATTCAAGTGCTTATTTTCAGTATCTAAAGCAAAAGTATTTCAGAAGGAAGCTCTGAAGGAGAAAGAATTCATAAGTTCATAAGGTCTAAAAGAGGAAGGGAATGTTCTTGAGTTTTAAACATGATGGAAAGATTGGGAGCAGTCAAGTTTACACACCATTGGGCTAAGATCTTCAATGAGATTACTCAGTAACTAAGACTAACAAGGAAATCAGTTGTTCAATGAAAGAAGTAACATAAAACCCTAGGTAATTAAAAAAAAAAAAATCATTCAGATGCATGCCAAGCTACGAAGTCCTTTAAAAGTGAAATTTCAAGTTCAAGGAAGAAGAAATGCCTTCCACAAATTGTTAAAGGAGAAATTTCACAAAAGGAAGTGTCTGTGAAATTCCCCAAGATATGATTTCAGGTGAAAAAAAATCAATGCATTAATAAATGTTTTATCCACCAATTGTTAAGACTTGTACACTAATAACTATATTACCATTCTATGTCACCAAAAAAAAAAAAAATTAAGGTTGAAAGCATTTTCAAATTTTCTGAAATCCAATACTTAATTATTATTTGCATTTAGCAATCAGTGCCAATTCTTGTTATGATAGGAACTCTTGCTCTGAAGAAGGGAACACACAGATACTTCCTATAAATGGGACAAAACAGAAAACTTACAAAATCATCAAAAACAAAAGAAGTCTTAGCAGATATCACAATGAAAAGCATACCAAGAAGACAAAAATAAGACAAACATGTTATGTTGGGTGAAATACTAAAATATTAGAAAAGAAAAACATGTTAGAAGTTGGGCATGGTAGCTCATGCCTATAATCCTAGCAGAGGTAGGTGCATCACTCTGAGTTCAAGACTAGTAAATTCCATATCAGCCTGAGCTTAAAAAAAAAAAAAAAAAAGGAAGAAAGAAAAAAGAAATGATGTTAGACACAACTAAAGAAGTCAATAAACTAGAGGTATAATTAATGATAGTACATTATAATCACTATATTAATGGATTAAAAAATTACCATATAAATGTAATGTATACAGAGAGGTTTGAGCTATGGGGGTCCTGCTTGCTGTCAGTATTTGCTTGCAGCTTTTGGTGTTCTCTGGCTAGTGGTAGTTTCTATATCTGCTTGGATTTATGAATGGGAGCCAGCTTCTTTGACCATCAATGGAATTTCCCCCTTGAATCTGTAATCTTGAAATAAATCCCATTCCTCCCATGAACCATGTCTGATTTGGATGTTTATTCCATCCATGTGAAACTGCCTATGACAAACTGTCTATGCTAAAGTTGGGTTTGATTATAATGAAGTATGGGGTTGACATAGACCTTATCATTGCTTTTATCAGGATTGACACCCAGAATCTGACATGTTGGACATTCGCTCTAAAAAACTTTATTATGAGGAGAAACTCTTGAGTGTGGTCATTAGTTGTAGGGCATCTTAACAAGGAATATGTAAGTGAATCTTGCATAGATGCAGAAGAAATCCAGAACTGTATTGGACTCAGAAAGATAAGGATGATGCTCAATGTTTAAGAAATTCCCAGGGGCTGGAGAGATGGCTTAGTAGTTAAGCCCTTTCCTGTGAAGCCTAAGGACCCCAGTTCGAGACTCGGTTCCCCAGGTCCCACATTAGCCAGATGCACAAGGGGGCGCAGGCATCTGGAGTTTGTTTGCAGTGGCTGGAAGCCCTGGCATGCGCATTCTCTCTCTCTCCCTCTATCTGTCTTTCTCTCGGTGTCTGTCGCTCTCAAATAAATAAATAAAAAATGAACAAAAGAAATTCCCAGGAGATTTTGGTACTGCTGAGGCTGATCTGTTCATCATATCATGAATAAGGATTTGAAATCTGTATTGTGAGATGTGGCTAGAAATCCACTGTCAAAGAGGAAATTTCAGTGGTTGGTCTCAGCCCTGGAGAACAAGCATGGAACAGTTTAAGTCAACATTTGATGTATCTAAGGAAATAGGTCTGGCAATGGCAACAGTTTGCAGAGCAAGGACCCAGAACCTGCAAGAAAAGGGGTGAAATTCAAACTGTCATTTACCAAGAAGTGCAATAAATAGAAAGTGACCAAGGAGAGATCAACAAGGGAATTTCCACAATAATGTGTCCAGAGAAAAGAAAAAAACACACAAATTGTACTTGAGATGTGTTGAGTGGCAGGAGAGCTGAAGGCTGTGGTGGGTGACTGCTTCCAATGCACATGTGAATAGCTATACAGCCAATAAGGCACATGTGTGCATGTCAGGATAAAATAGCTTAACTGTCTACATTAGCAATGCAATGTAAAGTTTTGAAGTTCACAATGGCAGATGCATGTAGCTGATTTGGGAGAGAGTGCGAAGAGAATAACATGCACGATAACTCTGATTGAGGGTGACACTGAAAATTAGGTCATACTTTGTTAAATTATATAATTTTCCATTATTAACAAGAAAAATTTTTGGTTCAGAGGGTTATATATTGTAATCCTTTATGATAAAGCAAATCATAGACAGCATGCACATACATTACAAAAAAGTCAGAACAAGTGCTTTATATTTGAATGTTCCCTAGCTGCTCCTAAACCTGAAGGCTGTCTCCTCAATGTGCTACTGAACGGGGACTTCCTGCTGGGAGCACAGCAAGTGCCCTCTTTGAGAGTGAGGAGGCTGAGACTCTCACAGCAACTGGACTGAGTACTTTGAAATTAACTGGTGTTTGAAAATTGATCTGGTGGGTAATAATCTTCTATATCTAACTTGTGATTTGTTCTAATTTTAAAGTTTTAACACATACTCTTTGAAACACAGATGACTACTGCACTTGTGTAATACTAGGCCTGGCAACCAGAGACTTTCTGGAGCTCACTCCCAGAACTGATGTGTTTTACGTTAGGATGTACAGTCCTTTTGATGGATTCATATATCAGAATGCATATTTGCTGAAGATGAATAATTAAAAAATTCTCCAACTGAATCAATAAATAGAAAAGTGACATGCATTTTGGTGATTATAATAGACTGATTTGGGCTTTTTAAAGTCTGACTTGTGACAGATAAGTATTTGCTAAATGAATCTAAAATGTACCAAACATTATTACAAAGATCAAGTCCATTGCTGATTTTCTGCATATGTGTTTTACTTAATTCCCATAATCAGCTGTAGATGACCACAAGTTTTTGGAGGTAATTTGCTGTTTTATGTTTGTTTTCCCACTTGTTTTCTGGAGTCATTTCCTTAATTGTTTCTTTTGTGAGAAGTGGGTTAACAATAAGCAACTTTGTTGTTGTTTTTGAAGTAGTGTCTCACTCTGATCCAGGCTGACCTAGAATGTATTCTCAGTGTGGCTTCAAACTCACTGCAGTCCTCCTACCTCTGCCTCCAAGTGCTGGGATTAAAGGTGTGTGCCACCATGCCCAGCTAACAATAAGCAACTTTATCATACTGAGGATTCCAAAATAGACACTTGGCTTCTCACACAGGAATGTGTATCTTGAGGAGTGTGCCATAAGCATTTCCCAATTCAATGAAATTCTGGCCACCATATCAGCTTAGATTTTCAATGAGAGCTTTAGTTACTAAATCCTGTTTTCAAAGGAAGTGATGGGTAAAGAAAAGAAGCAGGTTTTTCCAATGTATAAATAATGAAAGCTATGGAAATGATCACATTTTTAGACTATAACCTGCTCTTAATATTTAGAAAAGCAGCAAGGCTCAAATAGATAAAATATATCTAGAAAAATCATTGTCAAATCTGCATGTTGGCCAAGTGTTTTAATAAACATTTGGTAACTAGCTTTAATATCAGCCAAACCATGCCTCTAAAACATATCTTTAATATATGGGAATGTATTTTTTAAATTTTTATATGTTTGCTTTTTACTGTGTAGTTCTAACTAACAGAAATAAGACTTTATTTTCAATATATTAGAACCGGAATATCTTTGTTGTAATATTTTATTTCATTTTCATATTTGACCAAGAGAAAGAAGGGGAGAGAGAGATAGAGAATGGGCGCACCAGGGACTCTAGCCATTGTAAACAAACTCCAGACTCATGCACCACTTTGTGCATCTGACTAATGTGGGTCCTGGGGAATTGAACCTGGGTCATTTGGCTTTCAGGCAAGCACCTTAACTGATAAACCATACCTCAAGCATGAAAGTTTTTTTTTTTTGTTTCAGAATCAATATTAAATTGAGAAAATTAATGTTCCTATCTAAATGAGGAATGGGGAAAATTGTGCTTTTAGCAAGAGAGAATCTCCCAAAGGACCAAACACAGCCAACATATTTTAAAGATTATCAATTAAGATAGAGGGAAAATTGAACTTACTTTTATGTAAACAAAACAAAAACATGGCTCAGGGAAATTTGCGGAAGAGGGGACAGAAAAAAATGTCAGAGCCATATGTTGGGTCATGATATACACAGAGACATTTCCTCTTACCCATAACTAAGGGCGAACCTCATAATGCACGACCCATATTCCCCAACAAGGAGGGGACAGGGGGAGGGAGGAGGACAGGGAAGAGGTGAACAATAGTACCAACTTGACTGTATTCACTGAGTACAAAACTAATTAAAAATTATTTTTACAGCTCAAAAAATCAGTAGTAACAGTATCTTCCACATATTCCCCACCATGATGCTCGGTCTCACCTCAGTCCAGGAACAATGCAGTCAAGAAGCCATAACTAAACTATGGGACTATGAGCCAAAATGTTTCTTTAGGGGGCTAGAGAGATGACTTAGCAGTTAACGCACTTGCCTGTAAAGCCTATGTAACCAGGTTCAATTCCCCAGTACTCACCTAAGACAGATGCACAAAGTGGCAATGTCTGGAGTTTGTTTGCAGTGGCTAGAGGTTCTGGTGTGCCTATTTTCTCTCTCTCTCTTAAATAAATAAGTAAATAGAATAAAATAAAACAAATGTAATTATCAGTATAGACAATGGATTAAAATTTTCATCATTCAGATGTTTCATTTGATAGCACAGATAGATGGGATTCTGTTTCTTTGACCACAAATATATAAATATTCTGATTAAATTCTTACATGTAAAATTAAAGTTATTAAGATACAAGTTAACATCTTTTGGCAGAAATTACTAATATTGCTTTGCTATTTTCTTATGAAAACATTTCTCACTGAAATCATATGTAATCGCCATCTGTTTCTATTATCTACTGCCAGGTAGCCATCCACTTCTAACAGTGGCTTAAAACAATAGGTATGTCTTTCCTCACTACATGCATGTTGGTTTGGTTCAGCTAGATGGATGATTGGTTGTTGCTGCTTCTGTCTGGTATATGCATGTGGAAGCTGTCACGTGAGGGCACCACCCTCACTGTGTATTTCCTGATGTCCTCACTCAAGAGTTTTGGTGAAATTGACTGGAGAGGAATAATGCCCAGATTTCCTTAGACCTCCTGAATCAGGACAGCCCAAGTTTATACAAAGTGGAAGCAGTATTCTCAGTGTTTGAGCACAGAAAATTTAGTACTTTGGGAATCTGAGACTCGGAGTCATAGAAATTAACTTCCTTTTCATTCCATTGGCCAAATCTGTATAAATATTTGCCCAGATCCAAACTGTGGGAAATGTATAACCACCATGAAATGCTCTTGGCAAAGTCCTTCTGGCATCTTATGGTCCTTCTAGCACAAAGATGCAATTTATAAAGTATAGTTATTCATTTATTTTGGTATAAAAATTACTTGATAACTATACCTAACTTATACTGAATTATACATAAATTATTCTTGAATGATAAAATAGAACATATTCAAAATGATCAGAGTAAATTGAGTTTTAAGGTATCTACAAATATTCCCTACAGGTTCATAGCATGTATAAATATGTAAGGGAAATTTTCTTATTTTGGTGTATGTTAAATGATGTGATTTGTTATTAATGAATCTTAACAACCTTATTTTAGGTAATTGATGCTATTGATCTGAACTATATTTTGAAAACACTGAGTGCCCCCAGAATTATCAATAATAAGAATGAGTATAAATTAACATGGTTTGATTAAAGGCAGGTATTCTGTTTAAAAAGATTTTTCAGGTAGTTGAATCTATTGCCATTATCATAAAGATAAATCATATAAATAGAAATATAGTTCATGCTTTTTGTGATATATTCAGATAATTTATAAACTTATTTCTAATTTAAAAATGTGTGACTCAGAGAACTGACTAAATCCATTTTCTTCTTTCCAGACTATACTATTACCACTTAAATATTCATAATTAAGTGCTTTTTAAAGGTAAATGTTAAATACATATTTGTAAAGTCCAGCTTAAAATAATAAGAAAAAATAGCTCAAGTTATGAAGCCTCATTCCTATTATATAGGTCACCAAAACCAGAACTATAATTGTTTACTTACATTGTGTGCTGATAATAAGCTATTGTTAATGCAAATGATGGAGATAAAATGATTCATTTTGGAAACATAAATTTCTTGACATAAAAGCCCCAAGTATAGGCAGATATTATACTCATAATTCCTCCCAAAGGGTACATGAATCAAAGAAGTCCTAGTTCAAACCATGACTGTGACACACCATATGGGCTACAACTCCAGAGCACAAGTTAGGGAATGGAGAAAATAGTGCTTGGAAATGAAAATCCAAAAATGTTGGTGGCTTTCTCATTCTTTGGACCTCCTGAACATGACTATAGCATGTCAATTTTCTCAGTTTTTGTGTCTACTTTTAAATGACAAATAGTGACATTTCCTGCTGAGTATTTTAAATTTTCATTATAATTAATAATCACTCTAAATGTCTACATTGGCATTCTTACTGTTTTTGAAAATACAAGTAAAAGACCACCATTACCCCAAATTAATAATAATTATGTTTTCTGTATGTAAGTGGATTTTCAAAAAGGTTTAATTTTTCTATACACATTGATCATTTATAACCAAACCAGACACAGAGAATGAGTAGTTTCATAAACACTAATATAATTAAGTGCAACCTTAAATAGGTTACCCTCTCCGGAGCTTGCATTTTAATGTTAGACATTGAACATGCTAGTCAAGTTCTTGGAAGTGTAGGGGTTGAAAAAACACACATATCCATTTACATGAACCTTAAACAAACTTGCAGCAGCATTTTTCTTTCTGCCGACAGACATTTTCTTCATTTTTCGTCAGTTATATCTGAGTGATCAGACAGGCACCGTACGTGGTACACCCACCAGGATTATTATCTAGAGCAAAGACCCAAAGCTCATTGTAGCAGGCATGTAATTCTTTACAATGTATGCCACGTTAACTGTGTTGGGTTATCTATTCAACAGCTGACTGAGCTGGGCTCTCAAGCTCTTCTCAACAACCATGTAAGAAGCGATGACAATTGTACTGCTTCATAACAGCTGCATGGGACTCTGACACACACTTCACAGCAACCAGTCATCTATATAAACCAATTTCAGGAGCAAAATTGCATGGTGCCTCCACTCTGTTATAAACACAATGATATCCACTCAAAGCTGATAAATGCACTGCATTTCTCTGGAGCTTAGAAAAGTAAGTTCCTTGCATGTGATATTTCTTTCCCACAAATTAAGCTCTTTTTAGTTGTAGCTATTAATTTAGGACTTTACAAAGAAGACAACTTAAGTTTGGGATATCTCTAAAATAAAAACTTCAGAATTAACATTTTGGTTCACCAACTAAATGCTGCTTTACCTTTCCTTTCCTTTCCTTTCCTTTCTTTCTTTCATTTTTTTTTTTTTTTTGAGTATGTGTGTAAGAGTTTTCTGATGACCCGAAGCAGAAAGCAAAATGGAAAAGTAATTAAGGCTTAAAATACTTACCAATGCCATAACAATTTTCCAATTAATTACAGTATTTTCTCATGGAATTATACACAATTCAGTTCTTATTATTGAATAAAACATCTATTGCAACCTGGAAACCATTGTTAAAACTTAAATGTTAACTACTCCTCCGTGTTGGTGAATGATGAAGCTTTGGGTGATCCATTAGTAATTTCAAGTAAAGCAATGGCTAATATTTTTAAATATATACTTGTATTATCAGCACAGATTTTCAAATGGACCTTTAAAGGACATAGGTACGATTATGTATGTTTAAAGAATACTGGAAATCAAAGTAGTTCACATTAGTAATAGCAGAGTAATAATTTCACGGGTTGAAAGTACTGTACAAATGTATTTTGCTTTTCTTTATGCTAATAATATTACAAGAAGACAGAAGAAGCATGTATTTGAGCTAAAAGAATATCAAAAATACCTCATTGAACACATTGTTAGTGACACATAATTTATTAATATACTACAGTCTTATTTCAAGAGATTGATTTTGCTTGGTCCCATGAAAGTTTACAACTAAAAGAATTGGGAATCATGCAATAAAATTATTTAAATTATATGATCTTATGGCTTAATAAGCTTTAGTTGACATTGTCAGTATGTTAATGCATACGTCCATCTGGACTGTAATTTCTGATGCCACTTAATGATTTTTTAAAGTTATGACAATGATTTAGGATGATAAGTATTTGTTTCAGAAATGTAGTCCTACATATAATTTCATTTTGAAGATTCTACTTTGAAAAAAAAAAAACTACTGTGAAGAAAAATTATCCCTTAAATATGTAAGGTCTCAGAAACCTAAGTGATTTTTTTAAACATATGTCTTAAGTTTTGATTGTGTGTCACTTATTATTTTTAAAAAATATTTCTCAGTAAATATTTTTGGTTCCTGTGATAGCTCGTCTTCATAGCGGGCTATTGAGGTGTTTCTACAGTAAACATTGCCCATATAAGAATGCACATATATAGCAGAACGAGGAAGTGAGTCAGGTTACTCCCTGTTAGTTCTGAGTTGTAACCACACAGAGCTGCTGAATCTCCTACAGAACAGTTCATGAAGAAAACCCAAGACATAATGAAACGTATGAACTTAAGATTAAAGAAGAAAAACTATGGATGGTGAGAAGGCTAACTCATTAAACTCACTTGCTTGCAAAGCCTGATGGATCAGGTTCAATTCCTTGTAAAGCCAGACACACCAAGTGGCATATGTAACTGATATTTGTTTGCAATGGCAGGACAATGGCCCACCCATTCTCTCCACCCCCAACTCTCTGTCTCTCTATTTCATAAATACTTAAAAATCACAAAACAACTAGAATTAAATCATTATTTTTAGTCCTAAGTGATATGCTTTCTACTTTAACAAGTATCCTTTCTTTAAGAAATGAAAACATAATAATGGGAAGAAATGCAATAATAGGAAGAAATTAGTCAGATACATTTCTCAAGAGTTGATGTCAAGATATTTAGTTTTAAGTTTAAAAATAACAAATACTCATGTGTGTATGTATGTATTTGTGTGAATGCACACCAGGGTCTCCTGCCACTGCAAGTAAGTGCCTACCTGGTTTTCTTTTTAAAAAATATTTTATTACTTATTAGAGAGAGAGAGAGAGACACAGGGAGAGAGAGAGACTGAGAGAGAAAGAGAATGGGTGCACCAGGGTCTCTAGCCACAGCAAATGAACTCCAGATGCCTGTGCCACCTTGTACATCTGGCTTGCGTGGGCCTTAGGGATTTGAACCAAGGTCCTTTGGCTTTTCAGGCAAGCACCTTAACTGCTATGCCATCTCTCCAGCCTTCTTACCTAGATTTCTTTTTTTTTTTTCCCTTGGTTTTCGAGAAAGTGTCTTACTCTAGCCCAGGCTGACCTGGAATTCACTATGGAGTCTCAGGGTGGCCTCGAACTCATGGCAATCCTCCTAACTCTACCTTCCAAGTGCTGGGATTAAAGGTGTGCACCACCATGCCCAGATCCTGCCTGGATTTCTATATATAGCTGGGCAATTGTTCCCCAGGCCAGAAGGCCTTTGTAGCATGCACCTTTAAGTGTAGAGCCATCTCCACAGTACCTAAAACCCAAATTTTAAAATAAGGACAAGAAGTTACTCTTCCTGACTTATCATCCTGATGGGCAATATTGCAACAGTGACTATATTCCCTATCATAGGAGTGCTCTGGTAAGCTCTGATGTTATAAATCAACTCCTACCAAATCAGAGAGCCAGAGCCTCAGAGGTCCCAAACACCTCATCACTGAAGCAGACCAAAAATGAACCCAACATGGCTCAGGGAAATTTTGCGGAAGAGGGGGTGGAAAGACTGTCAGAGCCACACATTGGGTCATGATATGCAGAGACATTTATCATACCAATAACTGTGGGCTAACTCCACAATGCACAACCCATGTACCTCAACAAGGAGGTGCCAATGGGGAGGGGGTAGGTCATGGATGAGCCTAATAATGGTACCAAATTGCCTGTATTTGCTGAATACAAAACTAATTAATAAAAAAAAATACTATACATTTTAAAGACACCAAAAAAAAAAACAAAAGAATGTAAAGGCAAAATGGATACAAAAACTAGAGCACTTTTAAAGATGGGGAGTTTTATACAGGTGAAGAAGTAATAATCTGCATACTTTCATGCCCTGGAGGAGTAACTAGAACAGAGTGGGTATTATGTGTTGGATATATGGGGGGGGGGGTGCCCACCTGTGTTACCTGGGAGAGAATGGAGGCAGCTCCATAGTTATGTTGCTGGGGCATGCAGTAATTCAACTTCTCATGAGGTTAAGTAGATGGAAGGAATCTCTGCCCAGAAGACTAAGAATGAGGGGACTTCCCTTGCAATAGACCAACCAAAGAAAAGAGAAGTCCGGAGAAGAGGCTGTGAGACAGGTAGACAGGGAGGAGAGCAAGGGCAATAAACATATATAAGAAAGATGACTGCTGATTTCAAAGGCCAGCCTTTTGTCCAAATCACAAAGATACATGGAAAGGGTGAATTTATTGTCCTTGTTATTATGGGCCTGTGTAGGCTGATGCTCAGCAATTTTCAGACTTGTGAAATAAGAAGAAGGTTTAGAAAAATGGGCATTGTTAAAATGATTCTCCACTTATCAGAGAACATCTCACCCCCTCCACTTGTTTTGCACAGACTAAGGAATCAGGCTACAACTAGGAGGCAATGGCCTTTGATAATAATTTTTTTAAAGTACTTTTATTCTTTTCCATGCAGAGAAAAGAGTAATAGATAAAGTGAGAGACACAGAAAGGGATGCAGGCTGGAGAGATGGCTTAGCAGTTAAGGCAATTGCCTGCAAAACCAAAAGATCCAGGTTCAATTCCCCAGGACTCACATAAGCCAGATGCACATGGCACATCCATCCTGAGTCCCTTTTCAGTGGCTAGATGCCTTGGCATGGCCATTCTCTCTCTCCCTCCCTCCCTTTCTCTCTCTCTCGTAAATAAATAAGATATATTTTAAAAAAGAAAGAAAGGGAGAGAGAATGTACACACAGGGTCTCTTGCCATTGCAATCAAATCCCAGATGCTTGTGCCACTTTGTGCAGCTGGCTTTACATGGGTTCTGAGGAATCAAACTAGGCCAGCAGGGTTTGTGAGCAAGTGTCTTTAATTGTTGAGCCATGTCTCCAGTTTATAAATCACTTTTTATTTTAATTTTATTAGAGACACAGAGAGAAAGACATAGAAAGAGATAGAGGGGTTGTTAGGGCCTCTAGCCACTGCAAATGAACTCTAGATGCATGTGCCACCTTGTGCATCTGGCTTATGTGGGACCTGGATAATCAAACTTGGGTCCTTAGGCTTCACTAGCAAGTGCCTTAACTGCTAGGCCAACTCTCTAGCCCTACAAATCATTTTTGATAAGTATCTCTCAATAAATTTTATCTAATTTCTCATTTATCCCTTTTCCTCATTGTTTCATGTTCTTAATTTCTATTTTCAGCTAATTTTTGGAATTAAGTAATATGCATACAAATTGTGTCATCTTTCCATTACTATAACATATACCTGTGCCAGATCAATTTAAGTTTAAAAACATATCACAGAGACATTGCCTGTTCCCCATAAGTGATGGCTACCCCCACAGTGCATGACCCACAATCCCTAAGGAGGAGGGTCCCTTCAGAGCAGGGATCACAGGGAGGAGGCTAATGATGGTACCAACATGGCTGTTTACACATTGTACATAAGTAATAAAGAAAAAACACATCACAATACTAATACAAAATTGAATAGAACTGGCAATGTTGATGTATGCCTTTAATGCTAGCACTTGTGAGACAGAAGTCAGTGTATTACCATGAGTTTGAATCCAGCCTGAGACTACATTGTCAATTCCAGGTCAGCCTGAGCTATACAGTGAGACCTACCTCAGAAAAAATAATGAAGATACAAATGGACTCATAGTAACAAAACTATGCCTTCTTTATACAATCTATTAGTGCAATGGATGCTATGGTAAACTGGATTTTCTCCTTCCACTCATTTCTTATGCAGGGTCCTGGCATCTATTCCCACCCTGTGGGGAATAGTAACAACAGGATTTCTCTCCCAGATTTGCTGTCAGCTGAAGAGATCCAATTTTCTCAAAGCCATGCCTCCTCCTGAGCTCAGCCTTCATCTTTTGAGTAGTGGATACCACCGGAGTTGTCCAGACCCCTCCTGCTCCCCTTGCACCAAACTCAGACAATCTGAAGGACTATTTCTTATTCAGATCTTCTTGTAAAATTGGGGAAAAAAAACTTGTTGTCATGTCTGGCTATCCTAGCATTTCTGCCAAATTCTTTTTCCCTCCCTTCACTGCAGGTGACTCTAGGTGCACACCTCTCTCCGAGTCCAGTAGAGACACTACATTTAGACACTTAGTACCACATTGTCTTTTCAGAAAAGACATTAATAGCCACTTTTATAGAATAATGTGAAAAATGGTGATGATGCAGAGAGCTCTCCCTGGCTATTGTTCATATTGTTGGCTGATCTCAGAGATAGTTGCTTGAAAATATGTGTTTCTCATGCTGGTCTAAGTATTTTGTTTTGTTTTGTTTTCTAGTACAACTACTTGAGCAAAGTGTATGTTCATTTAAACTTTCAGAAATAAGTGCACTTAATAGATATTTTAAATTGTCCCAGAGTGACCTTTTGAGGGTGAATATGGATCCCATAGCATCTAGTAATTCCATTATTGTAAATCATTTTTAGGTTTTAAAAATGTTGATAAGTGATAGGATGATGATTCAGCTATTAAGAACACTTGATGTTTAAGCATAAGGCCCTCTTAGGCCAGATATCACCAAGAACCCATGAAAACAGCTAGGTATGGCCACATATGTATATGACCCTAGTGGGGAAGAGGGAGAACAAACCCTAGAAAATTTCTGGAGTATACCAATAGACAGCAGTTTCAAGTTGAGGGAGAGATGGCATTTCAAGAAAATATGACACCTGATTCTCCTCTCTAGCCTTCACATACACATGCATGGGGTTTCACATCTAGGTGTACAATTGTATACAGTGTGCATAGCTTATCACACACACCACACCACAGACATACTCTATATACACAAACACATGCACCTGATTATATTGACATTGATGATAAATCAGTGTTTCTTTTTCTTGTACTTATCTTTTTTTTGGCTGAAACTCTGGACCTTTATATATTAAGAAAGATTAAAATCAGCTGTGCTATTTAATTTTCACTGGTTTTCTCTGACTTGCCTATATATCTTGACATTAAAAATTTTAAACTATTTAGCTACTTATAGTTATTAATCTTCTTTTCTGTTTCCCAAGATTTAGTTCTTAAATGTAAGAGAATTTACCACTATGAAATTATCATTCTTATATATCTTATTATACTGTTTTTATACATTTTGGTTCATTTTTTATAATATATGACATAGCTTCAATATATATCTTGAGATATTAATGATATCACTGATATATTTGCTAATACTTTGTTTTGGACTTCTTATAAAAATATTGTTTATGAAAATTGTTGGCAAGTTATTTTTTACTTCAATCAATTTTGTCAATATTATGTCATTTATGGGAATGTGATTTTCAACCCCCATATATGGCTCATGGGATTGCTTTCAAAGGTTTAATGTATAGCCCTGTACAATGTATTTAAAGGTTTAGTATATATCTCCTGTACAACTTGACTATCCTGCCACTACATTAAGAATAACTCTGCGGCCACATTATATATTTCTGAATTTATTATTTATCTTTTAAAAAACATTTTTATAAGCAACCTCTATGCATACACACAATATACCCTTATCATAATTCCCACTCATCACAATCTTTTTGTCTCCTTTCCTATATCCCCCTTCCACCAGCCCCTTCTTTCCAACTAGACCCTCTATTATTTTAGTGTTATCATGCTTTGTGCCCTCATATTATGCAGATCTTCTGTAGGTTGCAAAAGCCACTTTGTTTGTGGAAGACAGCATTCTGAAGCACTCCTACCCATCCTTTCTGCAACCTGTTCTGCAATGGTTTCTGAGTCTTGCAGGCTGGGATAGAGATGTCTCTCAGTGAACAAAACTCCACTGACACTTCTCAACATTCTGATAAGTTGTGAGTTTCCCTGGCAGTCAATGCCATCTAAAACTGATGCTTCTCTAAGCAAAAGTGAGATTAGCATTATTATATGCACATTAACATAAATATTTAGAGGGCAATTTGGTGGACATAATATATCCATTTAGCCAAAAAATGGTAGTTTCTTCCCCTCAGGGCTAATGACCTCCCCAGCCATAGATTCTTACTTTGTTTTCAATACCAGCATGAATTCTCTCCTATGGAGCAGATCACAAATCCAATCAAAGTGGTATTGGTCACACCTGTATTGGACATATGATTTTACTAGTTGGCACATTTTGCCTCACTGGCCAAACATATAGCTTGAAGAATCCATTGATGGATAAGCCCATTGATAACACTTTCTCCCATAGCTGGCTGCATAGCACTTTTACCACTGTCACAGCTAGTCAACAAGGAGGACGCCTCTAGCTCAGCTCCAGCTTGATTTCATAGTGCCCTGCAACCAAATCATATGATGTCTTCAGAAATAGGGTCTTAACATCTAGTTCTGTGGGCAATCAGGTATCTTGGCAATAGCCTGTATGCTGTGGCATACAGACAAGTATCAGAGGCCTTCCTGACCAACAACTAACTGGAAAGTATCCCTCTTCTGGCAAAACTTTTTTTTTTTTTTTCCATAACAACCTATGGCTTCTGGATGCAACATTATCCATACTCACAGGGTACTTCTGCCCAAACTCTCTCTCTCTCCATATATGTCTCTCTCTCTCTCTCTCTCTCTCTCCCTCTCTCTCTCTCTCTCTCTCTCTCTCTATATATATATATATATATATATATATATATATATATATATATATATATATATATGTATAAGTGTGTGTGTGTGTGTAAAATTATGATTTCTAGCTAATGAAGAACTTGCTTTCCAAAAAGCTAATTCCTAACATTCTAACATTTTATTTTGATTAACCCTCCAGCCATCCCCATTTCATCCACCCTTGTCCCCTGAGCCCTGTTAGACCATTCCACCCCTAATAATTTGCCATTCATATTTACATATGCAGTTTACCCTCCCCTTCAGTCCTCCTTTTCCTCCCTTCCTCTTTCCCCCTTTCTGGCTTCCTGGCCTGTACTACTGACTCTGACTTCAAACCTACTTTTTATGGTTTTTTTTTTCAGCATGCACATTTGAATATGGTACATTTATATTAATTATTTTTTCTTGACCAACTTTTAATTCTTATGGGTATATATTTTAAATTATATAGGTGTACATTTAGATTAGATGGTTATTAATTTACAAAATGTTATTTGGGGTGGAGAGATGGCTTAGCAGCTAAGGTGCTTGTCTGTGAAGCCTAAAGACTCAGGTTCAACTCTGCAGAACCCATGTAAGCCAGATGTACAAGGTGACACATGCAGACAAGATGGTGCATGCATCTAGAGTTTGTTTGCAGTGGCTAAAGGCCCTGACACTCTAACACTCTCTCTCTCTCTCTCTCTCTCTCTCTCTCTCTCTCTCTCTCTCTCTCTTTCTTTCTTCCTTTCTGTCTCTCTCTTTCATAAATGAAAATATTATTTATGACACAAATGATTTTTACTCATATGATAATATTTGATTTCTTCCTTTTTTCATGACTTAGGTTTATTCTAGTAGATATTTTCTTTTCGTTTCATTCTTACTTGACTAATAGAGATGAATAATTTAAGTACTTCTTTCTTTGGATATAGTTTTAATTGACTACAAAGTTTTGATGTAGACATTTATAGTCTCTTTTTCTGGACATTTTAAGATTATATATATTGATTTTGTAATTAGCCCAAAAGTTGATCACTAAATAATTTGTTTCCTATTTCCAAGTGCATGCTAGATGTTAACATTTTCTTTCATTGCTTATGAATTTCACTACCCAGTGTGTGAATACTGATGATTTTATAACTATTTCTTCATTTTTGGATATGTATATAGCATGTGTGCTCTGTGTTGTATAAGTACATGTGTGAAGGTGCATGCCCATGTTCTCATATGAAGATGTAGATATTGGTGTCCTCTTTGGTAACTGTGTTACTTTGTTTCCTTGAGGCAGAATCTCTTACTGGAGCCACAATTGCTTTGTTCAGTCAGACTGGGCAACTATGTACTTCAGTGATTCTCTAGTCTCTATTCCCAATGGTACTGGGGTTACAGGCACACTCATATGTTTACCTGGGTGCTGTTCAGTCAAGTCAGGCCTTCTTAGGCCCTTACTTGTATGGCAAGTGCTCTTCCCCACAGAGATATCTCCTCAGCCCCAGGATATTTCCTTTAAAGAAGATACACCATTTGCAATTTATATCTTTATGTTTGCTGAAATGAGTCACAACATTTTTGTTTCTGTTTTTCATCTTTGTGAGCATTAACTATGACCTAGTACTTTTCTTCTGATATATGTAATCATATATAAAACAAAAAAATCCTTTAAAATTTGAAAACCATTTTTATTTTCATTTTTTTTCAAAACTCTTTTCTACACATATTTTCCTAATGGTTAATATTGTTTCATAAGTATTTTTGTGTTTCAAAATGAAAATTTCATTTGATCTGCTTTGACTATGGACCTTGGGGCATCCCACTTTCTCTTCTCTGCTCCCCTGATTATTGGCAGCACAAACTTATCTTCAGTTTTAAATCACACCCTCCAAGGCTTTTGTGCCTGTTTTATTCCCTCAAGAAATCTTCAGTGAAATGTTTATTTATTTATTTGTTTAAGGTATAGAAACCTTTGCAGTGACTATTTTTATTTAATCTAAAAAAAATGTTTTTGCTAGTTTGCTTCTCTCACCCACATTCATTGTGTTCTTATGTTATGCAGGTTCCCTTCTGATTATGACTCTCTAAGTCATATTACTTTTCCCTTTTTGTTACCCATATTTTATTGGCTTCTTCCTGGCAGGCCTCTGGAAGGAGAATCCTTTGCATGGGGCAAAGGTGCAACAGAGATTTCAGCAGTCCCCCTCTGGACATTGACATTTGACTTTTGCGTTTAATGACTCTGCAGAGCAAGCTTTGTCGCCATGAGGTGCTTCTCTCTCCTAACCTGCTTCACTGCCACGTGCTTCTGCAAACACTATTCCCTTGAAATCTATCCTCATATTCCTACATCCTTATCATGCCAAGTTCACTGTTCTGACCAAAGTCAAAACTCGCCTAATCCTCTCTTCAAAGCAGATTTGTTTGATGGGCCCTTCTATGCAAACCACTGGATTTTAGACAACTTCGCCCTGTCATTTGGTGTTGCATGATCACAGGTTTCTTCTGAAAGAACCTTCTCTGTGTGTCTCTGACTTACCTTATATGCAGCAGAACATCTTCATAAACTTCACTTATAGCTGAGAGTCAGCTGCTAGCTCTGGTGATGGAGAATATGTTCTTCTAAATCTTTTCAGTTTGGTTATCTTGTGATTATTCCTAAGAATAGGGTTATATTTTTTCTTGAATTTTAGAAGAACAAATTGTATTTCGTTTGAAAATATATTGATGTTTTTAGTTTGTTCACATATGTAACTTTATAAGTACAAATTATTTCTTGTATTTGTATGTCCTCAGAGTAATGATTAATGGACTCACCAGAATTACAGGGCTTGCTTGCTTTCTACATGGTAACAGGTAATCCACCTGCTGATTCATTGTTGCTGACATGGATGAAAAGCTTCTTTTAGCCCTAGCAATTCCATATTGAAATTTATCTTATGTAGATTCACCTAAAGAGTAAAGACAATCACGACTATTGCCTTATGTCAGTAATTTATAAGATCACAGTATTTCAGTAGAAATCAAAAATTAACTTTGCATTCATAAAGAATATATATTCTGCAAAGATATTTACCAAACACACTAAAGCATAAGCATTTGTGATTGTTCTTTAATTCTACCTTATTTTAAAGTTAGGACTTAGGTGTTCATGAGAAAAAGTAATTTGGATTATTTGATACAATGGTGAGCTCAAGAAAAAGTGCAAAAGATTACATGATATAAAAATATTGATATTGTATTTACTGGGATAATTTGGTGGTGAACATAGATTATTCCTCTGGTATAAATTTTGTTCTCCTTTAGCCATTCTGTGCCTAGTATCTGGAACTGAAGCATAAATGCTTATAATCAGGAGGTGATGGCTTTTCTTTTGTAATAGACTATATGGTGTGTCTTTAAGTGACATGAAGTCAATGATCTAAACAATTTCTTCAAATAGTTACAGATATTTTTAATTGCCTGAAAACTATAAATCAATATGTCTCTCTAAAGAATAAATCTACTTATTTCCACTAAAAAAGGAATGCTCAAATTTGGGTTAGAACTCTATGGTTTAGCCATTAGAGATGCAGCCCATATGCAATTCCTAATCTGCTGTTCCCCCACCAATGTGGCTCATTTACATTCTCAAACAGGTGATATTTTCAAATCCTAAGATATTACAAAAATAGGATGCAACCTAGCCAAAGTCTTTCTAAATTGAAAAAAGATGGATAATTTAAAATGGGAAACACTATAAACTTTGGGTACAACCAAAGTAATGCATTTTTTTGTTTCTCCGAGTAATATATTCTCACACCAAAATCATTACCATGCATCAAAATGCTAGAAACCATAATTCTGATGTGCTATAGTTTTCTCCAACTAGGTAATATTTTACCTCATTTTAGTACTAATGGGATTTTTGCCTCAATATATATTTTAATGAAGGTATTGTCTTACTGTTGGTAGATAATAAAGGTTGGATGACAAGTTGTTTTAAATGCAAATAAAAAAGTCTTCCTAGGAAAGAAAGTTTTGAAGAAGAATATTCTGAGAACTATATCATTCATCATAATGTCTCCATGAGGTGACTGAACTTGGACTCTGCAGCTCTCACTGTTTCTCAGTGTCAGGCAGAGTAAACACTGGCTATGTTGTAGGAAAGACTTCTGGAAAGAACCCTGTGTGCTGCAATGACACAATGCAAGGAGACAATGGACAAAGGCCTTCAGTATGGATTCCTTTAATTAAAAAAAAAATAAAAAATCTAGATTGCTCCCTGATCCCATTTTATCTCTTCTTGTTAATTTATATCAGTTGTACATGACATCCTGCATCTTCCAAATAAAACATCCCAGTGAAATGTCTCATGTACAAAGAGAGAGGCTTTGTCTGATCCTGGCAGACTTTTGTTCTATGCCGTCTCTCTAACCATGCTACATGATTAAAGATTATAAAACCTTTATTAAGACTAGGTAGGTCAGCTACATGGAAGGAGAAAGAAAATCTGCCCATTATCATGATCAAATTGGCTCCCAGTGGTACAGAACCTCATCAATCTATTTCCTGTGCCACTGTCATGTTCTCCTAGGCCTTTGGCACCTAGTACCATCAGATCAACTTCTGGTTCATTTGAGCCTGAACACACTACTCTGTAACATCTTGCCTTTCAACTGTGCAATGGAATTTAGTGTGGATTCCTGAGTCTTTCTGCTATAACAGACATAATAAAGAGAACTCTTAGAGAAAGAAAACTAGGGGGGTATAGTTTGCAATAAATGATCATATTATTGTTTAGGAATATTTTATATATGAATAATTAAATCATGATTGGCAAGTTACCTAGCATAATAACAAAGAGTAAATATATTCCCGTAGTGTGATATTTTCAAGATGCTTTGGTTTCAAAGGAAATTATTAGGATTTCTTCAGTTGTGAATAATTAGTCATGAATCACATAGATTGGTCAACAGTAAACACTTTCTGCCTGTGTATAAATATCCCTTAAAAACTGTATTAGGTGTGGTCTTGTTTTATTTTCTAAATAGTCAAAACTTTGTATGTCTGACACTTCCTAATGACACAACAATCATAAATTTTGCTTATGGAAATACAGAAAACAATTAGCAAATTGTACCTGTATAAAATTGTACCAGCATAAAAGTCCAACACCCCAATGTTTCAGATTTAGGTTTTAGACAAATTAGTTATTGTGGAGGTTTGAATTAGGTGGCTCCCATAAGATGTGTTTTGACTACTTGGTTCCCCAGCTGATAGTAATTTGCAAAGTTAAGCCTTGCTGGAGAAGGTGTGTGGTGTTTGGATGCTCTCACACATGTTAAAAGCCAGTTCCCCTTTGCCAGAACTCAGCTCACTCTCCTGCTTCTGTTTTTCACCTGCTGTGTCAGAAGTGACACCACTCTTTTCTCCTACCATACTGTACCCTGCCATCATGAATCTTACCCTGTAAGCCAAAATATAAACCTTCCTCAATCAACAGCTTCTGGTTGGGTGTTTTATCCCAGAAACAAGCAAGGGTGCTGTTTTCTTGGTGAATCTGTTATGGTACCAGCACAAGGGTGAAGGAGATAGACACAAGAACAATCAACTGCTACCAAATCAGATATCCAGAGACACAGAAGCTCCCAAGACCTCATCACTGAAGCAGACCCAAAATGAACCCAACATGGCTCAGGGAAATTTTGTGGAAGAGGGGGCATAAAAGATTGTCAGAGACACACATTGGGTCATGATAGCCGAGACAGTTCTCCTACCATAACTGTGGGCTAAATCCACAATGCATGACCCGTACACCTCAACAAGAAGGAGCCAGGGGAAGGGGGTAGGGCATGGACAAACCTAACAATGGTACCAACTTGACTGTATTCACTGAGTACAAAACTAATTAATTTTTAAAAAGAAGGTGAATACAACAGTTACTCTTCAGACCCTCCATTTCTTTGTTATTAAATTAGGGAAGTAATATTTACTCTACATTAAACTTATCATTGAAATTAAACAAAGTTAGATGTGGAAAATATTCAATATAATGTCTGAGATACTGTGAAATTTATGTTGCAACTATGCTACAGCCAGGAACTGTAGTTTATTTATCCCAGTGGATCAACTATATAGACCCATATCTTATGCATATGTCTAGTTCATTTGAATTCACAAAGCTCTCATGACCTCCCAGAAAACATAAAAAGAATTACTACCTATAAATGGTAATAAAACATTCGAAAGATTTGTTGGAGGAAAAGACAACGACTAAACTACATATAGATGCATCTTTAAGTACTTGATAGTACTACAAAGTTATCTTACCAAATCAAGAAAATTGACTAACACTAAACTTTAGCCCAAGAAACCCATACATTATACCAGACTGTGGTATTTCATCACTATGTGATATGATACAGCTCCTCAATATTCTCAAATCTTGTTAAATTCATGTATAATATTGGTACTCCCATAAAGACCCTTGCTGTGGGAATTATTGAGAGGAAAGTTACAAATCTATCTGGCAAGCTGAGAAATAAAAAGTGCATGGAAACCAAACTCACCATCTTATATTCCACTTTAGGTACTCATTAGCAGATAGTCAAAAATGTTTACATCACTGTAAACATATATAATGCTATCCACTTTTCAGAGGAATCAGAAGCCCTAAAGTGAATATATATAAATGGTGTTACATAGTACTTACTTAAATGCACTAACATATATGTTGAGATGCATCATTTTATTATAAAGAATATAAAGAAGCCAAAATAAATGTCATAACATCATATTTTAAATGCTTCTATTAATATATTCCTCACATGAATTCAAATTGCTAAGCCTAGTTGACCATATTAAGTTTTAAAAATTAAATTTTTCCATTTATTTTAGCTATAGAAATTGACATAAACCTGCTGCTAAAGATCAGAGACTCAACCAAAACATTCATTCTGTCAGTTAAAGAGATACAATTAGGACATCCTTATTTAGCATCTAGAATGTACCCTCTTGACCAAAGAAATTGGCTCCCATTAGGAAATGAACTAAGGGGGGGATCGCTGCATGCAAAAAGATTTAGTACATAATGGAAGTGAGTGTTTCATATTTTAATTTGGTCAGGTGAGTAGAACCCCACCAGGTGTATTTTATAACTACTTAATATTTCTTAGTCATTTGAATATAAATAAGCTTCTCAAGAGAATTTGGATAACTTTTTATATTTTTATATTTTTTAAGCAAGCATGTTTGGCAGGCAGGTTTTCCCAAGATCACCCAGCTTTAATTTTAAATTTCAAAAGCCTCACATTTAATCCCTTGAGCTGGCCTGTACCTTGCACCATCTGTTCCCATGGTTTTGTTATAACAGCGAGCACCTGCAGAGTTTTGCAACATTTCAAGCTGATTGTGGACAAAAATTGAAATAATTATAATTTTCTTAGTGTAAAGACTTCCATTCAGATACTACAATCCCATCTAACATAGATTTTGGAAAACCAATCTTACTTATAATGGGTTTTATATGGATAAGAGTAATTTATTTCTATTTGGTTTTGTGGAAGATCAGTTTGCTAAGACATATGTACAATCATTGATGAATTTTCATTGCCCTATCAAGAAAACTTTTGAATAATCATAGTTGGTTCTTTCTTCTTCATTTAGGACTTCTTAATGCATTTTGATCAAACAGGCCATTAACCAACATCAAACTTAGTCTTTTAGTTGTTCAGATGTATTAGGTTTTATCTGTGTTAATAGTAATGTAACACCCCTAATAATTTGTCTTTAAAAGGTTTTTCACATGATTATCCATTAAAAACAGAATAGGGAATCCTAAAGTGCTTATTTATTTTCTATTATTGGGATATAGGATATTCCATATGACAATAAGAATTTTCCATTACCTTGAATTGTTTTTCGTTTCAGTATCTTCAAATAGTGAATGTCTTACCAGTAGATTGACTATCTACAGATCAATAGAACAATTGCCTAGGCAGAAAGAAGTTATTTTAAGATGAACACCAAAATATTGTCCTCTCTTCTAATCTTTGGAAAGAAATTTTAGTGAGCTACTAATGAAGTCTAGCTTTCAATCTATTTCAAAAGTATTTTTTGGTCTGGAGAGATGGCTTAGCAGTTAAGTGCTTGCCTGTGAAGCCTAAGGACCCGGGTTCGAGGCTCGGTTCCCCAGGTCCCACGTTAGCCAGATGCACAAGGGGGCGCACGCGTCTGGAGTTCATTTGCAGAGGCTGGAAGCCCTGGCGCGCCCATTCTCCCTCTCTCCCTCTATCTGTCTTTCTCTCTATGTCTGTCGCTCTCAAATAAATAAATAAAAATTTTTTTTTAAAAAAGTATTTTTTATAAGATGCTTTAAAACTTTAATTTGAATTTATATTCAATTAAACAGGAGTTAAATTACATGATAAATTTGATTTGAATTTTCTACATGTTCAATGAGTATCAAATTCCATAGAGGAATATTATCTATTTAACAATGAATAGTTACATACTATGATGCTGCAAGAAAATTAAGAGTTATGAGCTAGAGAGATGGCTCAGTGGTTAAAGGCACTGGCTTGCAAAGCTTGACAGCCCAGGTTTGATTCCCCAGGATCCACAGAGAGAGAGAGATGCACTAAGTGGCCAATGTGTATCAAGCTTGTTTGCAAAAGTAAGTGGTTCTGGTGTATCCATACTCACTCTCTCTCTGTCTCTGTCTCTATCTCTGTCTCTCTTTATCTCTGTCTCTTTTTCTCACTCTCTCTTTCAAATCAATCAATAAATATTTTTTTTTTTTAAAAAAGAAAATTAATGGCTCTGGACAGGTGGCTCAGCAGTTAAAAGCAATTGCTTTCAAAGCCTGATGGCTTGGGTTTGGTGCCTTAGTACCCATGTAAAGCCAAATGCACAAAGAGACACAGTGACAGGAGGCCCTGGTGGGCCTATAGTCTCTTTCTGTCTCTGTCTCAAATAAATAGATAAAAACCTTTTTAAAAGAGAAAATTAAGAGTTGAATCTTTCTGTGCTATTAGAGCCTAATCAATACCACAAAGGGGCACCCTTTAAACAATACCACAGTAGACAATAATGTACATGGCTACAATGAAAAAGTCCTATTTGACCATGAAGAAGAATTTATTAGTCCCCAAAGAGAATTTTGAGTTACTAGGAACATTGAGGATAAATGAATCTTGATTATGCTGGAGTGACAACCTCAATGCCTGATAGGGTAGAAGAAAATTTTGGGCAGGATCTGATGTGCCAGAAGACACACTGGAAGACCAAAGACTGCTCAACAGATTTGGCAAGAACTATTGCGAGTTGACCTGTGGCAAAATGAGTGAGAGAAAAACATTCAAAGCACATAGAAATATTTTGGAGGAGGGAATTTTATAGGCCACTGGGTATCCAAAGTTGGAGCAAATAGCTTACAAATTTCAAGTTCTAATTACCTTTAATTTGCTCTCAAATCTTATAAACCTTAAAAGAAATTTGTAATACAGTAACATGAGAAATTATATATTTTAATTAGAGATTTTATTTGGAAAGCTCTCATATATCAATTCAGTTTAATTGCTCTACATATAACCTAATAATCTGAGTAACATCTTTGTTTCATTGTTCCATGGGACATCAATTGACCATGATGTACTAATTCCTCTTGTCTTCTTCATATGAAAAACAAAAACTATTGTTATTATATTATAGCTAAATTCCCGTTACAGAACAAAAGAAAGTAAATATTATTTTCTTGGACAATTACAAATTTTACATATAAACTAATGAATATGTCACATGCAAATGTCATTTCTAATAGCAAATTGGAAGCATAAAACAAGTCCTCTGTTTGGCATGAACCAAACACTAGAAATACTAGTAAGCTAAAAGTCCAAAGACTTGAGTTATTCTAATTTCTCCGTTTAGTATCTGAGAGATGTTGAACAATAAAAATATTGCAAGAGTTACCTAAATTTGAGGGCTGGAGAGATGGCTTAATAGTTAAGAGTTACTTAAATTTATTGGGGTTCCTCGTATTTTGAAACAATAAGTTTCATGTGGATATGCATTTGATTTTGTTTGTTCCTAGAAAAGTATGTATTAACTAAAATTTTGGATATATGATTTCTCTTCCATCTTTGCTGACCACAACACCTGAAAAATAATGTGTGATAGTTTCTGATTAATAGACTATTCTACATATATTTTGTTGTTTCTGGGATTGCCCAAATGAGCAAAATGTACAATCATTTTTATTTTACTTTATTTTATTTTATTTTATTTATTTTATTTTATTTTGATGTGTGGCATGTGTGTGTGTAGCATATGTATCTGTGTGTGGAGGTACAAATGCCTTATGTATACAGAGGCCAGAGAAGAGTGCTAAATATTTTCAATCTTCCTCTTTATGTTGCTAGACAGGGACTCTCACGGAACCTGAAGGTAGCTGATTTTCAAACTGGCTGATCAGTAAGCCATAATGATCCTTCTGTCTCTGCCACAATCAGAACTGGGGTTATGCCATGCCTGTCTTTTTCTGTGAGTGTTGAGGATTGAATTCAAATCCTGATGCTTGTGAAACAAGCTGTCTTTCCCACTAGGCCATCTCCCTAGTCCCCTATTCTTTTGTTTTACTACATAAATGAATAAATATTAATAAATAAATGAGTAATATAAATAGTATAATTAATTCATTTGTACAAGGTTTTGTTTATTGTTTCTAGAGTAATTTGGTTTCCAAACAAAATTTTGTTTTCACATTAATTAGAACTTTCGTTCTATCTGTATCCAATATAAAGCAGCTATCAGAGTGCCATGTAAACTGTCTCCTTCTATCTATCTATCTATCTATCTATCTATCTATCTATCTATCTATCTATCTATCATACATCAAAATTTTTGTCTGATATTATTACAGGAGTTCAGGATCACACTTGTGGCTTCATTTTATAACTGGCTAGAATCACTTTAGATCCTTTCAAAAGTGACACATGTTCATCTACAAAATGATTAACATCTGCCTCCAAAATTTTAATGTATTGAAGTTCCAGATATTCGTACATTACTTAAGAGAGGACAGTCATTCACACAAGAATTAATGAAATGTGTTAGCAAGCACAAAATAAGAAAATTGTATTTCAAACTATAGGGCAAAATATAAATGTATGACTTTGCTGAATGATTGATCTTATGAATTGAGAAAATATTTTAAATAGAAGTACATATTTTGTATTTTTTCCATGACAGTCATAAATCCTATTTCTCAAAGCCACTGTATGCATATACACCTATAATTCAGTATTTGTGATCTTAAGCAAGTGGACAGGGAGTTCAAGACCACACCTAACTACATAATAAGTTTGAGGTAATACTGTTGTACATGGAATCCTATCTCAAAAATAGTTCAATAAAAATAAACATATATACTTGGGAAACTTTTAGATAACTCACATTTTACACACTTGCGCACCCATAAACATATGATTTCCCCCCTACGAAAATTCTCCTGAATATATTCATATTATTTTTATTTTATGTGTTTTTAAAATATTATTTACTTTATGTTTATTTATTTATTTGCAAGCAGAGAAGGATAGAGAGAGGAGATACAAACAGAAAGAATGGGTGCACCAGGGACTGTAGCTGCTGCAAATGAACTCCAGATGCAAGAACAACTTTGTCCATCTTACTTTATGTGGGTGCTGTGCAGTCAAACCTGATTCATTAGGCTTTGCAGGAAAGTGTCTTAACCACTAAGCCATCTCTCCAGCCCTTATTTTTATTGTTTACATATTTATTTATTTGGGAAAAGAGAGAGACAAAGAGGGAGAGATAGAGAGCAAACCAGGACCTCTTGCCTCAACAAACTCCAGATGCTCAGCTTTGTACATATGGCTGTACATCATACTGAGGAATTGAACCTGAGACAGCATGCTGCAAAAGTAAGTGCCTTTAACCATGAACCATTTCCCCAACCCTGACACTGTTATTCATCAAAAATTATGAGATTTTTCTGAAAGTAATAAAGCAAGATGCATATTTCCTTGTCCTTTAATGATCCTGTTTCTCTATTATTCCTTTTTCTGCCTTTTATTTTTTAAAATATACTTTTCCTTGCATATTATTTTAGAAACTCTACTTAGAGCTTTGTCTTTCACTTTCTTAAGTCCTTTGTTGAAGTAAAACCCTATTCTAACTGTATTTTCATTAACTTTCATGCCCTCAGATTTATACTGTCTGCTGATCAAATTGACCTATTTCATATTGTTAACATAAATTTCCTTAATTCAACTTGTATTAGAGTATTTCCTAGTCCATTTCTTTGGCTTGCTTTTATATATGTACACATGTTTGTTGTTGTTTTTTAATCAATTTTGATTCTATTATAAAACTAAGCACATTCTTCATGGAACATAATAATTGCATGCATCTTCCTACACGTAGGAGAAATACCAGTGATTCATATTCAACAGCTGAGATTCAAACAGTCATCATGTGAACATAATATCCCCTCATGGAAGAAGTTACACAGAGGCTGAATTTTTGCATTAATATGAGTTGATCCTTGAATCTTTCCTGAAATGTGGCACAACCATGTGAACTGTCAGTTTAGGATCCCAGCCCAGTACATGCTGATGGGAGTTAGATAAGGAAGTTTTCTATCCTTTATATCTCCTGTGAAATTATATATTGACTAATTTGTAATATAATTTATGCTTAAATAATTAATTATTATATTGCATTTTCTTTAAAAAAATACTTCTTTATTTATGAGAGAGATTGGGCACACTAAGACCTCTATCCCCTGGAAACAAATTCCAGATACATGCAGACCTTTGTGTATCTGGCTTTACATGGTCACTGGGGAATCAAACCCAGGCTGTCTAGTTTCACAAGCAAGCACCTTAACTGCTAACCAATATCTCCAGTCCTTCAGTGCATATATTAATTTTTTTTTAATTTTAATTTATTTATTTAAGAACGACAGACAGAGAGAGAAAGAGACAGATAGAGGGAGTATGGGTGTGCCAGGGCTTTCAGCCACTGCAAAAGAACTCCAGACGCGTGCGCCCCCTTGTGCATCTGGCTAATGTGGGTCCTGGGGAATCAAGCCTCGAACTGGGGTCCTTAAGCTTCACAGGCAAGTGCTTAACCACTGAGCCATCACTCCACCCCTCATTTGTGTGTGTATCTCTCTCTCTCTCTCTCTCTCTATATATATATATAGATAGATAGATAGATAGATAGATAGATAGATAGATAGATAGATAGATGATAGATACACACACACACACACACATATATA
Source organism: Jaculus jaculus (assembly GCF_020740685.1). Classification (NCBI taxonomy): domain Eukaryota; kingdom Metazoa; phylum Chordata; class Mammalia; order Rodentia; family Dipodidae; genus Jaculus; species Jaculus jaculus. The sequence goes on along the minus strand of NC_059105.1, from coordinate 84,448,272 downwards.
TGATAATCAACTATTGCAGATCATTTTCTTTAACTTCATTTTATGCATGAAGAAAAATTAAGTCAGTATAAATCAGAATTAATTTACACCAGAGGAGCCAAGGCATCTGAATACTCTGCTTAGTAATTTTAAAACTTTATGTTCATGAAAATTGTAAAAAAAAAAAAATTAAGATTTTGTGAATCCTTACAATTTTTCAAAAGATATGTTGCACAATTTTTTCATTTTTCTTTTATATTGTTCCCTCCCACATACTTGAGTAAAAGAAACTGAATATTCCAGAAGTAAGGTACATTCAACTGGGTAACAGTAAGTCTTAAAATGTTTGCTCAAGTCCAGAGTAAGTACTAGATAAGACAAAGCATGTCTCTTCTTTGCTTAACATCTTACATATGCTTTGTGCTACACTGGGAATTGCATCCCAGTCTCTCACACAATGTTCACCCAGGACTGGCCTGCTTCCCTGGCCCATTTGTCACTGCCTCCTCCTCATGGCTCAAGTCATTTTGAAATAACACTTGCTTCTGCCACAGCAGGAACCCAGGAATTGCTAAACTAGTGACAGTTCATTATTTCTTCGAGCTTCCTTTTACTCACAGGAAAGTTTCCCCAACTACCCATCCAAACAAGGCCCTTGAGATTTGTCTTTCCCCTCCAGCTTGACTTTTTTTTTTTTTTTAAACACTTGTTGCTGTTGAGGTTACTTTAGACTTTTTTTAATCATTTCTTTGTTGGCTATTTCCTCTGATGGAACAAATAAATGTTCCAAATGAAAGAAAAAAAAGCCAATCTCATAATTTCTTAGTGGTCATTTAATACTTATTGAGCCAATGAATGAGTAGAAGTGCTGTGCCTCTCATCGTGGTATTTCTGACCACATACCCATCTTACCCATCAGTTGGACTATTTTTATTCATGACATAAAGATTTTAAACAAAGACTTAAACCTTAGACATGCTTCATATTTTATCACCCACTTTTTACTGTTACTTTGGAAAATGAATTCAGTAATATAATCAGTAAGTAATAAAATCCAAAAATATTAGAAAAACACCAATTCTAGCTTTTTATGATTCAATACTATTAGATAGAACTTTTTCTATAAAATTATGAATGTTATTATACATTGGCATAGGACACTAAACTGTTAAGAAAATAAGTGTTCTTAAACTTTATATTTAAGGCATTTGTAGTCTGTGAACAAACTTGCATAAATAAAACCTTTTGAATTAATGTTAAGTGCAATATTAATAATACCATATAAAAAATTGATTCATTTGAGGCATTGTGAATTCCAATGATAATTTTAAGTTTTATTTTTTGTCTCCAGAATTACTGTGTAATAGAGTGATACTTGCATTATGCAAGACAAATGTAATTATTCACTTTATGACTAGTGAGAGTCAATGTTGCTAGATAACCATGTCAATTGTATCTTATAAAATAAGAGATTTCTGAGGGTGTGCATTTACATTTAAAAGTTTAAATAGCAAGCTAAGTTTTAATCCATTTCATAAACAACATATTTCTTAGAGTGCACTCTCAGTGTTAAGCATTTTACTTTTAAGTGTGGGCTTCTACTGTTCTTTTATATTGATGCTTACATATTAATTTGTGTATGAGATATTTAGGAATGAATTAACAACTCAATTATTATGGAGAAGTAAATAAATGTATTTATTTCAAAATGTGTAGGGTATATATAAAACTCCATCTATTTTAATTCAGTATGAATGCTTTTTATATTGCAATATTTCTGATGAAAATACCAAAATGTGGTCTCAGGTTAAAGTGTGCTACAAGTGCTCCTCCTTCTTTATCATATTTTCTTTTAAAATTTATAGAGAAGGGAACACTCAGAGGATTAAGAAAAAAAATAAATAGTTTAAACTCCTGCTTTATTGTTGTTGAGCTATAAACACTCTGCTTTGGTTGGTTATAATGTTCCCCAAATACACAGTAGTTAATTTATCTAACCTTCTGATAGTGAATGAACAAAGGTAAAAATAACAGGCTAGTTATAAACTAGTACTATGGTGATGACATTGTGAATTATTTAAAAAGGGCATATTCAATGTGACCATAGAGCCATCAATCATAATAGACATTGATGAGAAAAAGAGGTTTCAGTCACTTCCTATCTGCTAGGAGAACAATTCTATCTCACAGGTAGCTATGAAGTGCTGGGTGACCTGATGTCACTTGCATTGTTGCTCTACCCTTTGAACGGAGCTAGTAGATTCTCTCAATATTAGAATCGAATGAGTAAATAAATTCTCAGTTCACTGCCACTCTCCTTCTGAGTGCACACTTCAATTTGTCTAACAATGGAGAGGACAGAAAAGCAGAAATCTCTTAAAGCACGGATGAATTTTTTATGGAATGCTCAAATCCAGCTGCAAAGGATGGGATTTTAAATGGTAGCAGACACTCTTTTAGAGGCAGCCCCAAGAGACAGAATCTTTTGGAAATGTTTTATGTTGAAGCTGTTCCTTTCTACGAACTATCGTAGCTTTTTTTCTTCTGAAGCTCAGCTTTTACTAAATTGTGCCACTGCCCCGTTCACATTGATTTTTAAGACACCAAATAAAAACACTTCCTCTCTCTTTATCATAGTGAATACACTAGCATTTCAAACTGCAAGGGAACAGTGTATGAAGTTCATGCCTGTGACATTGCTTAACTTGTCAGCTCATTCAATAGGAAAATTGCCATCACAGGAGAAAAATAGGTAGCTAGTTAAGGAACTAAAAATCTACTAAATTTATTTGTTTTTTTTTAATTCTTGTAAATAATGAGAATAGTTTCATTTGTTAGAGTTCCTCACTTTGGTTTGTCATTGGAATTATTCATGGATGTCATCTAAAGTTTTGAGCATCATTTTTCCCACAGAGCCCTCTGTTACTGACAATCTACAAAACTATATAATGTGCATTATGTCTCAGTATGGTTCATTCTAGTACTCTACCTAGCATCTGCACATTTTATGCCATAAGTGCCAGAGCAGAATATATATATATGTATATATAATTTCCAAGGAATATTTTTTAAATTGGAATATGCAGATAAATAGGATTCCCCTCTCTTCTTATTTGTCCTTCCTTTTCTCTGTCCCTGAATAGTTGTCCTACTGTCTTAGACTAGGGAAGGCATGTGTGTTTTCCTTGTAGTCTGCATCCATGGTATCTTTGCTTAATGCTTTTATACTACTTGTTTTATGAACATTTCCTCAGTAATGTATTCTGTAAGTCTATTCATCTCCAACTAACCCACCAAAACCACTTAAAAATGTGTATTACCACCTAATTGTTAATAACAGGTAAATCAAAGGAAAAAGTTAACTAATTAATTTTCTAGCTCAGTTTTATTTTACTGTTACTGTTTTGAGAAAATATAACAAAACCCCATTAGTGTTTAAGGTAAGCCCATGAAACAACATAATATAATGCAAGAAAGACATTTAATAGTGTAGAGGAATGTTAAATTACTAATTAACTCCAAGTTGCTGTATAAGAAAGCATAGTAATTTACAGGATTATTGCAATATGCATCTTGGATTGCCATGAGGGTCAGCTAGGGAACATATCTTTCTATTTCCCCCACTTAGTGTAGTGGTTACTGTAAAAATCTCTTCACATTAAAACGTACTGTCCTTCCCACAGTTCATTGCTGCTAATTAGCAGCAGTTGAGATTTTTCTAGCAGTCATTTTTTTTTTCTATGTTAAGCTGCCAAATGTTACCAACTGTTCAAGATTCTCCATGCACACAGTGTCCAGCTGCCCGGCTGCTACCACTCTGCTCTATCTTTCAGCTGTTTCATGTCAACTTTAACACCTGTGCAAAGAAAATATTAATCAAATCATCTGCACTGGCTTCTGTTACCAGAGGGAAGGTTATCAAAAGTTCCCTGGATACTTTGGCCCAGACACACTATCTACTGCTGGAAAAATCACATATCACATACAAACATTCAGATGCATGTGTGTGTGCATGCACATACATGTGCATACACACACATACACACTCACACACAAACACACACACACACACACCCCTTCTCCTCTAAGCATCCAATTGAAACCAGTGACTCTAAAACTTGAATCACTGCATAACTGCTGTCAGGTCAAAGTAAAATATTTTCACAGTCTATTTAAACTCTTATTTAGGAAATAAGACATGAGAAAGTCATCTCTTAGTTTTACCTAAATATATAAGAAGAATGTCATAACTTTGATTAATAATTGATTAAATAACCCACTCCTACATCAAAGGGAGGAAGAAGAGCTGCCTGCTGAAAGGCTGGACTATCAAGTGGGACTTTGTTGCCTTCAACATCTCTTTAGAACTACAGATTACAGAACAGGAGAACATTAACTTTTGAGGTCTTAAATAATCACATAAAATAAAATTGGTGTCTGTTCTCCTTAATGAAGCACTTAGTAGTGTTAAAACACTGTAAATTTAAAAATAATCACATGGCCTAATCATTTCCTGTCTCTTTCCATTGGCTTTATGACTAATTTATATTTAACCTTCATGGAAACCTATGATAAGAATGTACATTTTTTAAAAATTCAAAGCAACTGTCGCTGGTGTCTAATACCTGGGCAAATGGGAATAGGGACTTTAAATGTTTTAAAATTGAAAAATGATCTGTAGCAAACCTTACTCTATATAAGGTTATGAAACAAAAAAAAAAACTTATTCCTTTATCACAATTAATGCAGTAGTTGATAAAAAATGGAACCCTTTTGTTTGATTTTTCTATGTACTTGATGTATTAGAATGATTAATTGTATGAATGAATACAAAAATCAAGACTAGTGTTATAATATGAAGCATTTTCTCTAATAATACAACTAGACTTGAAAGTGATCAGGCAAGTTGGCCTGCACATGCATTTGACGTGATTACTGTTATTTAGACCTTAGTTGAAATGGTTCATTACTGAATATATCCTTACTTCCTTTGTATTTGAAAAAGGCCAAAGGATGGTGAAATTTACCTGTGACATGAGTATAAAATACATTGTGTTGACAGAAATGAATCCACTAAGACCATGATCAACACCATAGCCTTAGGGTAACACAAAACGAGTGTCAACTGTAGTTTGCTGTTAAGCCTAGAAAAAATTCCCTGTAGGAATTTCAATCACAATAATCTAAATTAATATATATGTAGCAGTTACAAAGAACAATGCATAATGTACATAAAAAAATGGAAGCTTGAATTTTAACACTATACATATATATTTAATTGAGAAAAGCATTTTTTATTTTCTTATGAAAAATGGACTATAAAAATATCATTCAACATTCAAGACTAATATGCTCAAGAATGAAATAAAAAATTCAGCAAATATAGCAACGATTTCTCTTCTAAGATAAATCCAAATTTGCTCAATTTTTAAAAGAAATTCATAGTTAGGAAAATATTAGTGCAATGATTGACTACTTTACGTTTCTCCCTTTCCTTCACCCCATGGGCATATGCTCTTGGAGAGAGAAAGTTAGTAAGGAGACTTTACCAGTAGCTGTTTAATTTATAGCAACAATGATGTTTTATAGATACTAGCAATACAGTCTGTAGAAATGTTATTTGCATCCAATTAATGACTTGTCCAAACATCTGACCCTTTCTAAACAAGGAAGTTCTTCAAATCATGAGGAAAGCCTTTGTACAGATTGGTCAACCTTGTTAAATTTCAATATCTCAACTACTAATTAGTGATAATAAATTAAAAAAAAAACACTTTCATTGATATTCTATGTGTTACAGATCTAACTAGGAGATCAGGTAAGTGGTGTAAGTTTCCAGGGTGACATATATTGAGGTACCAATAGCCAAAATTCATGAGCCAGGGATGGCCAGGCTTGTTCTTATTTCTATCATGTCAAACCTTGCAATAGGAAAGAGTTGCAAACTCTGACCATTTGTGGCATAGCGGTCTAAGAGTCTTAAGAAATTTATTTCTCCAAATCACATTCATTTTTGGTAGGGTATAAGAAGGGATGGTCCATTGAGTATTGAAAGGAAAATGATGCTATATGGTAGAATGAGTAGGGACGAGGTTTAGCTGTTTGGCAGGAATATTCCTATGAAATTTCTCTGTAGAATCCTGCTAACAACATCATCCCTTCTCACATACATGCTTTGTAAATTTGACTTTGTTAAATGCTCATGTGTTAGAAATTTTTTCCTCTGAGGCACTATTAAAATGTGACATATTATTATTTTATGGGCTTTGAAGGGGAATAGAAAATAATTAAAAATGGCTGCTAAAAAAGTAAATATGTGTGGCATGAAAAGCCTAGAGGCAGCTACTAATCTCTCACTAGATTACTAGCAATGAGATGTGAATGTGACGTCTATGGAGTGGGAGAATGCTGTAAATAAACTGTAATTCCAGTTCCAGATTCAGTTCCTTAATCAATTTCACATTGCCCCATACAGTATGTTTTATTTATTTATTTTTTTTTAATTTTTTTGGTTTATTATTTTTATTTATTTATTTGAGTGACAGACAAAGAGGCAGGTAGAGAGGGCGAGACAGAACAGGCGCGCCAGGGCCTCCAGCCACTGCAGATGAACTCCAAATGTGTGTGCCCCCTTATGCATCTGGCTAACATGGGTCCTGGGGAGTTAAGCCTCGAACCAGGGTCCTTAGGCTTCATAGACAAGCGCTTAACTGCTAAGCCATCTCTCCAGCCCTGTTTTTGTTTTCTTGATGTAGGATTTCATTCTATCCCAGTCTGACTTGGAATTTACTATGTAGCCTCAGTACGGCCTCAAATTCATGATGATCCTCCTACATCTGCCTCCCAAGTCTGGGATTAAAGGCGTGAGCCACCATGGCCTACTCCAGTATATATTTTTGTATACTAATCACTAAAACTTAGTACAAGAAAAGAATAAATAAACCTGATTTATTATAAAAAGTAAAAACCAATTCTGTGTATCATCAATAAATGTTGGATGAAAATGGTGATATTATTGATGACAGCCCTCCTGTGAGAAACTCTTACTATGTGCTAACATGGTATAAATATTATAGAATTCCTGCTCTGGACCAGACATCAGAAAAAGGAATCAACCTCTCTGGCAGCATGTCTATCTTCTTAGCTTATAAAATAGGAGGGGAAAGAAGTGCTTAATGAAAGTAAGCCACTGAAAACTACAATTTGACTTATTGTAATTTCTACTTTATAGTAAGAAAACATTGTCTGAAAGGCTGTCACTTGTCAATATGCTAACTGATCCTGTATGTCACAATAGGATTTAGCCTATACCTAAAAGATTGTATGATACTATGCCTCTGGAAAGACCACTACAGAAAAAGAGGAGAAAGCTGGGACTTTATGTTGAAATTACAACATGGCTTTTTGGATCAGGAAGTCTTTTTTTCTATTGTTAAACATAGCAAAGAATTAGGATAAAATCCACATTTAAGCAAACCAAAATTGTAAATTTATATATGCAAAGAATTGTATTTGAAAAATGGAAGATAACTATAGTACAAATTGATGAGAAGGATACGTGATGTTTAGGTCTTTCTTAAAGGAAGATGGAGTGGCAAGTGAAGGTATCAACTAAGTATCCTATAGTAGCAGTCACAGTATATGTTGTGCTGTGGAGGTATATGGTAGTCTGTAATCAATAAACACATTAACCATGTCAGGTAAAAGAGAGCTCTAATGCCTGTTTTATAGGAAAATTTATTGGGTTACTATCAAAGCACCAAAAGAAGTAGGGATGAATGATTAGATATCAGGGTATCTAGTTAAAGGTCATTAAGATAGTATGAAGTTGAGCTAAAAGAGAGTAGGTCTCCATACTATCCTAACTTAAGTTTAAGTGAAAAAAAAAAAATGGATGGTATATCAGTCAGGAAAAGAAGGACGGGAGAGAGGGAGAGAAATAGGAAGGGAGGGAGAAAGAAAGAAAGAGAATACTCCTGATTCATTCTCTTGTTTGTTGAGTGGTTGTTTGCTTTGTTGGTTTAAGATAAGGCCCTTTGGCCCCCCACGTAGCCCAGGCTGTCCTTGAATTCATGGCAATCTTCCCATCTCAGAATCCCAAGTGCTGGTATTACTAGCATGAGCCACCACATCTTGCTGATGATGTGGTCCTGTGGCAGAATTTCTTCCTCTCTGAGAAGTTTCCTATTTTTAAATATTTGTCTTATTTTTTATTACACAGAGATGGAGAGTGGGGAGGAGACAGAGAGGGGTAGAGAGAAAGAATGGGCTTGCTAGGACCTCCAGCCACTGCAAACAAACTCCAGATGCATGTGCCACCATGTGCATATGGTTTTATGTGTGTACTGGGGAATTGAACCTGGACCCTCAGGCTTCATAGGCAAGTGCCTTAACTGCTAAGTCATCTCTCCTACCTGAAGCCTCCTGTTTTGCCCTTGAGGTCTTATAGCTGATTCTATGAAGCCTATCCTCATAGAAAGGATAATCTCTGTTACTTACAGTCAATTTTAGGTGCTAATCACATTCTTTAAAATAGCTTCGTAGCAACACCTAGTTTAAATAATCTTTATAGTGAGTCATTTACTGCAAAATTACTCATTGAAATCTCATATGTTGATTACAGTTCTAGGCTATGAAATAGGAAAAGAAGCACCTCTACTTTGATGAAGACCATGATCTGCAAGGTGATATGTGGCACAAGTTTAAAACAAACAACTTGTGAGTTGAATAGTAAATACAGCTATCCAAAAACATGAGTGTTATGTAATATAGCCTCTTTTTGCAAATGTAACATTTGAAGTGAGATTAGAAGACAAGAAAGCAAAAGGTAAGTTATCATTTATTCTTTTAGCAAGAGCAGAAGGATGCAACAATCTCAGCAGAGAGAATTTACTTAATATTTGGTTGTGGAAAAACATTTGGTCTAGTCTACATTTTCATATACTAAGTAAAACCTTCCATCTAATTTACTTTCATAGCCCTACTCTTGAGTTGTAACTGTGCTGTACCTTGCCTCCCATCTTCTTTCCACTATCATGATGTTGAATTTATGTTTGAATTTACTATAACTGAATGATGGGTGATTAAGTAACAGAGATCATTCTTTGTATTTGGTTCAAGTTTGGGAGCTCATTCACCATAAGGTACTGAGCAACTAAAGAACGGAATGGTTGGTGGGTAATGGATCCCACAGGTGTAGATCTTTTCTGACCCCTGGAAACTGTGAATTATGTTTGAAATGCATGTTTTTGAGCTTGTGACTAGGTTAAGGATTTTGAGATGAAATAACTAACTTGGATTATGTGGGTTGGTCTTATACTTGGAAGGGAGAACCAGAGAGATGAAGCATAGATGAGGAGGAGGCAAGAAAACCTTGGTGCAGAGACTTAAGTAATATGTGTGCAAGTCAAGAAAATGCAGCAGCCACCAGAAAACTGGGAGAGTCATGCAAGAAAGCATTTTGTCTAAAAGCTGTGAAGGAAACACAACACTGCTAATGTTTTGTCCAGTGGAGGTCTACTTCTAGTCTCTAGATCTGGTAGCTTGCTGCACACAGAGAAAATTAAAGCAATGGTTTTGTGATGTATTGAAGAACGGTGGTGTGATTTCAGCTACATCGACTGAAGTAAATCTTCCTTTGAGGCAAAAGAGATTAAAATGTTACCTAAGGACTAGGGATACTTATCAGGTTGTAGAGTGGCTGCCTACTGCTGCCCTGGGTTCAACCTCCAGCATTGTGTAAAACCAGACATGGTGGCTATTGCCTACAATCCTAGGTAGGGAAAGGAGGATCAGAAGTTCAAGGTTATCTTCAGTTTCACTGAGGCCAGCCTGGGCTATATGAGTTCCTGTATAAAACAAAACAAAGTAAAATGAACAAACAGAGAAATGAACAAAAGTATGTTGCTTCAATGGTGCTGTGCAATAAAATGCCTCCCAACTCTCAGTCATACTACAGACACTGTGAATATATATACATGTAATATTTAAGTTATCTGTTTTGAACTCAATGGGCACTGAACTAAGAAATATTTGCAATATATGAATTAAGTTAACTTTATCCTAGAGATTTTTAAACAACTAAGAAAAGTACCAGAAATTACTAAATGTTTTTGATGAAAACAGTATGCTTTTCATATTGACATTAGAAATCAAAATCTCATAACACATTTTGAGTTTTAAAATATATGGAATGTATGAGCCTAAAATGAATAAGATGTTTATTTGGATCTTAGAAGGTCATAGTATTACATATGTAGCTTACATGATGTGCATAGCATTTATAGTTCATTGTAGTACTACTAGCCCAATTATTCTCTTCTGAAATAACATTAAATTGGATCATATATTATACAATGTGAGTGTTCTATGTGATCTAAAAATTTTATATTATATTCTTAGTTTTAATCTCCATATGTCAACCAAATCATGGTACCATGTAAACACATATATTTACCTAAACAAAGTTACCATTATTAAGCATATGTGAAGATTATTTTCATTAAAGAAGGTAGTTAATCTAATAGTTTTACAAACTAACCCAGGGATCACAAGATTGTATGTCTGTTTTGACATATGTGATTTTTAGACACAGACTAGCTCAGTTTTCATAATCACATGTGATTACTTTAAGAAATACCCATAATAAAATAAAACCCTTATCAAATCAAATCAATATATAGGAAAGATACATTATAAATCATAGACCCTTAAAGTGATCAAGGATTTTGTGGACTATCTAACATCAAACATTCTTTTTATTATGAAGTCTATACTAAGACTCCTGGCTATAAGGGAGTTCACTAAATGTCCACAGTAAACAAATCAACAAGCTAGGAGGAAAACCAAGATTTATTTTTCTGCTCTCCAACTTTCCACAGGCACCAGAATTGTTTCTACTATATGAGTCTTCACTGGGTAACTCTTTGAACAGCTAAAGAGAACAGGCAAATGACAATACACAGTGAAAGGGTTGAAACCCAATTGAAGACTGGTCAAAATTAAGGACTAGGCTATAAGCTTAAAATCCTGAGTATATATACTATAAATCAGTTTGTAATACTGAATTTAATTTCTCCCAAATTAGTAATAGCACACGCACATGCTTCAGTAGCCTTGATGCTGGGTACATGTCCACAAAGAAAGAAACTACTCCATGCTTGCATCTCCATTCCTGGTTCATTATAGCATCATTCTCATTCAGCAAGGTTTGAAATCAAATGGTATCCTCAACAGAAAAAAAAGGATTTAAAAAAAAACCATGGTGCATCTACACAGTGGAATACTGTTCAGACTTTGAAAAGGAAGGAAATCTTGTCAAATTTAGCAATGGTGATGTTAATGGAGGACATTATCCTATGTGAAACAAGCCAGCAACAGGAAGATCAATAGTGCATGATTTTACTGACAGTATACAACCCAAGGAAATCTAAATCATCAAAATAATTAATGTAATATTGTTATCAAGAGCTGATAGAGGAAGCAAAAAAACATTTTAGTTAGAGAGAAATAAGTTCAACTATCTATAATATAGTGACCATAGATAACAACAACATATCATTGCTAAGAATAAATAGAATTGTTTTCATTTTAAAAGTTTTTGAAGGAATAGATAACATGGTTGGTTTAAATAAGTCATTCCTGGGCTAGAGAGCTAGCTTAGTGATTAAAGCACTTGCCTGAAAAACCTAAGTACCCAAGTTGGATTGCTCAGTACCCAAGTACACCTGTATGTACAAGTTGGCACATGTGTCTGGAGTTAGGTTGCAGTGGCTAGAGTCCTGGCACATACATTCTGTCTTTCTCTCTCTCTTTCTTTCTCTCCCTATCTCTCAAATACATGTTTTATATTAACCATTCTTGGCTAATGATATACCTCAGTGGCAGAGCACTTGGGTAGCATGTGAAAGAATCGAGGTTCAATCTCCAGCCCCTCAAAAAGAAGTAATAGTAAAAAATAAATTCTAATATGGATATCTTACTTGAACTTCAAAACAGCTTATCATATACTAGCATATACCTAGTATTTTATTTTTAATCAAAATATGTACATACAAGTCTAAATTGAATATTTACCTTACATGAATATTAAAAAAGTTTAATATTTTAATATATAAAATAGGGCTGGAGAGATGGCTGCATGAATAAGGCACTTGCCTGTGAAGCCTAAGGACCCAGGTTCAATTCGCCAATACCCATATAAGCCAGATATACAAGGTGGCAAATGCATCTGCAATTTGTTTCCAGTGCCTAGAGGCCTTGGTGTACCCATTCTATATCTGAATCTGCGTCTTTCTCTCTCAAAATAAAATAAATAAATAAAATATTAAAAAAATATAAAAACATATGTGTTTAGATTTTGTTTCCTTCTTTCTTCCTTTCCTTCCTTTTCTGGTAAGGCAAGTCTGTAGTCTAGGCTGTCTTTGAAAGCAAAATTCTTCTGTCTAAATCTTTCCTATTATAGGTGAATGTCACACACCAAGCTAAAGTTTTAATTTTTTTAAGACTAAATATCTGCCTTTATCACTGAAGACTAAATATAAAATAATATTTATTCCATTACCATAAACAATAAAATAGATATTATTATAGCCTGAAGTTATTTTATTTATCTTAATTATCCATTAAGTAACTATAAGAATCTAGGTGCCTATTTTTTGAAAAATAAAGTCTTAATTTTAACCTTTGCTATGGACCATTATTACTATACTTTCACACCTACAATATGAACTTTTGGAGATATTCAATAGAGCCACCTCCATTTATGGTGAGAATTAGGGCATGGGAGTGCTTGGTAGACTACCCAGGATCTTACGTATGTTTTGTGTGTGTGTGTGTGAGCTCCTGTGTGTGTATTCATTTTTGTTTCTGTATTTACAATAATTTCTGCTTGCTTGATTGTTAGTGCATAAAAGAGAAAGAGCATGTCTTTGAGAAAAGAATGACTGCAAGAAAGGAAAAAAACTTCCAGCCCTGTATAAAAGTAGATTTAAAGTGAGTGATGACTATATTCAAAACGAAAATTTGCTTTTCATTGCCAGACAAATTAATTTCTCTAAGAATTTCAAGAAAAAATAAATTCTTAAATAAATTATTAAGGACAGATAGTAATGCATTCTTACTAATAAGAGATGTGTGACCTTTAAAATGACTCAAACTCCAAAATAATAAAATCCCTGTCTTATTTCTGAATAAAAATAAAATACTTAATAAATTGAGAAGCAAATTACATATCTAAAAGAGACCAAAACTAAGAGTCAGGGGAGGGGAGCCCATTTTTACTTATATGTGACCTTGAACAAATCATTTAATCCTTTTTGGCTTCAGCCCTGTCATTTCTAACATGAAGTAGATCTAAGGTCCCTCAAGCTTTAACACTTGCTGACACTATGATTTTAGTTCTTAGCTTTTCTCTCAGTGTATTTGACATTTTGTTGACACATTGTCAGAACACAGCACACATTTTCTAAAAGCCATAACAGAGCATATCAAGCCATTAATATAGAATTTTAAGAGAAACTAAAATATTTCTCACTAGGTATTTGTTATACCAAATGCATTTATTCTATTGGATTCATCAATGACAATGGCTAGTTAAATGATTGACAGAAAGGCAGTTATGTTGGAACATATAGAGAGATAGGTAGGTAGATCGATAGATGATAGATAAGCACATGATAGATAGGCAGACAGATGCTGATAGATTAGGTAGATAAATAGATAGATAGATAGATAGACAGATAGATAGATAGACAGATGATAGACAGACAGATAAGATAGATGATAGAAAGTTGATGAAATAGATAACAGAAGTCCAACCATATGTGTTTCAAATTCTATAAGTAATGATATGGTTATGAAGATTATGTTAACAGATCCATGCTTAAGTTCAAAACAATAATAAAATTTCTCAGCATATTATATATATATGCATATATATAATAAAGTATTAGTTCATTATTTTATTATATATATTATATTATATACATACATGTCTACACATACATACAAATTAGAAAATTTCTGATTGAATAGCAAAAGGATTCATAAATGATATTATAGTTTACATGCTTCTGAACTGTTTTAATTTTCAACATTAAATGGACATACAACTGCCTAATTAAAACTAAAAAGGGAAAGATAAATATTTCCTAACCATATGCAAATTTGTGCGCATTTCTTGTATAGGTCTATTTTGTCTTCTTTTTTTTCCCTTCATGAAAGAATTCTGTGTGTGTGTGTGTGTGTGTGTGTTTTATGTTCACATAATATTCAGAGTAGTGATAATGTGCCATCTTTGTTAGTATATACCCTCACCACCACAGCTGATAGAGTTGTACTGTGCCAAGTGTTTTTGCTTCTTTTATTATTTTTTAAATGGGGCAGCTTTGTTGGTAGTTGCTGTAGCTAGATGCACACCTGTACCAGAAAGGGCTGAAGATGCCCTCATATAGACCTCTTAGTTATCTCTTTACCTGTGGTGAATCTGGGAAGAATCTTTTCCATATCTTCTCTATCTCCAGCTTCAATCCATAGGCTTGTCTTCCTTTTCACTATACATGATGTTTACTCATTCTCACCCATTCAGATTGTGTGTGTTTGCTATACCCTTCCATATGCCTTCCACACTGGTGCCAAAGAATGGTTTTGCTATCCTTTCTATGGTATTTAGTTTAAAATCAAATCATAGCATTGGAACTATAATCTTTAATATACCTGCTATTATACTAATGTTGAAGAAGATGTGTGGTTTGTGGATGTACGTGTGTTTATTTGCATTTGGGCATAAAACTGTGGGGGTGCACATGCAAGTGTGTGTACCTTCTCAGAAACACCATCTATTCTTTTAGACTGGGTCTCTCATTGCCCTAGAGTTTAACAATTAAGCTAGTGTGTTGAGGGAGTGAGCTCCAAGAATCCCTGCCTCCTGGTCCCTAGAGCTGGCTCTTCCTCTCCAGTACTATGATAAGCACAAGTCATTACACCCAGCATTTTTAACATGACCACTGGTTATTGCTCTCAGGTCCTTTTGGTTAGAAGGCAAGCACTAACTATGAGCCTGGCCAGATTTCTTGATTATTCATATTTTTTCATACAAGTACCCCAATGGTCTGTGCCATTTATTCACTCCACAGCTTGGATCTGGGCAGAACTGAGATTTCTGCTTCAGAGTGATCACTGGAAAACTGGCAGCCATTTTCTCATTCTCACAGATGAACTACTTCATAGCACTTTCCTGAAGAAAAGAAGATGTATTATTTAACAGCTCTCCAAATCATAGCAAATGGGCTTAAATTTATTAATTGGCTTTATCCATTTTACTTTGAAAAAGTAAATAAAGTAAAGTAGAATAAATGAGCCATATAGTTCCAGCCTGCTGAATATTTTAAGGCAAAGTGGAAATTAATGAGGTGATTAAGGAAAAAATGGTGAAAGGAGGGGAAAAAAGCTTTAAATACTTAATCTGGATGCACACAATTGTAAACACTTTTATTCTATTGAATGAAAGTCAGTGCTCTGCTCCAATGTACACTCCTCCCCTGAGCACTGCCACCTACTAGTGGCTCTTTGAGTGACAGTCCTGGTCCTTCGGTGAACCTTTCTCTGACACCTTTCTCAGCAGGCCTCTGCCCACCAGTGGGCCTGCAGGACTTGCTCCTGCTGAGGATCCCAAGCACAGGCTGTCCCTGAACATACTGTAGCCATGCTGCACTGGTATGAAGAGAAATAAGCCAGAAGAGCAGAGACACATCTCACATGAAGCACTAGGTTACAATGGAAGTGGCAGAGATGTCATTGTCAATCAGTACAGTTTTTCTTTCCCTGCAGCAAGTCTAATATAGTTAATGGGAACAATAGCCCCACAGTACTTATAAATCATTTGTCTAAAATTCAAATCTAGGCATTTTCTAAATAATCTCAAGAATAAATTCAAGACTGTCACAGTTACCTGTCTCTTTATATTCATTTTTTTACATTGAAGTTTCCATGTGGGCAATTACATTGCAAACTAAAAAGATGATGCCAGCCATAAGTCTTAATTATATTGTTGTTAATAACACTGTTTATTTTTTGTTTTAAAAGAAAAATAAATAGAAACAAAAAACTTATGCAAACTTTTGCCAAAATGTTGTACCAACAGTGTGTTTTATTAGCAATCAGTTTATCTTTTTCTCATGCTGCAGTATCTCCACAAAACAGAACATGTGGTGGCTAATGTGGGCCTGAGGTAGCTGTTCTACTGTGAAGGTCAAACTCACTGGACCTGTTGCCAGAGCCAAGTTCAAAGAAAATGTATGAAAAACACAGAAAGTAAAAACTGTATAGTGAGCTATTAATTCTCAAAAATGCATGGAAATTTCTCATTATTTTCCTGTTTTGTGTTTTCTGCCAGATTCAAAAAAAAAGCAAGTACTTTCTTTGTAAAAGAAAATCATTGTCCATTAGAAAGCATGGAACACAGTAGGTACATGCTGTGCCAATTCTGAGCAAGTCAAACAGGCACAGATTGTGGATGGATTTGAACTTGGCTTATCTGATGCAGGTTTACAGATGAGCATTCGGTTTGGAATGTAGGCATGACCATGTGAATTTCTATAGTTAATATCTTCTTCATTGTCATTATTGCCAAACCAAGCTCGTCACTGAAATGAATAATAGAAAAAGTGATGAATTTTCTTATTTTTCTGATCTTATAACGAATGTAACACTATCCATTAAGAAGGAGCTACATTATCTCTGGCCACATTATTAAACATAATTGCTTTGTGCAGGTCTTGGGACCAGCAGGTGAAAGAAAATTTGTTAAGTACCAATTGGAAACACATTTTCTATTAGCATGATTTTTTAAATATTACTTAAAATTGTTATTTTTACATTACAGCTCATGACTTTATTTTATTTTTTTCATTTCTAATAGATTTATTTTTTCCTCAATTTTTACTAGCATTTTCCATGATTACAAAAAAAATATCCCATGGTAGTACCCTCTCTCCCCCCCACACTTAAATGAGCTGTATTCAAAAATGCATTCTTTAATATAAAAAGAAGTTTCTTCCTACAAAATTGAAAATGTTTTAGTTGCACTATATACTTAAGACATGGGGTAGGTATGCATGCCAGACAGAAGAACTTTGACACTCAATGTGATCTAAGATCAACAGGACTGATGAAGCGTGGGAACTTATAAAAATGCCAACTCACAGGTCTGCTTTGAGATCTGCAATATAACAATCTGCATTCTCACATGATTTTCTCTTCACTCATGAGCACACGAAACTTTGAGAAGCATGAATATAAAACTGGTGCTTGAGTGGCAAGACACTGAATCCCACATTTTTCTTGGCAAAAAAAGTAAACCTGCTTTAGCTGCAGCTAATTGCATTAGTGTAATTTGTGGGCAGGGCACTAATCAAAACACCTACCTCACACATACCTACCTGTAGTTTTCAACAAGTTTTGGGTTGTCTTGATCATATAATTTAGGCTCAGAGATAGTCAAGTCCTACATCTTGAAAATTTGCAAATTTCTTCCTCTGTAACATTTCTCCTCACCCATTTCTCTGCTTTGTTTTATTGCTATTCTGTTTATCATCCTTGCAATACAGAAACATTAAAAGTAAAACTGTAAAATCACCTGGCACACTATTTCTTCCAGCTAGGTAGCTGATGGCTAAGCAGGATGTATCTTTCTTCCACAGGAGTTGTCTCTCCAGGTCAGGCTGGGAGTCCATTGCCATGGCAATGTGCCTGACTGCCTGGAAGGCTACCTGAGCTCATGCCTGCCCTTGTATGACAAAGTTCATCAATCTCCAGGTACCCAGATCTGGTTCTTTTGAAGAGCTATAAACACACCTACTGTGCTAGCCTTTTCCAGGAAACTTTGAAAGAACTCAAATCTACAGTGTTCTAGCCAGATCAAACTCAGCTTGATATGAACAGAGCCTAGTTGTAGAGTTTACTATCCTGCCACTCATGAATATCCCTCTTGAAAGCTCCACAATCTCTTTCAAAATCCCTAATTTTAAGAACAAAGACTATCAGTTTATAAATATATCGTACATCACATTTATCGAACAAAGAGACTCTGGTTTTATGGACCATCTTGAAATCAGTCTATATTTTATTTCAGATAAATGTGTATCATGAACATTGTGAATAAAATTTCAAGGAGTCCACTGTCCTCTGAACATCTATTCCAAGGAATCAGGTGGAAAAAAGTCATAGCTGTTTCTGATTTATCAAATTCTGCACAAATTTGTACAGTTCTAACCTGCACTAACACATACATTTAATTTTATAAATACCATTAATAGGTTTGGTCTTCCATTAATAAATATGCCTATCTAAAAATTGTTTTTTAACATACTGTAAATTCTTAATGTTATGAATGTCTAGTCTTGAAATTAAGCTCTTTCTGATTATTAAGTCAAACAAGAATTATTTCCCTTTGATTCCTCAAATTTCAGAATGAGGATATTTACTGCCAAAATGTTGATCCCTTTGTATAAAGAAGAGCTGAAACAGGTCTCATTAACACCAACAAGAAGGGAAAAGTCTCAACTGAGGAATAGGCCATAGCTTTGCTAAGCAGGCCTAGCAAGATGTAATGGCAGAATCACACACCTGGGCTTTTCACTACCAAGGTGATTGTATGTGTGTTACAATGGAGTATGAATATGGTGACCTTTCTCATGAATCTGTTGATTCTATACTTAGTATATAATTCAAAATTGATATTTACTTGAAATGGCAAAGGTTAGTATCATTTGAAAAAGTAGAATTTTGAAAATTATGAAAAATAAGCAGGTCACATGAAACAACACTCCAGTAAATAAAATGTATTATTTAGAGTACAACCTCCACATTCCTCACTGGTGTAATTTAGTATTGAGATAAATGATGAATAAAAGGCAATTTTATGCTCCAGTAATCCACCACATCCAGAGAAGAAAGTATGGAGATCATATTAAGAAATGACTTCCTGGGATTGAGAGATGGATTAATGTTTAGCATTTGGCTGCGAAGCCTAAGGACCCAGGTTTGATTCCCCAGCACCTGCATAAGCCACATGCACAAGGTGGCACATGCATCTGGAGTTCTTTTGCAATAGCTGGAAGCCCTGGTGTGTCCATGCACACACACACACACACACACACACACTTAAAATAATATTAATGCTATTAATGCCTGCTGTGAAGGTGCACATTTTAAAAAGAGAAAGAAAAAGAATGAGGGCTGGAGAGATGGCTTAGTGGTTAAGTGCTTGCCTGTGAAGCCTCAAGACCCTGGTTCAAGGCTCGATTCCCCAGGACTCATGTTAGCCAGATGCACAAGGGGGCACCCACATCTGGAGTTCATTTGCAGCTGGAGGCCTTGGCGCACCCATTCTCTGTTTCAATCTGCCCCTTTCTCTCTCTGTCTGTTGCTCTCAAATAAATAAAAATAAACAAAAAAATTAAAAAAAGAATGAGAATTCAAGACAAAGTAGGAGAAAATCTTTATAGATCTTATAGGTGATAAAAAAATTCTCCAAATTACAAAAAGAATTCAAATATCAATAGTTAGGAAAAAAAACCAACTTGGAAATAAGTAAAATAGAAAAACAGATGCTTCCCCATCGA
This sequence comes from Jaculus jaculus, assembly GCF_020740685.1. Classification (NCBI taxonomy): domain Eukaryota; kingdom Metazoa; phylum Chordata; class Mammalia; order Rodentia; family Dipodidae; genus Jaculus; species Jaculus jaculus. The sequence continues at coordinate 84,428,671 of NC_059105.1, read as the reverse complement.
CAGATGGAAAATTGATATACAAAATAAAACAACTTCCACTGTTACCAAGGAACAGTAAATTAAAATAACAATGGATTATCACCATAAGATTATTAGAATGACCAAAATCCAAGCCATGGATAGAAGCAACTATTAGTAGGATGTTGAAAAACAGGTTCTCTCATTAATTGTTGGTGGAGGCAGAATGACAGAGACACGTTGAAAAGGTAGTTCCCCAGTTTCTTACAAAACTAAATATCCTCTTTCCACTGTAGTCAAAAGTAGTCATGTTCTACACACACACGTATTTCAATGCTACAAAGAAAAAAGTTAGCAAGCTATGAAAAGTCATAGAGACCAAGTAAATGCATTATTGTATTAAAGAAACCAATATGAACAGGCAGCATGCTGAATGAGTCCAATTCTGTAACATTCTGGAAAAGGTAGAACATAAAGACAGTGAAAAGTTGCAGGATGTTAAGTGAGTGTAAAGGATGAAGCCATGGAACACAGATGATGTTTAAGACAGTATATAGCTATCCCTTCAAACCAGTATACTTGGAGTAATCACAAGCCATTCATTTTAATTCTGAAATTTTCCATTTGGGGGATAGCTGACTACTATATCTTTTAATATTTTCTCAGGAAATACAAAGTGTGGAATTATTTTAGCTATTATAAATATTTATAAAGTCACGATTATAGTTAAGAAAACCAACACGGAGCAAGGGAGCACATTTAAACTTACAAGAGGAAATCACAGTATTTCCACATCTACCTCAAGGGCCAAATGGGTTGTCTTGTATAAGAATATTTTAAACTCTGCAGCAAGAGAAGGGAGCTGCTTACCTGGCTCTGTGGTTGTAGGTAGAGAATAGAAGATAGAGCAATGATACCCTTATTGCTCTCCTCATCTTATAGTTTCCCTGCACCTGCAAACTCAAATACAGCCAAAGTGCAACAAACTGTGCATGGTATAGTCTATATTTTCTAATGGCACCAATGCAATTTACAGTCTATTTTTTTCATCCTCTTTACTGTTTCCTAGGCATCTCCATAACCATATCTGCTATATCAACACTGTTTTCTAAGCAACACACTACATTAGATGATATTTTTAAAATTTGAAGATGGGAGTATGTACCTTCCTTCCCTGGAGAATTCAGGACAAAATAAATTGTGTAAAATTTTTATGAGCTATTTTAACCAGGAGTGTACTTACATCTCTAGCTTCATTTGTATTAACCTCTCTAAATTCTGGCTCCATTTTTCCATACCTCCTCTCTGTTTCTTCAAGAATCTGCCTGCCAGTACTTGAGTCTTTACACTAGTTGATTTATTTATTTCCCCACACAAGTCTACCCACATGATTCATAATTAATCTTTACAAAGCAATAATAATAGTAATAGCAATACGGTTTCCCTCATTCATAAAATAAGACAGGTTCTGTTGTTCCTATACCTTCCTATATTCTTACTTTCATATATGTATATTTAACAAAACATGAAATTATTAAATACCTCAGTATTTTTCATCATCTATTATTCAAAGCATGTAAAAATAAGCTTTACATTTTTGGTTCATTTTTACTTATTTATTTGAGAGTGACAGACAGAGAGAAGGAGGCAGAGAGAGAATTGGCATGCAAGGGCCTCCAGCCACTGCAAAAGAATTCCAGATGCATGCGTCCTCTTGAGATTCTGACTAGTGTGGGTCCTGGGGAATCAAGCCTTGAACCGGGGTCCTTAGGCCTCACAGGCAAGCGCTTAGCTGCTAAGCCATCTCTCTAGCCCAAGCGTTACATTTTAAATTAAAGAAAAGTGAAATAGGTACTAGGGTAGATGTGCAAAGTTATGCACTATTAATAGACAAGTTTAGAACTGTAAATATTATTTGACAGAAAAATAAAGTTATATAAAGCACTTTTTGTTTCTGACCACCTTCACAGATAAATTGCAGCATTTTATTTTATTTATTTTTTATTTATTTATTTTGGTTTATTCTTATTTATTTATTTGAGAGTGACAGAGAAAGAGGCAGAGACAGAGAGAGAATGGGCGTGCCGGGGCTTCCAGCCACTGCAGACTATTTCCAGATGTTTGTCCCCTTGTGCATCTGGCTAACATGGGTTCTGGAGAATCGAGCCTCGAACCGGGGTCCTTAGGCTTCACAGGCAAGCGCTTAACCGCTAAGCTATCTCTCCAGCCCAAATTCAAGCATTTTAAACAAATAGCAGACCAACAATTCTGTCGTATAAACTCTTTTGCATATCCAATAGTAAGTAAGTAAGAATTCATATTTGGCCACTTGGGAAGAAGAATTATTGATAAAAAAATATGTTTTTCCTATGTAAATTCCATTCAACTTCTTTTTCCATCTCAGTCCTAACTAAAGTCGAGTACATTGGTAAGTAGGTAGACAATCAGTGTGCATTCCCATGCCTATTTAACACATTACCACAAACATGGTGATTCAATACAACAAAATGTGATTTTTTTCTCTTAATGGTTTTGAAGGATAAATATATGAAACCTATCAAATTAGATTAAATCAAGGAATATCATACTTGTGCCCCCCTCATATGCTCTGTGGATATTCTGTTCTAGTATTTTCATGTTCTGGTCCTACACTCTGCAAGGCTCTTTTTCTTGTCATCCATCTCCAAAACTAGTAGTTCAGCATATTGCTCTATCAGCATTTTCACTGTTTAAAACGCCTCCTCATCCTTAGAAATACATTTATGACTTATTTTGGGCCCACCACACATGATCCATAATAAGATTTTCACCTGGAAATCCTTGGTTTAATTGTATTTACAAAGTTCCTTTCTCTATATAAAGTAACATTCGCAGGTTAGAGCTTAAATGATCACTGAGGATATTAATCTACTTAATGCACTTCTTTTTAAAATTATTATTATTATCAAAAACATATTTCTCATGGATAAATCATGGGTTGATACCCTCTATTCCCTCGTCCCTGTCCCCATTCCATTGAGGATGCTCCTTAAGGGGTTGCAGGTATTCCCTATGGGGTTGTGGTTTATGTATTGTGGGAGCAACAGTCAGTTATTTTTTGGGGGGGAGGGAATGCCTCTGGCCATAATGTCTCAACCTGTGGCTCTTACAATTTTTCTGTCTTCTCTTCCACAAAATTCTCTGAGCTGTCATGGGTGAGTTTTAAGTCAATGTCAATGATGATCTTTTAGGAGTTTCTGGATCTCTGCTTTGGTATGTGTTCAGAACCCTCAGCATCTGTCTCCTACACCCTGGCACTCATTATCAGGTTCATCATGGAAGCAGCACTCTTGCTTGCCTCCCCAGTTCCTTTGTGGTTTCAGCTGTGGCTTGGGTGAAGTGTGATGGGTAGTTTACCTCCTTCCAGTCTCACTACCTTCTGAAAAAGAAAAGCAGATTATCCAACAGAGAGTGAAGCAATTGGATAAGCTTAGTGCACTTCTTAAATGAAGTCTAGGTATTTTGGGGGGAGCCACAAAGAGAATGGAAATAAAATCTGCAGAGAATTATTGTTTCCTATAATTAAAAGTTGTTTTAATTTTTATTTGAAAGCTTAGAAAGCCATAGTAGCACATTAAAAGGAAAACAAGGTTGAGGAAAATATATTACCCTGGGGCAATAAAATTATTTTGATGGTCTCAAAGCAGCTACAAAAATCAAGGACTCTACTGAAATATGATATATGCTTATCTAGATAAATCTAAAACTTATCTAATATGTTCTTATTCATCCAAACACTGATTTTTTTGTGGGTGATGGATTCAACAAATTTAAAAAAATGGAATATCACCTTTCTTTTGGATAAGTTGTGAACAAAACCAGAAATTATTATTTCTTCAAATAAAGGCATAGAAAATTCAGGTTATTTTTTTCAATAATTGAAAATAAACAAAACAGAGAAATCTTAAAATATGCAAGTTTTTCAAAAAGACATACATTTTCTCCCAATTAAGTGAATAATTGTCTTGATTCTCCACTTCATTTAACTAAGGAAGAATTAGCCTAAAACCAAGAAGTTGTCAATTAAATGGTCCAATTAATGGAAACCTAGAATTCTAATGCTCAGAAGCTTAAAGGACACATCTTTAACAATCTATTTAATTCTCATTTAAGACTCCTGATTTGCTAAGCATTCATAATAATAATATAGATTTTTTTCTATGAAGCTGAGGGGAAGAATACTCTCCCTTTTCTCAAATATCACCTTTGTGCATGACAAATACCTGACTCTCACTACTTCGCATTTCTATAATTTTTAACCTAATTGATTCAAACATGGAATAGTTTTCCAAAAACTTCTGGTTAAGTAAATGTGAGTTAATCAGTCTGTGTCAGCATTATGCAGCTTCTCTTACACGCACAGTCTTTAATACAATGATCTATTGTGGTTTTCAGAGCCTATAAAGCTATTTTAAAAATTTGTAACATTATGTTACTTTCATTTCTTTGCTGTTCATTTCTCCCAACCTCAGACATAAAGATTGCATAGAGCTGTTTATACAGTTGAGGTACTAAATATGCCTTGGGGTTATGTTCTTGGTTTATTACTCATTCTAGCTTGCATGTTTTCTTGGGAAATGAAACTTGACATGTTAGAGGTTCCATTTATAGGCTGATGATGCCTCACTCTCTTCTTTGTGTTTAGTATTTCTTATGTGTTATGGTAGTTGAATTGTGAGACAGTAGATTTTAATTTCATTAGACATTTTACTAATGTTTTGGCTTGTAAAATACATGGATATGTTTACCTATAAGAAGAAGGGAGAATATTGACGTGCTCGCCTTTATAGAATGTAACTTATTTTATGACACAGAGTCACAAAATACTTCACATAATATTTTCAAATCCAAAAGGAATATGGCTATCTAGGTGTAATCTTGAAAACCAACTGAAAGACAATAGCTCTTCATAAATTGGTTTCATAAACTCCAATTGGAGATCACTTTTAAACAAAATAGTTTCACAACAAACACCTGGCAAAATATAATTATGTTATTTTTTATCAATTCCCTTTGAATTTCCCTACCACTTTCCAAAATTAAACAAATGTATTTTAATATTATTATGAATCAATGCATTTGCACATAGGTGATGTCATAATCCATTGTACTTAAATGTTCATTGCTATCTAAATCATCTCATTTGCTTGCCCCTATGAGCTCTTTAAGGCTGAATCCTAAACTCTATCAATATAAATCTAGCCTTTCAGAAAATAAGTCCCTCACTTACAGAAATAGTACATGTTTCAAGATTCATCTTGTGCATTACCTGCTGCAGGACTAGAACCTAGGACCTGCCTTTTATTTTTTTTGTTGTTATTGTTCATTTTTTATTTATTTATTTGAGAGCAACAGACACAGAGAGAAAGACAGATAGAGGGAGAGAGAGAGAATGGGCACGCCAGGGTTCCAGCCTTTGCAAACGAACTCCAGACTCGTGCGCCCCCTTGTGCATCTGGCTAACGTGGGACCTGGGGAACCAAGCCTCGAACCGGGGTCCATAGGCTTCATAGGCGAGCGCTTAACCGCTAAGCCATCTCTCCAGCCCGGACCTGCCTTTTATATAGGGACTTTTTTTTATTTTGATGAGGAGGAGGTTTTAGGAACTGTATTGTGGCTGTGGTTAATTTCACTCTGGCTAGAGTGTAATGCTCTACAACCTTCTGAATGGATATACACAGATAATACACACATGTGCCAGCATGTATGTGTATGAATGTTCATAAGCACATAACAAATGGCTTGACTTTATCAATGATTTTCACTTCAAACTCAAGAAACTTTACTTCAGATTAATTTTATGTTTAACATTAATCACAATATGAATCATGATTCTCTGTGATAGACCATAACATACTTTGAATTATTCTACCATATAAACATAATCATTTCAGAGTAACATTAGCATTTCAATTAATGTAATGATTATGAAATGTCTTAGAGCATTTGCTATTCCTTTTCTTGGTAAATATATACCCTCTAGGAAGATAAAGGTCAACTAATTTACAATGATTTATAATTAAAAATATTCATGTTATTCTCCAGTTAGATATACAAATATATTTAAAATCTACCTGCAACTGAGTCTAAAAGATATTAGGATAATTAAAACAGATAATAAGTATTATTAACAGCTGATAGAATGTTCCTTCCTTCTTGTATTTTCTTCTCACTTTAATGCATACATTTCATTTTATATTCCCATCTTAATGTACTTAAATATAATGAATAATATAGCACACTTATTCACACATTTTCATTTTAGTTCACTATAAATATGCATACCACATATTTTCTTTTTTTTAATTTTTTTTTGTTCATTTTTATTTATTTATTTGAGAGTGACAGAGAGAGAGAGAGAGAGAGAGAGAGAGAGAGAGAGAGAGAGAGAGAGAGAGAGAGAGAGAGAATGGGTGCGACAGGGCTTCCAGCCACTGCAAACGAACTCCAGACGCTTGCGCCCCCTTGTGCATCTGGCTAAGGTGGGTCCTGGAGAATTGAGCCTCAAATCGGGGTCCTTAGTCTTCACAAGCAAGTGCTTAACTACTAAGCCATCTCTCCAGCCCATCCCACACGTTTACTTTACATTTAACATTGTATATTTCTTCCAACTGTTTTTTCAGTATGTCCTGGAGATTATATTCTGTTCCTATATTCAGTGATATGGTACGCATTTGATCATTTGACAACATTATATATGGATATAGTTTTTTTTTTACTTCTACCATAAAAAATAATAATGTTTACTTTTATATTTCTATTGTTTTATTTCCAATACACTTTAAAACTATGTGAAGTGTAGAGGGCTGGAGAGATGGCTTAGCAGCTAAGGTGCTTAACTGAGAAGCCTAAGAATGCAGGTTTGAATTTCTGGTCCCACATAGACGCCCAGTGACGCGGGCATGCAATATTGTACATGTACCCAGGGGAGCACATGCATCTAGAGCAGGTTCGCAGCAGCTGGAATGCCCTGAGGCACGCGTTCTCTCTCTATCTAGCTCCTAAAAGTAAAATATTAAAGATAAAGTGTAGAAACTAGCTACATATACATTGTATTGAGATACAATTCAAAATCAAACATAAATAAAATTAAATCTTGGGTGTTGGGAAGATAGTTTAGTTAACCAACTTGCTTGTCTTGTAAGCATAAGAACTAAACTTGGTCCCCAGTAGTAATATAAAATGCTGAGCATGATAACACACCCATAATTGCAGATAACTTGCTTACAATTATATGCCACACGCATATGAAAACAGATGCAGACACACAATATCACATACATGCACTAAACCCTACATATAATCAAAGAAAATAAATTAGTAAGTAAATACGGAGGAACAAGCCAAACCCACAATGTGGGAAGTACTTCAGGATATATACCTATCATTTAAAAAGTTAAATAGAAAGTGTTGTTATATATTTTGAAAGATTTTAGGGACTTACCTGATTGATATTAACTTCTTAACTCAATTAGGTCCTTCTTTTAAAATAAAGCATAACATGATCAAAAATTAGTGCTCATGCTGGACACACGGAACAAAGATCAGATCATTAACTACTATTACATAATTTATTGCTATATTAAAAAAAATAAGATGGGAAAGATGTCTTAGTGGTTACGGCGCTTGCCTGAGAAGTCTAAGGACCCAGGTTCTGCTCCCCAGAACTCATGTAAGCCAGATGTACAAGGGGATACATGTGCACAAAGTGGCACATGCATCTGGAGCTTTACTGCAGTGTCTACAGGCCCTGGCATGCCAATGCACACTCTCTCCTCTCTCTCTCTCTCTCTCTCTCTCTCTCTCTCTCTCTCTCTCACACACACACACACACACACACACACGCACACAAACACACACAAACACTTTCTTCCTCTCTCTGTCACAAAAATTAAAAAAATGCCTTTTAACTGCTACAAATACAAATGAATTATTTATTTGGAAGTTGCTGTAAATAGTACAACAAAAAGTTTTATTTCTTAATCTTACAAATTTCATTACTAGCAGCTGAAATAATATGTTGTTTTGTGCTTTTAAAGCGTTCCAAGAAAAAGGGGGAAAACACAGAACTAGAAAAAGTAGAAGAGTTACAGCTGGGTTAAAAAATTCTATATGATAATCCTCAAAGAAATTATAAAACATGATGTTTGGGGCTATATGAGACATTCTCATAGATCTCAGGTGTCTTTGATCACTAAAGTTTAACACTGTGTTAGATTTGCTCTAGTTGATGTTACTAATGTTAAAAAAAAAAAAAGTCCTCATAATTATCACTGGGGGATAAAAAAGCAAAAACTGGTCTGCTCTAAAAGACCAGCTCTCGCAAAAAAGCATGCCATCTTATCACAGCGGCTTCTTGTGCTCTCTTTCAACTTGTAGAAATAAAGCTGGCTCTGTGTAGTTCTGCCCTTGCTCATCAAAAAAAAAAAAAAAAAAGTCCTTGGTAATGTTCTTCAAGTTGCCTGTTCTTTGTTGGTGACAGTTTGATCTTTCATGGAAATACTTAACCAGATTTTATGTGATTTTGAGACTAACAGACTATTTCATAATCCACATATTTTGAAGAGTGCATTGTGATCCATTTCTGTATCTCAGATGTAGCAGCATATTTTCACAGAGAAGGTAAACAGAGTGATGAGTTCTCACTCGTTACATCAAACACCTGTCTATCAGTACCCTGCTCTCCCAGGCTCAGCACTAAGTTTCTCCAAGTACCACATTTTCTTGGGAAATGGTGGCTTCCTCCTTGTTATTGCTTTCTCTTTCAAGGTAATTCACAGCAACCAGAAGGGCTTATTATAATGTAAATAACTAAATTTAGTTATTTACCCATCAAGTCAGAAGAATTCATATTTCCTTGCTGGTAGCTTTTGTAATAAAAACTAGCTACCATACCAATTACCTGGTAATGAGAATTAGTTAATTAGTTCACATGCCAGGGAATAAGGCATTTCTTAATAGCTTCTCTCTAAAATGTATCTGGGATTATTTTTTTCATCTTAACAATACTATGACTCAATTTTTCCTTGCTTTATCACATTGAGCTACATTTATTTTTCTGTTATATAACATACAGATGCTGCCAAGATAAATGCCATGTAGTATCAGTTCAGCCCAAATATTGTTAAACAAACCTTTCAAAAGCTGAGCATGTTGCTTCTACCAAAATGTGTCAATAAATTGAAATATCAATTTCAACAGACATATGTTTTCTATTTCCACAAATAATTGTAAGGGAGTTTTGAATTTACATAGTTCTTATTTAAATTTAAATATTAGTCGTTTATCATAAATTCAAATGAGAAGTTGGAAATGGAAGTTTTCTTATAGATCAAGAGTATTAACATTTTATTGTTATTATTTTTTAAAATAGCACAGTCTAATATAACCAAACATTTCTATTTCATCCCTTTTTCTTCAAGAAAGACTGACAATCTTTTAAAGATTGAATAATTCAAAGTTGTAACATGTTTGTTTTGATTTCCGGTGTGTGGAGTTCAAATTGAACCCAATACGCATGTTTGCTGCCCACACACTACTATTAGTCACACATGTCAAATCTTTGAAATAGCATTCATATGCATCTAAGTCATGTACTTATTAGTGACAAGGACTATTCTTTGAAAGCAGACAATAACATATTTGAGCATCGTAAAACTTATCCGTTAGTCTATTCATGGAACCCATTAATTTATAATAATGATCACTTTCTGAAACAGGAAGTAGTGTGCTTGATCATGTAGGAACTTTATATTTAGGTTTAGATTTTATTTTTTTTTCCATTTTTAAAATATGATGGAAAAATCTTCAGTCCATATAAAATAGGACAACCACATTGGTGATATCTCTTGAGATAACCCATTAGATTATAAATGATGTAAACATAGAAATGATTTTTCACTTATAACTATAGATTTTGAAATACACAAGTGCTCATATACCACTGTGTATTTGACATTGTAAACACTATCTCTGTTATACATGGGTGTCTCAGCTGCACGTTGCAACTTGGACTAGATCACTGAGCATTCCTCTTAAATATTATGACACGGAGAAAATCACGTTGTGCTTTAACCTATCAACAAAGGAGCAAAGCAATTACAGAGCTAAACAGAGTCCAGAAAGACCCAATAAAGAAAAATCCAAGAAAATTTGGTGAAAATTCTTAAGGGGCCTTCCAATGTTTAATTTAGGCCTGAGGCATGATTAATATTCTGATTCTAATTCAAAAGACTGAACCACAAAGGTACATCTTTTGGGTATTTTTAATAAGCATAGTACAACACACTGTGAATTAACAGCTGGTCCGACTGGTATTTTACTTTTCTTTGCTTACTCAAGTGAAGCAGTTAATATTAGTATAATCATCAAACTAACACTAGTCCGGCAGAGGGATGGATTTTTTTTTCTTGTGTTGTGATGTAGAATACAAATTTTAAAATAGGAAAATCCCACAGCTGCATTAATACCAAAGCATTCTTTTAGATCCAATACCAATTAGAGTTTGGTAAAAAATAAAATAAAAATTTTAAAGCCTTAATCAATTGGAAAAGATAAAATGACATATTTGGTTGAAAAAATAAAATATCAAATATTGGTAGTATTTAAATTGAATAAATATTTATGAGAAGTACTGAATCTATTATGATGAAAAATTGTTAACCATCACTTATTGTCAATGCTACTGCTATTTTTTCAGTTTATATGAAATATATAAATACTTAATATTATATATATTTTATATCTAATGTATTTCAAGACTGCATAGGACTTTGTAAACTAAAATATATTTACATAAAAACAATAACAGCTACATTTTCATAATCCAAGAAGAATAATATTTAGACCATGTAGCATTAACTCTCATGTTTTTTCTTTGCAGCAACTTTATACTATTTATTAGCTGACATTCCGGCATGCTCACTCAGTTATTTATGTTTATTGGAAAGAAAGTCTTTCATATTTTGAACTTATTGTTTAATAAGTTTATGAAGAAACTATATTTGAAGCAAAATTTATAACAAAACAGTCCTGTGAATTCAGCTGGCCATATTTTGGCACATTTTCTGAAGCATGATTAAAGTTTTCTGACCATTGTGGCCAATTTTAATCTTACTTTACTTTACTAAATGAAACTGCAATTTACTCATACTTTATGATTTTTTCTTTTTTTTTTTTTTCCCCTTTTTTCAGTGCTGAGGACCGAACCCAGGGCCTTGCGCTTGCTAGGCAAGCGCTCATCCACTGAGCTAAATCCCCAACCCCAGTTTACTCATACTTTAAACCTCTAGTTCCTGACATTGAGTTGGGATTTACATTTGTAGCAAACAAAATGCCAAATTTTTATTGAATATTACTAAATTCAAGCAAAGTTATCACTGCTTTGCCCTCAGGTAAAATCAACATGACAGTATTACTTTAATCCTGTTGAAATATGTATACTAAAATTTAAACAAAATTTTAAAAATTTAAAATTTTATGGAAATTCAATCAAACATTTAAAAACAAATTTAAAAGATAACTTTTAAGTATGGCTATAGTTTTTTAAAAAACCAGCCCAACTAGCCAGGTATGGTGGTAATCCTGCACCCCACTAACCTAGCACAAAGGAGGCAGAGGTAGGACAATCACTGAGTTCATGGTCAGCCTGATACTCCATAGTGAATTCCAGGTAAGCCCTACCTCAAAATAAATAAATACCCAATTAAACACAGCATAGCCATTATTTAACTTTTTGTTTAATTCATTAGAGATATGAAATGTATCACACCATTATTTCTAGAAAGAGATATATACAATGTTTTTAAAGGTTTCCAAATTGTGGAGTGCAAAGACTTTGTAAAGTGGCATTATTACTTTAGTGACAATGAGCCCTCTTTTGCAGGGTTATTTCCAGTAGAAGTGAACAAACATATTCTATCCCACCACAATAAAAAAAAATAAACAAGAAGAGGCTGGAGAGATTGGTAAAGCCTAAGGACCCTGGTTCGAAGTTCAACTCTCCAGAACCCACATAAGCCAGATGCATAAGGTGGTACATGAATCTGGAGTTCATTTGCAGTGGCTGGAGACTCTGGCGTGCCCATTCTCTATCTGTCTGCCTCTTTCTCTCTCTCCCTGTCACTCCCAAATAAATAAATAAAAATAAACAAAACATTTTAAAAATTTAAAAGAGGATCATTCATATTGACTTTAATCTCATTCTCATAATAATAATAGAAACCAAATGTGAGCACTCTCTCTCTCTTTATCTTTCTCTCAAGTGACACACTGCTAACTCTATATTTAACAAATATATTTTAATTCATTTAAAAATATTACTTTTTCAGCCAAAGAAAATGCAGCTGCAACACAACTTATTCCGAAAACTATTGATTTATCATTCTTGGTAGCAAGTGATCTGTGTCAAAAGCTACCCATGTTGATAACCCCTGCATGTCAGACATAAGCTTCTCCACTTGACTGATAAAAGAGTGAATTAAATTACCAACTACTGCAAAGGACATTTGTAACTGGCTGTTGAGGAAGTCTTGACATCAAATGTGGCTTACTGAAAATAGATAATATCTTTACTGAATACATGCTCAAGGAAGATGTATTACAAAGTTTAGAAAAAGAGAAAGATAGAGAAGCAAATAATAAAAATGAACAAAGTTCCATTTCCTGAAAATACTACAAGCAGAGGTATAACACAGCTGACTCAACTCCTCTCACTATTGAGCTAACTCCATAATCCAAGTAAGAAAATTATGAATCTGGAGAGTGGAGACATAGCTCTTGTAAGGGCACTTTTTGTGCATGAAGTCTATCCCTGGCACTCAAGTAAAAAGGTTGGCGTGGTGCTGTAACTGCAGCCTTTTTTTTTTTTTTAATTTTTTATTTATTTGAGAGCGACAGACACAGAGAGAAAGATAGAGGGAGAGAGACAGAATGGGCGCGCCAGGGCTTTCAGCATCTGCAAACGAACTCTAGATGCGTGCGCCCCCTTGTGCATCTGGCTAACGTGGGACCTGGGGAACCGAGCCTCGAACCGGGGTCCTTAGGCTTCACAGGCAAGCGCTTAACCGCTAAGCCATCTCTCCAGCCCTTAACTGCAGCCTTTATGTGGGCAGGAGACAGGAGGATAACTATGGCTCACTGGTCAATCAGTCTAACTAAACAACAGCCAATTGTAGATTCAGGAAGAGACACTGTTTCAAGGAAACAAGGACAGAATGATAGAAAAGGACATCCTAATCACTCCCCAGGCCTCCACACGTGTGTGTGTCCCTGCAGAAACATACATTACACATACTATGCCACAGTCACTAGAAAAATTAAAGAAACATTAGCTTCTAATAATGCTTATGTAAAGACTCTAGAAGGTTCTCATAATTGTATAACTCAAACTTTCTAGCTATAAAGCACTGAGCTCATATTAGAGATAAATTCAAATGCTAAATTTCTATTATCTTTTCAAGCTCTACATCTTATACATTCTATTTTCTTGACATAATGTTAATTATTAAAATAAGAGTTAAATCCTCTTTGCTACTTAAATATATTATTTTTTTTTCAATCCTAGAGGAAAAGAGAAGAGGTTGAGTATAAGAAATAAAGTAATATCATCTTACATGATTTTTGCCTCTAAGCAAAAAGTTTTGGGGAAAGATTTTCAGGCTGAAAAATATTATTTATACATTGTAACTTATTGAAAACTTTGATATCTTATCCATTGTTTTAATACAACATATCTAGATAACAATTTACTGCATACTTAAGACAAATTTTCCTTAATCTTTTGAATAGATTTTCATTGTAAAGAGTTATCTCCTATTTTGCTAGAAAAATGACAGGATTCTACTGAAGAAAATTTACAGGGAAGTTCATAGGAGAATACCTTTTCTATCCCATAGATCATATTTGTATTGCAGAAACATAGTGGGAAACAATTCAGAATTATTGATGTGGAAAGTTTTTAGAGTCTATTTAGGAATTAATATTCTTTATTTTAATAAAGGAAACTATGTATTCCACAAATTCCTATGATTATTAAGGTCAAAATCAATACTATATGTGAAATATAGTAAGATAATGAAGTTATAAAATAAAATTAACCACCAATTAACTTACAATATTTGCTTCCTCTTTATACAGTAAACACACTTGTTTGTAGTCTGACATTTTTAGAGCTATTGTTAACATAAAGTATATTTATGTATTAAAATCATTCAAATTCAATAAACTTCTGTGTATCAGAGGAGCTATAATATTTTAAATAGCAATGTAATAAATTAAAAAAATATTTGATTGCCTTGTTTATTTTGTTAACAAATATTATATGTACACACATTTAATTTACTGATGTCAATTAATGAGTAGATGATGTGCATGTGATTTTTCCCCTGCTAAAGGAAAAGGATATTAGCCAATGCTTGGCATTATGGAAAGTGGTGGCTTAACAACTGATTTAGGGCATAATCTAGGCTTTAGGAATAACAACATGGTATTCAAATCATGAAGTCCAATACTTATTTAAATATTTTAAAAATAATATGATATTCAATAAGCAACTGTCTAAACTTAACTACATTAGAACTAATGAAATATTGAAAGGCTTGACCTTAGGCACTGAATACTGTGAACCACCCACTAGTGCATACATCCTAACACAGGCCAGCTTCCCTTGCTCAATACCTACTGAGATAGTTGCTACATGTAATGTAATTGTCCAAAATCGTGGATAATGTTTACATTTTCATAATTGCATAATACATTCATTTCTGAATAATTGTAAAAAAATCTACAATTTCTAGTCAACAAATAAATTTCAGTGGTTTTGTTTGGTTGGGTGTTTTTTATTGATGTTCACCTACTTGTGTATTCCCCATGTGATGGTTTGAATGGATGGCCCCCAATATATTCAGTTCTTTATTGTTTGTAGTTTGCATCTGCTGGCTACCTGGCTGGAGGCAATGTCACTGGGTGCTCGTAAGGTGTGGTGGTAGGTTTCCTATTTCAATCTAAAGATATGCAAAGTGTGCCTAGCTGGAGTTCCTGAAGTGTGCTGTGGCTTTTGACCTTTAGGCTTGTGCTTCTTTCTCTATCTGTTTGGACCTGTGAAAGCAGGCCAGCTTCTTCTGCCATTATGGAACTTTCCCTGGATCTGTAAGCTTCAATAAACATCCCTTCATCCATAACTGTGCCTCGTCTGGAAGTTCATCTCAGCAAACCTGAATCTGTCTGCTACACCCGATTTTTTTCTTCAATCCTGAAGCCATTTTATTTTTTAATTTATTTTGTTTTTTTTTTAAATTTTTTTAGTCAGTGAATATAGTCAAGTTGGTACCATTGTTAGTCTCTTACCTGTCCTTCCCCCTCCACAGGGACCCTCTTTATTATGGGTAGTGCATTGTGGAGTTAGCCTTTAGTTTTGGGTAGGAGCAACTGTCTCTGTGTGTCATGACACAATGTGAGGCTCTGACATTCTTTCTGCCCCCACTTCTCTAAATTTCCCTGGGCTATGTTGGGTTCATATTAGGTCTGCTTCCATGTTGAGATCTTGGAAGCTTCTGTGTCTCTGGATATCTGGTTTGGTAGGGGTTGATGGTTTTCTGTGTCTATCTCCTTCACCATTATGCTGGTTCCCGGTTCACAAAAAAAAAAAAAAAAAAACAGCATTCTTGCATGATTCCCCAATTATTCTTAGTTTCAGTTCAGGTGGGGATCTTTTGAGGTAGGATGGTGTGGTTCTCTTCTTAGGATCTGCATCTATCTGAAAAAGAGAAGCAGCTTCTCCAACTGAGAGTAAAGTTAGGACCAAGTAAATATGATAACCATTGTTTTGTAGAGAGAGTTTAATGGAGAGTGGGCTCATTTTTGAATATTGTTCTGACTTGTTTCCTAGCTCCAGCTATGGGTTCCATTCCACTGAGTAGATCACTTAGCCAAATCGAAAGCAGCTGGTTTCCCACAATGCCTATGCAGCACTATAGCATGTATGTATGAGCATCATGTCAGGTTCTTTGCTACTAAGTAGGCTAGACCATGCATTGCTTGGACAGATATTGGTCATTTTTCCCCAGTCACTCATGTAGCACCTTCCAGCACTAAACACTCTGTCTGGGGACTGACTCTCTTCCAGCTTCCAGCCATGTTGCTCCATAATACATGCCAACAGTAGACAGTGTCTTCAGCAGTAGGATCTTATCACTAACCTATGGTGGGTCATCAAGCATTCTGGCATAAATCTGTCTTCTTTTGGGAGACCTTGTAGGTCACTGTGATCAAAACCTCATTGTGGATGATATCTACCTGCTGGTACTGGGAGTCACAGGTCAGCATCCAAGAAGAGAAGGAAGAAAAGGATAAATGATATAAAAGAGATAGCGATGATAGATAAGAGAGAAGGGGGGGGGGAGAGAGAGAGAGAAACAGGAGGAGATAATGATCAGTTTTCATGTACCTTCTCCAGGACCTTGTGAATCCAGTGTTCCCTGGTGAAGGCTCAACCATTAGAATGTAGCATTTGATGGTATCATTGCCATTTGTGTCCAGGTTTTTGTCCCCCACCCCCTCCTTTAGCTTCCCCTCCCTCCTCACCCTTCCTATTGTCTGGTCCTCGAGATGCTTGCTAAATATGCCTGCAACTTGGGTGGATTCAGGTTAGGAGCTGTAGATGAGTGAGACTATGCAACAATTATCTTCCTGTGCCTGGGTGAGTTCACTGAGAATGATTTGTTCCAGGTACAAACATTTTTCTTCAAATTTTATTGTGTCATTTTTCCTTATTGCTGTGTAGAATTTCATTGTGTAGATATACCACATCTTAGTTATCCATTTATCTAATGATGGACATCTGGGTGGATTCCAGCTCTTGGCTATCAAGAATTGAGTAGCTGTAAAGATGGTTGAACAAATCTCTCTGAGCTGAGACATGGAGCTTTTAGGGTGCATGCCCAGGTAGAGAATAACTGGGTTTGTTGGTAACTCAAAGTCAGCTTTTTTAGGAGTCTCTATATTGCTTTCTAAAGTGGTTCTACTATCTTACATTCCCACCAACAGTGGATGAGGGTTCCTATTTCTCCATATCCTTGCCAGCATTTATTTGCATTTGATTTTTTGAGGTTTGCTATCCTTACTGGGGTGAGGTGGAATCTCACAGTGGTTTTAATTTGCATTTTCCTAATGATTAGGGATGCTGAACATTTCCTTAAGTGTGTATACAGTGGGGGCTGAGAAGATCAGGTTGAAGTCATGGGGGGTGGGGAAGAGCAGAGTGGAGAGGATCTGAAGTCATACAGGGGAAGTGCAGGGTGGAGCAGAGCAGGTTGAAAGTCACCTGTGGTGGGGGCAGAGGAGAGCAGAGTGGGTCAGAAGTTGGGTGGGGTGGGGATGGGGTGGAGTAGAGCAGGTCTCAAGTCCTTCAGGGTGGTGGTAGATAGAGTGGAGCTGGCTGGAAGTCACTGGGGGTGGAGTCACGTGGGGCAGAGCAGGGCAAGTAAAAGTTGAGGGGAGGCAGGGGGAGCAGAGAGGTTCCTAAGTCGCAGCAGTCAGGGCCACAGCAGAGAGGGACCAAAGTGGGGAAGTGGGGGGGGGGGTGTCTGAGGACATGCAGGGGTGGAAGGGTGGGGTGTCTCTGACAATGTGCAGGCAGGGGAGTGGGGCTGGTTCCAGGTGATTGCCTGTGTCTGGAGGCACAGGTAGAACTACTGGCCTGGGTCTCCTTGACTGCAGTGTAGTGTAGGAGTAACCTGAGGCTGGAACTCTGGCTAGAATGGCTGCTTTGGGATATTGGGCAACTGCTGGGTTACCCTAGAGCATGGGATTCAGCCAATTCCATTTTTTTGCCCCTTTGCATCCTCCCACGGGTGATTTATTAGGGATTTCCTCCCTAAACGACCCAGTGACCCCCTTAATTCCTGCCTTTCCTTCCCAGAAATTGCCACATAGTTAGCCAGATGCCATCTTGGCCAGAAGTCAGTCTGATTTTTTTGTTTGTTTGTTTTTAAGTGGGGCAGGACTCAGAAAAAATTCCTCTCTGATTGGAATTGTGCCATGCATGGTATCCAGCATCCTTCCTTACTTGTCCATTTAACTGTAACATCCTTTAGTCATTAAGTCCACACAGATGTAACTCTGATTTCCAATGGCAAGTCATTACATTTTGATACTCCAAATATTTTGTCATATTTCACATGTATAAAACATGATTATTGGGCTGGAGAGATGGCTTAGTGCTTAAGCGCTTGCCTGTGAAGCCTAAGGACCCTGGTTCAAGGCTCAATTCCCCAGGACCCATGTTAGCCAGATGTACAAGAGGGTGCATGCATCTGGAGTTCATTTGCAGTGGTTGGAAGCCCTGGAGCACCCATTCTCTCTCCCTCTCTCTCTGCCTCTTTCTCTCTTGTCACTCTCAAGTAAATAAATAAAAGTTAACAAACAAAAAAAAATTAAAATTAAAAAAACATTATTATTGAACATACATACTGACATGTAAATTTATTTATAAGATATATATATGAAATATATAAGAAAATTTTCTAAAGGACAAGAATAATATTAAAATTTTAAGTTCTAATTTTTAAATGTATGTTGTACTACTCATGATTGTGTGGATTTCAGTTTGTAAATTATAGTTTTGTAACAGTCAATGAATGTGGAGGAGACCTGAAATAGCATGCAAAGATTAGCATCTTATTTGAAATGATATCTATGACTTATATGACATTTTAGTTGAAGTGATATATAGAATGGCATGACATAGAATTTAAAAAGAAATCAACAACTGGAAGGAAGGCTATCAGTCTGTTTTATATAGTCAGAAGAAAGATGATGCATGCTACCAGAATTTATCATTGGGAAATGAGAGAAAATATTATTGTTTGGAATGATTTCCTACTAAGTTGAAAAGCATGCATTTTTATGAAAATAAGGTTTATTTACCATTCATAATAGTATCAAATGAAAAATACAGGTAAATTTCTTAATCCCACAATAACAGCTTATAATTGCTTCCCCACTATTGATATCTCATCCATAATTATTCAGAGTCTTAAAGACAAAGTGTGACTTAAAAGAATAGCCCTGACTTTGAATTTGTACTTTACAGATAGGGAATAAATATCTAAATTCTCCTCTGTTTACAGAGATAATCTAGCAATAAGCATCTCAGGAGCCTTAAGTGAACTGTAGTGTTTCCTACTTATTTTATTAGTGACAAGATTTAGAAGATATGTTTTTTTCTTGTATAAGAATGGTGTGGGGGTAGAGAGGGGGCGTAGTGGTTAAGGTGCTTGCCTGAAAAGGCTAACAACCCTGATTCAATTCCACAGTGCCAATGTAAAGCCAGATGCACAAACTGGTGCATGCAAATGAAATTTGTGTTCAGTGGCTTGATACCCTGGCTCACCCATTCTCTTCTCTCTCTGTTTATTTCTCTGCTTACAAATGAGTAAATATATATTTATTTAAATAATAGGGGCTGGAGAGACAGCTTAGTGGTTAAGGCACCTGTCTGCAAAGCCAAAGGATCCTGGTTCAATTCTCCAAGACACACATAAGCCAGATGCATAAGGGGATGCATGCATCTGCAGTTCATTTGCAGTGGCTAAAGGCCCTGGCATGCCCATTCTCTCTCTCTCTCTCTGTCTCTCTCTCTGTCTGTATTTCTCTCTCGCTCCCTCTTTCTCTCTCTCAAATAAATAAAAAATATGTTTTTTTAAAATAATAATATTTTGGGCTAAATAGATGGCTTAGTGGTTAAGGCATTTGCTTGCAAAGCCAAAGGACTCAGGTTTCATCTCACCAGGACCCATGTAACACAGATGCACAAAGGGGCACATGCATCTAGAGTTATTTTTACAATGGCTGAAGGCTCGGGTGCACCTTTCTCTTCCCCTCCCCCATCTGTCTCTTTATCTGTCTCAAATAAATAAATATTTCTTTAAAAGGAATAATATTTTTGCCACATTTCCTTTCTTCTGGAATCTCCATATTCTATTATAATGTTACACATTTGTGCTTAGCAGCTTTTTCAAAGATAATTCAAAATTTAATGTGTATATTACAATGTTTTTAATATAGAGAGTTGTGTAATAATCATTGATATCAAGTTTATATTAGATTAATCACCCAAGATGGAAGCACCATGTAGTACTTTGAATAAATGCCCCTAAAACATTCAAGTGTTTTATTAAAGTTTCTTAACTTTCCAGCTACCTGGATGGAGGAAATGTCACTGGGTAGATCCTGGGTTTCAGCCCTAAAATGTGGTGATAGACTTGGAATTCCAGTCTAAGGATATACTAAGTTCCTGAGTTTTACATGGAGTTCCTAAAGTGTGCTTGCTTGTGCTAATGATTGTGTTGGTTTTACTCTCTGCTTAGGCCTGTGAAAGTGGGCCAACTTATTCTGCCATTATGGTGCTTCCCTTGGATCTGAAATTCCTGCTACACAAATTGTTATCTGATCATGTAGATTTTGGTCATTTGCACCTTCTGTTTTAGAAGAATGGGCATGGACTTGGGGCTTGCAACTGAATACACCTTCTGGAGTGGTAAGCCGAGTATTATGGACTATTCCTGAGAAAATTCGAACATGCTAAATGCACAGAGAATTGAACTTGGAGGAATGACTTTTAAACTTTCTAAGGGGAAGGAAAGAAGACAGAACTTTGTTGGAACTAGGGTATTAGAATAACAGCTGGCTACATTCTGCTGCCCATTCCCAGACAGTTGGATCAAGGTGAAATTTGTAATGGACTGATTAATGTGCTTGGCTAAAGATATATAGGACTGAGAGAATTAAGATTTTTAGTTGGATAAACTCAAGCAAGTTAAAATTATAGTCATTGAGACTTGTTTTAGGTTACTCAAGCTGTGATTGTCAAACATACTAGCAATCTTAAGGAAGATGACCAATCTGCTTTTCACTAAACAATGAAGAAGATGTCTGAAGAAATATTATGATAGAAATGCAAACTCTTTTGGAAAAGAATTGGAGAAGAAACCTCATTTCTAATGACATGATTTATTTTATTGCTGAATTAAGAATATAGCTGTATCTGGTACTCCTAGTATTAGTTTTGGAAGCATGAAGAATGCATGGAGTGGGTCAAGAAGCACACACACAGTTCCAGTACCCACAGCTGAGATGCAGCATGAGGCAAGGTGTGATTACTGTGATAGGCTGCCAAAGCCATTGGAAGATGGACCATGGTTTGCATGAAGATGTGAATATGTTTTGGATATACCAGGACTATACAAGGGCTACCATGGAAGCTATTGGTTAGGGATGGAATATTTCCCTGGCTACTCAGCCCAGCTGGAGGGACAGAATTAGAAAATCTGAAGACTTTCAGTCACTGGTTATATTGGACTAGTGCTGCAGAAGTTTGATGTCTGCATAGTGGTTGTTGAGTTTGCACTGTTCTAGTCTCTCCTTACTATGCCTTATAGCAATTGAAAATATTTACACTGTGCCAGTATATGTTGAGTGTGTATGCCTTGTTTGATTTTAAAAGGTTCACAGCTAAGAGACAATCTTAAATCTCAGAGGAGACTTGGGATTATGGGACTATACAAGGTTGGTAAAGACTATGGAAACCTTTGAATTTGGACTGAATGCAATTTAAAGTGTAGAATGGTAATGAATCTACTGGGGCCCAGAGCTGGAATGCGGTAGTTTGAATAAATGTCCCTGTGATGGTTTGATTCAGGTGTCTTCCATAAACTTAGGTGTTCTGAATGCTAGGTTCCCAGCTGATGGAGATTTGGGAATTGATGCCTCCTGGAGAAAGTGTATTGTCCGGGGCAGGCTTATGGGTGTTATAGACAGTTTCCCCATGCCAGTATTTGGCACAGTCTCCTGTTGCTCTTGTCCACCTTATGGTGGCCAGAAGCTGATGTCCACACTCTGTTCATGCCATCATTTTCCCCTGCCATCATGGAACTTTATCTCGAGTCTGTAAACCAAAATAAATCGCTTTTTCCCAGAAGCTGCTCTTGGTTGGGTGATTTCTACCAGCAATGTGAACCGGACTACAACAGTAAAGTGGTACTGAGGAGTGGGATTGCTGCTGGACACCCGACTGTGTGGCTTTGGCCTTTTGGAGCTGATTTTCAAGAGAAATGTGGGAGGATTTGAAACCTTGGCCTAAGAGATGTCTGCTAGTGCTATAAGTACAGTTTGATGGACTATTCTGGTCTGAGCTGCAAGACCTGAATGCAGTAAGAACTATGGACGTGAGGTTTGGCTTATGAGGGTGAGAAAGAGCTTTGCTTGGACTTGGCTAGCAGTTTGTGTGAGAAGCTTGCTCTTGTGCCCATGTCCTGAGACGTTGTGCAGTGTTGCATTACATAGAAATTAACTGGTGTGAGCAGAGGGATATGGCACAGAAAGAAAAATGTTTGGGTGAACTGTTGCACATTCAGCTGAAACTGAGAGATTACAACCTATGAGACTGGGCTAGCTGACCTGCACTAGCGCAAAAGGAAGAATGTTGATTCTTTTGAAGGGGCCCCAGTGCTCAAGGAGTGTCCTGTTCTTCAAAGTCTGTTTTATTCCCCCCTGGATTAACAAATTGGCTCCCTACCTGGTATCGTGGAGTATAAGAAATGCTGGAAAGAGGATCATTGAGATTGCAACATGGTCTTCTGTTTTGGAAATGACTATGGGCAGTGTGAAGCAGGTTTGCTGGATGCCTGCATGGAGACCCCACAGGGCCATGAAGATGAACCGTGGCTTGCAGTGGAGACCAAGTGGAGATGCTTGGACCACGAGATGGCTGCCAAGGAGAGCTGCTGTCCCGATGAAGTTTTCCAGGACTGTGAGTAGCCTAGCTAGAGAGGCAGAATTGGAATGCCAGAGACTTGTTGCTGGTTAGAGTTATCAGATTTCAATATTTGTTGCTGGCTGCAGTTGTTGGACTTGAAGCTTCAGAGTTTGATGTTTGACCTGGTTGTTTTAAATCTTGTATTGGTTGAATATTTCTTTGCTATGCCCAATGCCATCTTCTGCTGTGTGAATGTTTATTCTGTGCCATTGTGGGATTTTTGAGGTTATTTTTTGGTATTATGGCTCAATCAAAAGATCTTGGACTATGGGAATATATGAACATCATTGGAATTGGTAAAAATTATGGGACTTTTAAAGTTAGATGGATGCATTGCATTTTACATCATGTATGGTTATCAGTTTATGGGGGCCAGGGATGGAATGTGGTGGTTTGATCAGGTGTCCCCCATAAACTTAGATGTTCTGAATGCTAGGTTCCCAGCTGATGGAGATTTGGGAATTAATGCCTCCTGGAGGGAGTGTATTGTTGGGGGCGGGCTTATGGGTATTATAGCTAGTTTCCCCATGCCAGTGTTTGGCATAGCCTCCTCTTACTCTTGTCCACCTTATGTTGGCCAGGGGGTGATGTTCAACCTTTGCTCATGCTATCATTTTTCCCTGCCATCATGGAGCTTCCTCTCGAGCCTGTAAGCCAAAATTAATCTCTTTTTCCCAGAAGCTGCTCTTGGTTGGGTGATTTCTACCAGCAATGCGAACAAGACTGCAACAGTCCCCCAACAGATTCAGGAGTTTTATTAAAGCTTCTTAGTTTTCCAACAACCTGGCTCAATGAGATGTCACTGGGAAAACCCTGGTGTTCATCCCTAAGGTGTGATGGTACATTTGGAATTATAATCTAAAGATATGCAAAGTATCTGAGTTCTGCTGGAGTTCCTGAAGTGTGCTTGCTTGTGCTGATGATAGTGTTGGTTTCTCTCTTGGCATACAATTATAACTGTGGGCCAGCTTCTTCTGTCATTATGGAACGTTCCCTGGATCTTTTTTTTTTTAATTTTATTTTTATTTATGTACTTGAAAGACATAGAGGGAGAAAGATATATAGGCACAGAGAAAATGGTCACACCAAGGGTCTCTAACCACTGAAAATGAACTCCAGATGCATGTGACACCATGTTCATCTGGTTTATGTGGGCACTGGGGAATCAAAACTGGGTCCTTAGGCTTTTAAGGCAAGTCCTTTAACCAATAAGTCATATCTCCAGCCCTGAACATGTTTTTTTTTTTTCTTCTTTTTTTGAGGCAAGTCTAATGGACTGGCCTTATTATTATTATTATTAGATATGGACACATTTAGTATATAAACAACACATGTTGGTACCATTCTTTTGCTGCACCCTCCCCTTTTCTGAAGAGGTCTTCCTCATTGGGAATGAAGGTAAATCACATGGGGATTATGAGTCATACATTACTGGGGGAGAGGTAATGTCTCTGTGCAAAATGTCTCAACTTGTGGCTCTAACAATCTTTCTTCCCTCTCTTCTGCAAACTTCCCTGAGCCATGGTGGGAGCATTTTTTTTAAATAAAAGTTTATTTTTATTGCAAGTAACCACCAAGATTGTAAGAATCAAAACCTTAAGCCCAGTGAAGTGCTATCACAGATAGCCTAGTCCAGGCAAAACTGTCTACGATAGATCCTCTCCTCTATCCACTCCCAGAGAAAATGCCTCTGAGACAGTGTGTGTGGGGGGAGCACTGTCCATGCCTGTTCTGACTAAATCAGTGCATCACCTGCTCTCATCTGAGGTATGCTATGCCACTCTCCCTCAGTATGTGTCCTCCTAGGACTTGCAAGATAGCAGCTCAAGTCAGGGGAGGAGCAGGATTGAAGTCATCTCAGCCTTGGCTATCTCACACTTCTAAAGCCAAAGGTGGCCCTTTCAGATCTTATAAATAAACAAACATTTTAAGGAAATTTGCAAATATATACAACTGAGTTGAAGAAGCCTACCACCCACTTACTTCCAAGCTTCAACCTTCAATTTAAATGTACTTCAGTGATGGGCACTTAGGAGCCTCTGAATCTCTGTTTTAGAAGATGTTAAGTGTCCTCAATGTCTATCTCCTTCACCCTTGTGTTGATATCAGATTCATTGAGAAAGCAGCACTCTTACTCATTTCCCAGTCTGCTGTGGTTTCAGCTGGGGCCAGGGTGGAGTGCACTGGGTTGTTTATCTCATCAGGTCCAGCTCCCTTCTGAAAATGAGAGGTAGATTCTCCAGTGGAAAGTGAAGTAATCAATGGTTAAACAGGCTAACCATTATTAATTTAGAGAGAATTTAAAGGATGTAGAGCCTCTTAAAGCCGAAGCTTAGTGGGAGCTTGACAATGGAAAACAGAATAATTATCTGGATATAATTCTGATTTTTTTGCCCAGTTCCAGATATGACTTACTTTCCACTGAATGGATCTGATAGACAATCCAAGAGCAGTTTGTTACCCACCATGGCTGTGTGTCACTATTACACTTGTGTGAGCATCATGTCAGATTGTTTCTAAGTCACTTAGATTTTTCATTGCTTGGGCAAATGTTGGTCACTTTACTCTAGTAGCTCATGTAGCACCCTCTAGCACTAGATGGCCTAATTGTCTGGGGACTGGCTCTCTCCTGGATTCCAACAAGATCTCCCCATGGTCCTTGTCAACAGCATATGGTGTCTTTAGCAGTGGGGTCTTACCATTGACCTCTGGTAGGTAATCAAGTGCTCTGACAAAATTCTGTCTTATTTGTTTTGGGAGATCTAGTAGCTCTCTCTGATCAACAATGCACTGTGGATGTAAGCCACATCCTGGTATTGGGAACTACAGACCAGCACCATGGGAAAAGAAAAAAGAAACAACAAAGAAGAAAGAGAAACAAAAGAAATTTAATGTTAGGTTTCATCTCACCCTTTCCAGGGACCTTCAATTCAGGACCTCTTGAGGGTTCCACATTTTAGTCTGACTTCCAAGATGTAGGATTCTATGGTACCAGCTTAATTTGGGTTCAGTTTTATGTCCCCACCCCCAACTCTTCCCCTTCCGCAAGCCCTCCTACACTCCTTATGGTCCAAGCCTCAAGATGCTATTCAGGTATGTCAGAAACTTCAGCTGATCCAAGTTAGGAACCACATGTGAGTGAGACCATGTGATGGTTGTCTTTCTGTAATTATGTGAGTTCACTTAGGATGATCTGTTTAAGTGTGAGCACTTATCTACATTTTTATTTTCCTACTGCTGAGTAGAACTCCATCATGTAGATATAATACATCTTGCATGTCCATTCATCCAATGATGGGTACCTGGGTTGATTTCAGTTTTTATCTATTATAAAATGAACAGCTATATACATGATTGACCAAATATCTCTGAATTGAGATATGTGACTCTTAGAGTAAATGCCCAGGAAAGGAATAACAGGTCTGTTGGTAACTTTATATTCATCCTTTTCATGAGTCTCCAAATTGATTTCCACAATGGTTATACCAGCTGACATTCCCACCAACAGGGAATGAGTGTTCCTATTTTTCCACATCCTCACCAACATTGGTTATTATTTGATAATTTGTTTCATTTGATCAATGTTTGCTATTCTTATTGAGGTAAGGTAGAATCTCACAGTTGTTTTAATTTGAATTTTCGTAGTTGTTAGGGATGTTGTGCATTAGCCATTGTAATTCTTCCTCTGAGAACTCCCTATTTAGTTCTCTGCCCTACTTCTGGAGTGGGTTGTTTTATTTTTTTTATTATTTTTTAGTTTTTGAGTTCTTTGTAGATTCTATATATTAGGCTTCTTTCAGTGGTATAGCTGGCAAAGATTTTCTCCCATTCAGTAGGTAATCTATTGGTTCTGTTTATGGTATGTTTGTCTTGCAAAAGCTTTTCTGCTACATAAGTTTCCACTGATTGAGTGTTGTTTAATTTCCTGGGCTACTGGGATGTTGTTCAGGAAGTCTTTTCCCAGTCCTGTATCATGGAGAGTGCCTCCTATTTTTGCTTCTAATAGTTGAGCATTATCAGGTCTTATAATGATATACTTAATCCATTTGGACTTGATTTTGTGTGTGGTGAAATGAGTGGGTCTAATTTCATTTTTCTACATATGGTCATCCAACTTGTCTAACACCATTTGTTGAAGATGCTATGTTTTCTCCAGTCTATATTACTGGCACCTTTATCAGATATCAAGCAGCTGCAGTTACTTGACCTAAGGTTTTGGTCTTCAGTTCTTTCCCATTGGTCTGTGGTTCTATATTTATTCAGTACCATGTTGTTTTTTTT
Organism: Jaculus jaculus; assembly: GCF_020740685.1. Lineage (NCBI taxonomy): Eukaryota > Metazoa > Chordata > Mammalia > Rodentia > Dipodidae > Jaculus > Jaculus jaculus. The sequence goes on along the minus strand of NC_059105.1, from coordinate 84,401,580 downwards.
ATCATTATGCCTTTGCAATATAGCTTTAGATTGAGTTGGTGAAACTGTCCGAGGGATTTTGTTTACTGAGGATATATTTGGATATTTGAGGCCTGCTGCCATTCCATGTGAATTTTGAGATCATATTGTCAATCTCTGTAAAGAATGATACTGATAATTTTGTTTGTATTGTGTTAAATCTATATATTGCTTTTGGTAGAACTGCCATTTTCACAATAATAATTTTAGCTATCCAGGAGCATGGAAGGATGTTCCATCTTCTCAAGTCCTCCTCTATTTCTTTCTTTGGTGTTTTTATATTTTTATTATAGAGGTCTTTCTCATCCTTGGTTAGTGTTATAACAAGGTATTTAATTTTTATTTTTGCTATTGAAAACAGGACAGCCTCACTGATTTCTTTTTTTCCTTTTTGTTGCTGTTTTTTTTGTTTCACTCTAGCTCAGGCTGACCTTTAATTCACTATGTAGTCTCAGGGTGGCCTCAAACTCACAGTGGCCCTCCTAGTGCTGGGATTAAAGGCGTATGCCACCACACCCAGCTCTGATTTCTTTTTCTGCATATTTGTCCTTTGCATATAAAAAAGGTATTGATTTTTTTGTGCATTGATTTTGTATCATGCCACTTGCTGAAGGAATTTATCACCATTAGAAGTTTGGAGATGGAGAATTTCAGGTCACTTATATATAGGAGAATGTAACATGCAAATAGGGGTAACTTGACTTCTTCTTCCCAATTTGAATCCCTTTTATTTCTTTCTTCTGTTTTTTTGCTTGGGCTAGTACTTCTAGTACTATGCTGAAGAGCAGTGGTGACAGTGGTTACCTCTGTCTTCCTCCATATCTCAGTGGTAACTTCTTAGGGTTTTCCCTACTAAGAATTATCTGGCTGGTGTGGTGGTGCAGGCCTTTAATCCTTGCACTTAGAAGGCAGAGATAGGAGGATTGCCATGTGTTCAAGGCCACCCTGAGATGACAGAATTAATTCCAGGCCAGCCTGGACCAGAGTGAGACCCTACTTTGAAAAACCAAAAAAAAAAAAAAAAAAAAAAAATTATTTGGGCTTTAGGAGCTTTATAAATAGCCTTTATTATGTTCAGATATAAACCTTCAATGCCTGTTCTTTCCAGTATTTTGATTATGAAGTGGTGTTGTATTTTGTCAAAAGCATTTTCTGCATCAATTGAGATGATCGTGTGATTCTAATGGTTCGGTTTATGTGGTGTATTACATTGACTGATTTTCATATGTTAAACCAGTCCTGCATCCCTGGATTGAATCCTACTTGATCAAGGTGCATAATGCCTTTGATGTGTCATTGGATTCTCTTTGCAAAAATTTTGTTCAGGGTCTTTGCTTGATCAATTTGGCCAGGGGTTTGTCAATCTTGTTTATTTTTATTTATTTGTTTATTTTTATTTATTGACAATTTTCTTGATTGTAAACAATACCCCATGGTAATTCCATGGACCCCCCCCCACCTTCCCCTTTGAAACTCCACTCTCCATCATATTCCCTCCCTCTCTCAATCAGTCTCTCTTTTATTTTGATGTCATGATATTTTCTTCCTATTATGGTTTTCTTGTGTTGGTAGTGTCAGGTACTGTGAGGTTATATATATCCATGCTATTTTGTGTCTGGAGGAGCATGTTGTAAGGATTCCTACCCTTCCTTTGGCTCTTATATTCTTTCCATGCCTTCGCCCACAATGGACCCCAAGCCTTGGAAGATGTGATAGAGATATTTCAGTGCTGAGCACTCCTCTGTCACTTCTTCTCAGAACCATGGTGCCTTCTGAGTCATCCTAAGGTCACTGCCATCTGAAAAGATAAAGTTCTCTAACCAAAAGTGAGAGTAGTATTAATATGTGGGTATGGGCACTAAGAGAAGTACTTACTGGGCAGTTTGGTGAGCATAGTATATATACATTTAGCCAGACAGTATCATATGTTACACCCTAGGGCTCATGAGTATTCCTGTAGTAGGTGTTCAGTATCAGGAATATATTCCCTTCCATGGAGCAGGTCTCCAATCAAATTAGAGTGCTGTTAGTTTCCCCCATTGAACTGCATGCAGGGAAATCTGATGTAATTCTGATGGGATTGCCTTTGTATGTTGTTAATTGTTTCAATTTATCCATATCTCTTCTGAGGGTTCTAAAATTTTCTTCAATCAAGTTAAGCCTACTGTCAAAAGCTAAATGCTCCTGGAGATTATTATGTTCAATTTCATTGATATGATTGTTGGTTCTTTGGTGGTTTGCTTCCAGTTCAGCAATTCTTTTTTTGATCATTGTCTCATGGGATATAGGGTTTTCATTGTGGGAATGAATTTCTGTTGATTTCTCTATGATTTCATTGGAGGCTTTCATTGTAGGACTAGGCACCTTTGGTGAGATCTCTCAGTTTTTTGACTTTCATTGGCTTTTATTGCATTATTTCTACCCATTTTAGGAAGAATATTTTATTGAGGAGGAAGCAAGTTTTGTCCTTTGGCCGATGCACCATCTGAATCAAGTGAGAAGGGATGCTTGTGCCCAGTGGCTAGCCAGGATACCAAAGCAAAAGGCCTGATTCTACAGTTCACACAGAGACCAGGCCTCCCCAAACAAGGCACAGTGGGACTTACCAGGACCAGAGGACTGTACCTTACTCTCCTGCACAAGACAGGCTCTGGGAACTTGGACCAAGGAACTGGGATGAGCCAGAAAGGAGGGGTCAGGCCTATTCCCTCCCCAATGATGGGCCAGCACAGTGTCCTCATGGAACCTAGACCAGGAAGGTGTGAGGAGCCCAGAAACAGGGATCTGTCCTACTCACTCCACACAGCAGCACCACTAGCACACAGACTAGCACAGGGAACCCAGACCGGGTAGGTTGGAGGTGCCAGGAAACAGGGGTCTGGCCTACCCACTCCCAACTGCTACACTAGCCTGCACACAGATGGGCTCACAGACCTCAGATCAGGAGGATTATAGGAGCCAGAAAACATAGGTCTGGTCTTTACATTCCCAACTGCTATGCCCACCTGTACACAGACCCCTGGATCTTTAATTTTCAAATAAATAAATTTATTCCTGCATAATGATCCGTGGTCTGGAAGTTTATCTCAACAACCCAAACTTGTCTACTATACTCCACAAAATATGAGTGATCACTCACATAAACATTCTTCAGTCTATACACTATTCTCTATTTCTAAACATTCATTTACCTTGGAAAGCTTGTACAAGTAGAAATGTACATATGTGACCCAATTTGACTGTTTTCTTTCACTTACCCAATATTGTTAAGGCTCATACATGACCCCATGGTAGAATGTATCAATGCTTTGTCTTGATGGTCAAGTAATATCCATTGCATGAATATACAACATCTCTCTGATGTTGGATAATTTTCTTATTTCTGATTGTCTGTTCTATAGATAATGTTTCTACTCACATTAGTGTATGTATTTTATGAGTCTTCCCCACGGGCTCTTCTTATCTATGTCCCTCTTTAATTTTCTCAGTTAAGATCTAGCTGGTCCCCTATTTCCTTGCTTGCTATATGTAGCTACCAGGCTACTAAGTTGCTTTTCATCAAAATCTCCATTTCTGTTGGAAATGCCCTTAGGCTTGTGCTTCCTATCCCTCTATTCCAAATAAAGTGAATGGCATTAGGGAAAATGCTATAATGATCAGTTCTTGAGTTCTGCCTCTTATCTTTGGTTTTGAGCAGGTGCTGGGGAAAGGGTGGTACTTTTTAGCTTCATTTGCATGTAGTAAACCTTCCATCCTACTGAGCTACTGATAGTGACATTTACGAACTGATAATACAGTCTTATAATTCTGAAAAGTGCAATTTTTCCTGTTCGTACATAGCTTTTTTTTTTTTTTTTACAGTTGAGTTAAACTGTTTCAAATCCTAGTTTGAAGACTATAATACATACAGCCTCGAGAATGTCAGGAAACAACTGTCAATTTGGCCCTTAAATGTTTTTAGAACTAGAAAATGAAAACCTAAATAAATGGAAAAATATACCAGGATCATTCTCTATGTGACATGATATGTGTAAAAACTTGCATTTTTCCCAAATGGACTTCCAGATTTAATAAAACCCAAAATATCTCAACAGATCTTTTGATATTCCTCTATAAAGCCACCACAAGTACTAGAATTAAAAATATAAGGCCTTATAAGCCCTTGATTATAAAATGAAGCTATCAATCAACTCTGAAAATCATTGAAGATGCTTTATGTACTATAGTATCAAATATTCAACCAAGATATATATAAAGTTAAATATACAGATCCATCTCACTAGTATGCAAATTTGCTTACATCTTTTATGTGTGGTAAATTTATATGAATATAAAAAAAAAAAAAGGCTGATTGATGTACTCTCATAGTCCTGGCTACTGAGGAGGCTGAGGCAGGGTGGCAAGTACAATGACTTCCTAGGATACAAAATGAGTTCAGATTCAACCATGTAATTCAGAGAAACCCTACCCCAAAATGAAAAATTTATAAAGGGGGCTGGCGAGCTTTGGGGTTTGCTAGGGAGTTAAGAGTGTTTTCAGGCTAAACATGAGTTTCTGGCAGGACCTGTGATCAATTAAATTCAACTCTCAGGAACCCACAAATTAAAAATCCTGGGGGTGGTCACACAAGTTCATAACCCTGGTCTGTAAATGGGAGTGCCACACTTGTTTGTAACCCCAGTCTTAAAGAGGTTGTTATCAGAGACAAAAGTTTTCAAACCTGGAAATGTTAATATTCTCACCGTCAAAAAAAATATGATCAGTGGCACATACCCAAAGTCCGTGATAACATTTTAGAAGGTCTGTGATTCCTTGAAGTGTGCATGTGTTATCTCCCAAGAATTCATGACTCCTAAGATAAAAAACAAATTTATTCTGGTCATGGAGGAGGCTAACAATGGTACCAACTTGACTGTGTTCACTAAGTACAAAACTAACCTAAGGAAAAAAAAAAAGAATATTTTTTTAATTTTTAAAAATTTAAATTTAAAAAATTTCAAAAGTAGGAAAGACAAACATATCAAAATGTTCTTCACCATATACTACACATGTTGATATCATAGATTTAGTGTAATGTGATAATAAACAAAACATTATAAACGTTAAGCATTTCCTAGGAAGCCACAATTACATCATTGTTAGAAAGAATTCCTGAATGTTGGCTATAAATACCAGAGAGTGTCAAATGCTGAGTTAAAATCCTGACTTCCCAAGTTTGACTGTGGGTGAAACATTTAACCTATTTAATCAGTCTTCTCTGGTCTTTCATCAATATAATCGTTAGGTGAGCTACACGATAAGCACCTCTCAGAAGTATCCATTGTTGTCACTGGTGATGTAAACTTGGAAGAATCAATATCCCAGTCTTTCAAAGGTGTGATTTCCATAATTCTAGTGTTCTTCCTAGACTGTTATCTTTTACCATTACTTTTACATTTATATATTAAAGTAACACTAGTTTTATTCTTGTCTGTACAATTTTTGATATTACATTTTGCTTACATTATTGTCCAACCATAGAATTTGAGTTAACGCTGTCTTTACAAAGCTGCCTTGTGTAATATTAAGACAGATCATTTGCCAAAAGAATAACCTCACTAAGAAGCCAAAGAAATGGGACACAAATGATTCTTTATATAATGATTGCTTCAGACACATCCTGTTCCTTGAGGCATAACTGAGATTTCCTCATTGCCTTATATCTGTACTTTTCTCACGCACATGCATGTCTCTCACAAGCCCACTTCTGTACCTTCCAGAACTTATTAGGGAGACCATCTTTTTTCTAAAATAACTATAACTGCAACTTTCAAATTTCAATGGACCAAAGAGAAACTATATGCGTAACACTCTAGTTATTAGACATATGACTAATAAAAGTATTAAAAAAAATAACAGAAAAGTTAATGATAAAATACAATATTCTTTTGGTTAAAGTCATTGAATGTCTTAATGTAGGCAGCTAGGTTTCTAAAGAGAAAAGTTGGGCTTAAAATATGTGGAAGTTGGGGTGGAGATATGGCTTAGTGGTGGCTAGGGCACTTATACCTGTGGCCTAAGGGCCCAGGTTTGATTCCCCAGTACCCAAGTAAGCCAGATGCACAAGGTAGCACATGTGCCTGGAGTTCATTTCAGTGGCTCAAGGCCCTGGCATATCCATATTCTCTCCTCTCTCTCTCTCTCTCTCTCTCTCTCTCTCTCTCTCTCTCTCTCTCTCTCTCTCCCTCCTGTGTGTGTGTGTGTGTGTGTGTGTGTGTGTGTGTCTATTTATTTATCTGCCTCTTTCTTTCTCAAATAAATGAATAATTTTTAAAAGATGTGGGATTTAAAAAATGTTGCCTAAAAATCATTCTATCAAAAACTAATAATACTTATTTCAACCTTAAATATTTATATCAGTAAAAATATTTATTAGTATGAAACCCCACTACAAATCAAACAGAATTATTAGTGTTTCTGGTTTCCAAATTTGCTTTTTTTTTTTATCTGACTTACTTCACTTTCTTGTTCAAATACTCAATTATTATCAATGGAACCTCGTAAAGATTCCAAGTATGTGCACCACTCTCCACTCCACCACTATTTTTGTCACTACGTCTTTATATTAACGTTGTATCTCCGAAATCCACATAGTTTGGGCTTGATTTAAGGATCTTTCATTTATTCCTAGTTTGAAAGACATTTTCTCAATGCAGGTCTGATCAAACTTCTTCTAATCATGTGCTGCTTTTAAGGGGGTTTTAATGTAATATTGTTAATTTCTGCTATATATATTATATATACATATATATGTATATACATATATGTGTGTATGTGTATATGTAAACACAAACATATATATGTGTGTGTGTATGTGCAATTCTAATTTTTTGTATGCATAACAATCTCAAAGAAGTAACAAACAAAACATTTTTTGCCTAAATGACAAAGTTCAATCACTTTATAATGACAAGGACTTTTTTTTTTTAATTTTTTTTTTTTTTATTTTTATTTGAGAGCGACAGATACAGAGAGAAAGACAGAGGGAGAGAGAGAGAATGGGCGCGCCAGGGCTTCCAGCCTCTGCAAACGAACTCCAGACGCGTGCGCCCCCTTGTGCATCTGGCTAACGTGGGACCTGGGGAACCGAGCCTCGAACCGGGGTCCTTAGGCTTCACAGGCAAGCGCTTAACCACTAAGCCATCTCTCCAGCCCGACAAGGACTTTTATATACCCACTCATGAATTTTTAGCTTAATTTATTTGTAATCATACATTGCAACTGTTTTTCATCTTTGCACCTTTGACATATCACTTATTAAAAATCCAATATTCCTTCTTTTTGCATAATACATAATTATTTTTTAAGGTTATTCAGTTTCCTCTTACTATCCTAATAAAAAGATAGTATTGGAGCTGGGGAGGCAGCTATGTGTTTGAATTATTTACTGTACACGTAGGCTGGCTAAAGTTCATGTCCTCAGGACCCATGAAAGCTGGATGCAGTAGCAATTGTTTGGTATCCATTCCTCTTGTGGGTGATAAAAGGCAGAGATAGAAGTCCTGAACCTTGTGGACCAGGCAGCCTGGAAGGCAATGTGGTTAACAATAAGAAACCCTTCCTCAGACAAGGTAGAATGTGACAGCTGACACTTGGAGTCACACTCTGACCTCTATACATATATTTTGCCACACATGGGCCCATATTCTTGTCCTACAAAAATAACATGAGAATAACATTTCATGTTCAATTAGCTGTTTCAGTGTTTTACATAAAAGTTTAATTACAATGCAAGGGCCAAAAGAATATTTTAAAAGTATTGTGTGCATAGCACCTGTTATCTACTAACTTCTTATTAAATATATGTGAATGAATGAAGGAATGAAAAAATGCATGAGTGATTCTCATCAGGTTTCCCTCCACTCCTCAGAGAATCTAACCATGTTACTATTGCAGCTAAACAGATCTGAGGCCACCTGGATACATCAACATATGCAGTTTAAAGAGTCTAGTGAGGGTTGGAGAGATGGCTTAGCCTGTGAAGCCTAAGGACCCCGGTTTGAGGCTCGATTCCCCAGGACCCACATTACCACATTAGCCAGATGCACAAGGGGCCCTATGTGTCTGGAGTTCATTTGCAGTGGCTGGAAGCCATGACATGCCCATTCTCTCTCTCTCTCTCTCTCTCTCTCTCTCTCTCTCTCTTTCTCTCTCTCTTTCTCTCTCTCTCTCTCAAGTAAATAAATAAAAATGAACAAAAAATATTAAAAAAATAAAGAGTTTAGTGAATTACAGGTGTGGGGGGGTGGGGATGTGAATTTTATATAGTACAGCAACAAAAGATAAATTTAGATTTACAATCTAATTATTATAATCTAATTATATGATCTCAAGCATCATAATGCTTCAATAGTGAGAGGACAGAACAAATGCACAGAAGACACAAGGCCAGGAACAGGAAGAAATCATGTCTGGAACATTTCAGCGTAAAACTCAACAATTTTCACTGGACATTGAGTGGAGAGTTAATATCAAGGCACGTTTGTAGGATTCAGGCTTTCCCACTCAAATGAGTCAAATGAAGAGGAGAACATAAAGTGTGCTGGTATGTAAACAAGGCAATGAGTGAGAAAAGGAGATGGTCAATTCAGTCTGAAGTATAATGGTGGAATTCAGCAAAAGTGAAGTACTTTAGTGGAAAAATCTGGAAATCTGGGAGAAGCTAAGTCTATAGATAAGCATATAATATATGGTGTAAATAACCTGTTGTGATGCCCACACAAGTGCAATAGTGGCAAACAGCCATGGTGGGGAACCAACTGCTCTTGATTTGGCAAACAGATTCCCTAAATGGTATGGGACCCATAACTAGAGTAGGGAAACAAGTCAGAACCATATCCAAACATTAGCCTACTCTCTATTATCACGCTACTATCAATCATGGGCTACAAGAAGGCTTATACCTATTAAATTCTCTATAAAAAAAGTAATGGTTATCTCATTTGTCCTGGTGCTAACTTATTCTCCGTTGGAGAATCTGCTTCTCTTAGAATGTAGATCCTAAGCAGAGAGCCATCATACCTCAAAAGGGCCCCAGCTGAAACTAAGGAAAATTGGTGAAACAAGCAAGGGTGCTGTTTTCCTGATGAACCAGATACCAGCACAAGGGGGAAGGAGACCAACACAGAGAAAAATCAACTCCTACTAAATCAGAGAGCCAGAGCCTCAGAGGCCCCCAACACCTCATCACTGAAGCAGACCAAAAATGAACCCAACATGGCTCAGGGAAATTTTGCAGAACAGAGGGTGGAAAGAATGTCACAGCCACATGTTGGGTCATGATATGCAAAGACATTTATCTTACCCATAACTGCGGGCTAACTCCACAATGCATGACCCATATACCTCAACAAGGAGGGGTCAATATGGAGGGGGTAGGTCATGGATGAGCCTAATAATGGTACCAAACTGACTGTATTTGCTGAATACAAAACTAATTAATAAAAAAATTAAAAAATAGAAAATGATGTATTTCCTTTAGATTGGCATTGAATTAATTTTGTAGCCCCACACATATATGGCCATTTTTAAACTTTTTTGTTTTAACCAAATTATTAAAATACTCTGTAGATTAAATGAGTTAGCATAATGTGAAAAAGATCTCCTCATTTCAATTGATCCCCACTTTGAGTGCCATATTCCACATCACATCTTGATAGGTTTATGTTACACTGTCTTTCAAATTTCTTCCCCGATAAACAATACTACCACCAAATTTAATATTATTACATCAAAATCACATTTTTCTTCTACAAAATGGCCTGGGATTAACTTTGCAAATCCCTGTTCTGGACTTCAAGCTTGCCAGGCAACCTAGTTTATGTACATACAGCCCTGCCTTGAGCAATGAATCCTGCACTCTGATATGCAGCACCCTAGACATGGAGGAAAAGCATCCAGTTATGACCATTTGTGTAAAATGTAAATATAATCAATATAAAATGCCCCCATAGGTTTATGCGTTTTAATACTTGGCCCTCAGGTAGTTTAGCTGGTTGGGAATGTTGTATGACCTTATTGGAGGAAATGTGACAATGGGGAAATTCCTTTGGGTATTATAGCTCTGTTCCAAATCCTCTTCTCCATCTCTGCTTCCTATGCTCCAATATGACCATGGCTTTTCACTTCCGGACATGATGAAATGAGACTGTAAGCTGAATTAAAGCTTTGCTTCCTTAAGTTCCTTCTGATCAGGCATTTTGCCCCAGCAATGAGACAGCAACCAATATCCCACCTTTTGTATACAATACAATCTGTTCATTATAATAAGGAAATAGGTTCAGAACAAAATGAAAGAGAGAAAAAGAGAGGGAGGGGGAAAGTAATAATGAAAGAGAATGGAAGGAAGAGAGAAAGGTAAAGGAACGTTTTGCTTTGGCTCCTGGTTTAAGAAAGTATGGAGTTCACCTTATGGTGGCAAGAATGCATGTTGGAAGGTGTATGAGGCAAAGGATAGTCCCATTTTGTCTGTAGTCTGGAAGGCAAGATCAGACAGGAAGTAAGGCCAGGCTATAAAATGTAAATGCCTTCTCACAGAGACCCACTTTCTCTAGTGATGCTCCACCTCAAAAGGTCCCACAACTTTCCAAAAACTGTACTGCATTCCAGTCACAACATTTGGCAGGTTGTATATTTATACTAGATTTTTGTAGCCTATGCTGGATTGGTGCTTTTGCTGTATCTTTAGTTATAACTACAGGTGGCCTCTCTGACTTATATAAGTCAGTATTTACTTCTCAGATTAGGATTTCAATAGTCATCCTGTGTTACAAATAAGAACATATCTCAAGCAAACAAACAATAACTGAAAAATAAGCATAGGACTGATGAATAAAGTTATAAAAAAGCTAAGATTAAATAGAAAATATAATCGAGTTCATTTTAATCAATAATATATTAAATATATAGGTAGATAGATATATTTCAGAAATATGTATAACCATACACAAAATTTAGCCATATTAGCTGAAAACCACACCAACAATGTGGATCGCATTTGTATTTCAAGAATGTATGTGAAAATGAGTAAACTGATAAACAGCAACTTTGTTTTTATCTGTTTAACATTACATAGTAAAAACTATGAGATTTTCATGATCTTTTGGGAACAATAATGAAAAAAACTGACAAATTTATGCCTTAAAAAGCAGAGGTTCCCAGGAAGAACAATTATATGAATTAATAGTTGAGATATGCTTTGGGGGTACTTACATAAAGGTAATCCTATTATATAAAAATTTCAAAAGGTGTAACAGTTCAGAAACCTAGAAATGGGAAGAAACACTTGACGACCAAAGAAATTAAAATAAAAAAGAAGAGATTATTTCTTGTACTAGTACTTATTTAGTAGCATAAGACAAGCTTAGGTATCTGTAAATGTTTGGCTGTGAAATAAGTTTAAGAATGATGACTGAATCATATCATTAAAAACCTTGATCACATGATTTTGTTAATAATAAATCATTTGTAATTAAACATGCAGAATTAACAGCATACACCTGTCATCTTTTCCCCAAACTTGACAATTTGACAAGCAGCTGTCAACTCCCCTCTAAATGTCCTGTACTAGTCTCGGTCTTAGAGTTGAAAAACCAATGGAAAAAAACAAAGTATTGTTTTAAGTTATCTTTCATTTCTCTTGCTTTAGTCTTAAATTTCTTTGTAATAATGTCTAAGATGATGTGATATTTTATAACAGAGTTGCATGTTTAAAATAATAAAAATGTAAAAAAAAAAGAGAGCAATGAAATTAATAGGTCATAGTATATAGCTAGATATCCCTAGTCCCTAGTAATTGGCCAGAGTGGATGGCTAGAAGAGATTTCTTTTCAATTAAAACAAACATTATTTGGTATCTCATGGTTCATAAGGACCCTCCTGTTTTGTTGACATTACCATACTTTCTTTTCTACTAATTTCAAACTGGAGTTTCTCATGAGGGATCTCATAAGGACCATATTACACATGTAATCCAGACCATCCGAACACTATTGTATATGCAGTAAAGAGTTTCAAATGTACATTCTCCCAAAATAATTCACTTCATATATAGATCATAAGAAATATCAAAACAAAACCAGAGGGACAAACTTTTTAATGTGATTGTACTTCAAAATAGTTTCACTGTACAATTCACACAAATTTCTGTACTTGACACTAACCTAATCAGTTGAAGAACAGTTAAAACTGCAAGGCCATGCATTGAAAACTAATAAAATATGATTTAATATCTGGTGAATATTTTTTGAAAGGTTGCTATATAAAAAAAGAGATCACCTTAAAGATGAAATTAACCACTATTGTCATCCCTAAAGTCAATTTTCACTTTTAGGAAAATGTATTCCTTGCTGCATTTGACTTCTAGAACATTGGTATTATTTGTTCCACATGTTGTGCTGACTGTCTGGGGACTGAGTCTCTTCCAACTTCCAGCCATGCCATTCCATTTCACATGTCAACCACATAAGGTGTCTTCAGCAGTAGGGTCTTACCACTAACCTTTGGTGGGTCATCAAGTACTCTGACTGAAATCTGCCTGTCTTTTAGCAGTGTGAAGATGACAATCCTACCAAAGGCAATATACAGATTTAATGCAATTCCAATTAAAATCCCTACAGTGTTCTTCATAGAGATAGAAAAAAATGATCACAAATTTCATATGGATAGGCAGAAGGCCTTGCATATCCAAACATATCCTCAGCAAAAGAAATACTTCTGGAGGCATCACCATACCAGATCTAAAGCTATATTACAAAGCCACAGTAATAAAAACAGCATGGTACTGGCATAAAAACAGGAGTATAGATCAATGGAATAGACTGGAGGACCCGGACTTTGGGTCAAGCAATTATACCTACTTGATATTTGACAAAGGCTCAAACAATATAGGCTGGGGAAAAGACAGCATCTTCAACAAATGGTGCTGGACAAACTGGATAACCTTATGCAGGAAACTGAACCTTGATCCACACATTTCGCCATGCACTACACTCAAGTCCAAATGGATCAAAGAACTCAGTATAAGACCAGAAACTCGAATACTACTGGAAGAAAATTTAGGAAGTACTTTCCATGATATAGGGATGGGAAAAGACTTCCTGAACAAAACTCCAGTAGCTCAAGATCTTAAACAGTCACTCAACCAATGGGATTACATGAAGCTAAAGAGTTTCTTTACAGACAAGCATACAATAAGCAAAGCCAACAGATTACCAACAGAATGTGAGAAAATATTTGCAGGTTATCCTACCGATAGAGGCCTAATCTCTAGAATCTACAAAGAACTCAATAATCTAAACAGTAAGAAATCAAACACCCTACTCACAAAATGGGGCAAAGAGCTGAACAGGCAGTTCACAGAAGAAGAAATACAACTGGCAAACACACACTTAAGAAAATGTTTATCATCCCTAATAATCAGAGAAATGCAAATTAAACAACTATGAGATTCCACCTTACCCCAATAAGGACAGCAAACATCAAAAAATCAAATGAAAATAAATGCTGGCAGGGATGTGGAGAAGTAGGAACACTCATCAACTGTTGGTGGGAATGTAGGATGGTACAACCACTTTGGAAAGCAATATGGAGACTCCGGAAAACACTGACTATAGAGATACCAATTGACCCAGTTATTCCCTTACTGGGCATATATTCTTTTTCATTTCTGTTGCTAGAATAAAATTTGTTCTCCACACCACAGGTTACTCTGAGGTCATATGCAAAATACCATTTGAAGGAAGTTTGCTGTCATTAATTCAAGAAACAATGTATGGAAATTATTGTGACAACTCTTTATTAGTCAGAGTCATGTACACAGAATATTGGTTGTTGGACATTTCCTTTTTTCTACTGTCCCTGTTGCAGCAAGGCCTTCCTTCCTGGAACCCACCTTTATCTACATTTCAACAAAGGGTTATTCAGAGAACCATAAATTATTAGTATTATGTTATATTCTGCCCTTACAGCTGATTGGGAAACATAGACAATGGAAAGATACCTGCTGTAATTGCTGCTGACAAAAGCTTTGAAAAACATTAAATTTAAATTGTGATTTGAAGACATAATTCAGTTTTAATTTGGTGTTATAGAAGAATGTTAACAGAGAAAAACCCAGATATTAAAGACTGTATGTGACTTTAAAAATATCCATTACTAGGCTGGAGAGATGGATCAGTGATTAAAGTGCTTGCTGGCAAAGCCTAAAGATACAGGTTTGGTTCTCCAATACCCACGTAAAGCCAGATACAAAAGGTGTTGCATGTGTCTGGAGTTTGTTTGCAGGTACTACAGACACTGACATACCTATTCTCTCTATATATGTCTCTTTCTCTCTCTCTCAAATAAACAAATAAGTAAATAAATACAAATATTAAATAACAAATGGACATTCCCTCACTTTTTAACTTAATTTTACCTGCTTGTGGGATTTTATGATGTAATTTATAAATAATGGACAAATATTATAAACCATTAATTCATTGCATGAAATCATGTTGCTAGTTATTCTCTTGAACATTATCACTATGGCCTTTGCAATGGAATTAGCAAAATTTAGCAAAACAGCATCATTTTTGTTTTACAGCAAACTTATTCTTCATTACAAAACCCTACAAAGGAAAGATGAATAATTCTCTTTTTCAATGATGTTCCCATTTGTAGTGGTTCAAGATGCATTGTACACTATCGACTCATGTGTTTTATTACTTAATCCCCAGTTGGTGGTGCTATTTGGGAAGGCTGTGCAACCTTCTGGAGGCAGGGAAGTAAGTAAGTAAGCCAGAGGAAGTATGCCACTGGAGGCGTACATTGAGATGTTTCAGCCTGCTGTGTGTGTTACTTGCCATTCTCTCTCTCTCTCTTTTCTCCTTGCTGATGTGACAATAGTCTCATTCTCCTATCTTGCGTTCTTGCCAGCTATCATTCACTCTACCATCTGAAAGTATAAGCTGAAATTAGCACTTTCCTTCTCTAACTAACTTTTGGTCAGGTATTTTGTTCATAGTAATGAGGAAGGAACTGTTACACCATTCCATAGAAGTAAATACTTTTTCAATTTTTTCTTTAAATATAAACTAGTTCTTTTTCATTAGAACCTCTTAGAATATATATCCTCATGTTAGATACCAAAAACAATAGCAGGTTTATTGAAAGTAATATTCAAAGAAATGGGTGAGAACAAAACATTGTGTTATGGAATATCTATCAAGTTTAAATACATTTTTGTATTAATTTCAGTAAAAACCAAAATAAAATAATTAATTAATTAATTACAAAATTACAGTGAACAGTACTGAGCAATTAATCCAGAATGAATTGGATTAAAGAATATTGAAAAACTCTTCCTGACATATTACTGTTACTATAAAATGATTGTATTCATAAAAAGTATACCTTTTATGCAGTATTCTTCTTTAGTTTAGGACCTAGTATGTAAGGGGTTAAAGCAAACTCACCTTTTTAACAAAGATAGATAAATATATTTTGACAGTACCAAACCATCTGTCAGCCTCCTGAGTAAAAATCATTGCTTGTGTAGCCTTTATACCAATAAATTATTTTTAAATGATCAAACTGTGTCATATTATTTGTAACACTATTAAGAATAATATCTAAAGTACTTAAACTAATTATGCCTATTTTGTAAGATTAATTATCATCAATAATTTAACATATTTTATCATTTAAGTCAGTATCCGTTCTGATCTTTAACTTTAGAGAGTGCACTGTATATGTACCACATAATTAGGGCTTCTGTATCACATAATTAAGGCTAAATACTAGGAAATCAGACTAATGAGACCAAATCAAACTGAATTATTTAAGCTTTTTTTCTTTAATTTTAGAGGTAGGATATTTAGTAATTAAATACTGATTTCATTTTCTTGAACTTGCATATGTCGTCTTTGTTTTTAAGCTCTTGGTAAAAAGCCTTCGGAAATATTTTGTGAGAACTGAAGAAATAAAATAAAATCCCCTCACTTGTTCCAACTATAGGGGGAAATAATAAATAGAGACAAATAGATGTAGGTTTTCATTGTGTTCCTCTTGTATCTCTTTCACTCTAGTTTCCGGCTTTTTTCAAATTTTATTTATTTTATATTTTTTAATTTTTATTAACATTTTCCATGATTATAAAATATATCCCATGGTAATTTCCTCCCTCCCCACCCCCACACTTTCCCATTTGAAATTCCATTCTCCATCATATTACCTCCCCGTTACAATCATTGTAATTACATATATACACTATCAACCTATTAAGTATCCTCCTCCCTTCCTTTCTCTACCCTTTATGTCTCCTTTTTACTTTACTGGCCTCTGCTATTAAGTATTTTCATTCTCATGCAGAAGCCCAATTATCTGTAGCTAGGATCCGCATATGAGAGAGAACATGTGGCGCTTGGCTTTCTGGGCCTGGGTTACCTGACTTAGTATAATACTTTCCAGGTCCATCCATTATTCTGTAAATTTCATAACTTCATTTTTCTTTACCGCTGAGTAGAACTCCATTGTATAAATGTGCCACATCTTCATTATCCACTCATCTGTTGAGGGACATCTAGGCTGGTTCCATTTCCCAGCTATTATAAATTAAGCAGCAATAAACATGGTTGAGCATGTACTTCTAAGGAAATGAGATGAGTCCTTTGGATATATGCCTAGGAGTGTTATAGCTGGGTCATATGGTAGATCAATCTTTAGCTGTTTTAGGAACCTCCACACTGTTTTCCACAATGGCTGGACCAGATTGCATTTCCACCAGCAGTGTAGAAGGGTTCCTTTTTTTCCACATCCCCGCCAACATTTATGATCATTTGTTTTCATGATGGTGGCCAATCTAAAATACTAAAGTGAGAAATTGCAGAAGGCACTAGAAAGTGGAGAAACATCCTTTGTTCCTGGATTGGAAGAATCAATAATGTGAAAATAGCAATCTTACCTAAAGCAATCTACACATTTAATGTAATCCCTATCAAAATTCCAAAGGCTTTCTTCATGGAAATAGAAAAAACAATCCAAAATTTCATTTGGAATCACAAAAAACCTCGAATATCTAAAATAATACTGAGTAACAAAAATGAGGCTGGTGGTATCACCATACCTGATTTTAACCTATACTACAGAGCCATAGTAACAAAAACAGCATGGTACTGGCACAAAAACAGACATGTAGATCAGTGGAACAGAATAGAGGACCCAGATGTAAGCCCAAGTAGCTATAGCCACCTGATATTCGATAAAAATGCAAAAATACTCATTGGAGAAGAGACAGCCTCTTCAGCAAATGGTGTTGGGAAAACTGGATATATATCTGCAGAAGAATGAAAATAGATTCTTCTCTCTCTCCATGCACAAGAATTAAGTCCAAATGGATTAAAGACCTTAACATCAGACCTGAAACTCTGAAACTGCTAGAGGAATAAGTAGGGGAAACCCTTCAACATATTGGTCTTGGCAAAGACTTTCTGAATACAACCCCAATTGCTCAGGCAATAAAACCACAGATTAATCATTGGGACCTCATGAAATTACAAAGATTT
This sequence comes from Jaculus jaculus, assembly GCF_020740685.1. Lineage (NCBI taxonomy): Eukaryota > Metazoa > Chordata > Mammalia > Rodentia > Dipodidae > Jaculus > Jaculus jaculus. The sequence continues at coordinate 84,383,980 of NC_059105.1, read as the reverse complement.
TGCACTGCAAAGGACACAGTGAAAAAAGCAAAGAGGCAGCCTACAGAATGGGAAAAAATCTTCACCAGCTATATATATCTGATAGAGGATTAATATCTAGGATATACAAAGAACTCAAAAAGTTAAATAATAAGGAATCAAACAAGCCAATCAAAAAATGGGCTATGGAGCTAAATAGAGAGTTCTCAAAGGAAGAAATACGAATGGCATATAAGCATCTAAAAAAATGTTCTACATCACTAGTCATCAGGGAAATGCAGATTAAAACTACATTGAGATTCCTGCTGTTTTTAATAGTTTACCCACCCCTCTTCCAGGGTCCTAAAGACTTTCCTTCAAACTGCAACTTATGTAGCATCATAATGCACTTATCCCATTCTCTGGGTTATGGCTGTTTTGACAAAAATAAAATAATGATATTGTAAACAATATTATGAATAAGTTCAATTTCAATGAAGAATATTTTATCTTAAAAAGACTTTTGCTTGCATTAATCTTATATTATTCATTCATTCATCCATTCATATAATAATTTTTTGAACATATATTTTTTGATGCCTACTATGTTCTAGGATTTGTTGCTATACAGCATGACTGGAGAATGTTTGTGTATATCACTTACAAAAACAAAAATTTGCCCTTGGGGTATCATTCTTCAAATAGTCATTAAGTTCCTTCTACATGCTTGGAGGCTGGGGAAAGTGTTAAACATGTAACGGTTACCACAGCCCCAAGAGCTTTGTTCACACAAGGCTGATAACCTTGTTGGGAAGACATATGCATAACTGAATAAAACACATTATGACAGAAGAAATATAGAATTACATGGAAGTTTATGTAAGGGATTAACTTTCATTATCTATCAAAAGGTGATTGCTGTAAGAAGTGTGAATTAAACTTGAGTATGGAAAAATAATAAGGAATTGTGAACATATAAGTGCAATCATGTGGGGATGCATATATGCCTGTATGACGATTATATCCATGTGGTGGGCTATATGTGTTGTTAAATCTGGATTATCAAAGAATGTTGTAGACAGAGGGAAAAGTATACCATAAAATGATTTTTTTAAAAATCAGCAAATTTTATGTAACTCTAGTATAGAATTAAGTGAGTCTGGAGAGGTAAGCAAATAATTGTGTGAGACAGACACAGGAGATGAGAAACTGATATCTTGTTAGTAGTCAAGCACTGAAAATGAATCTTAAACCCAATTTCTGATTTCAATGTCCCCATTACATGTTGCTGTGCACCAAGAAGTCAGTAAATTATTTGATTTTGTTCAAAAATTGACAGTTTTTGAAATGAACAATTCTTTTCAGTATTTTTATTATTTTTTATTAATTTTAGTTTTTGTAATTCCATACACATGTATAATGTTTAAACAAATTATAAGGGAGTATAACAACCTGTTCTTTTAACATAACAACAGTAGTGTGGCCCACCATAGAGCCTATGACCTCCCCAGCCAGATTAAGCAGATTAGTTGCATCAGGTATGAATTGCCTTATGTAAAATGGACCTAGAAATTGGTCAGAAAGGTATTGGTTACTCTCATGGCAGTCATGCCCCTATTGTACCAGTCATTGAATCATTCCTAGCAGATCAATGTAGAGAACATAAGGTTCACAGCTGGACAAGATAGTTGATAATTTTTCTCACCTAACAGACTACACAGTACCTGCTGGTGCTATAAATGCTAGCCACCAAGGATGAAGATTCTAACTCAGTTCCTGCTTGATTGCTTAATTTCCTGTATTCAAAGTTCATGATGCCTTTATCAAGGTCTTGTTGTCTATGTCTGGGTGGCAGCCAAGAGCAGTGGCAGTAACCTGTATTTTGGGAACCTACAGAGGCTCCTTGGCAAAGGCTCATAGGGAGGGATCCAGTATCAGGTGTTGGGATTTTGATTTGAAAGTTCATGATTTCTGGGAGAAGCATTATACACTCATGCAGTTCCGGCTACATTTTTTTAAAAGTCATGTATTTGTGAAGTGTAAATGAATCCATGGGTGGCCCATCTGTGAAGTGGCTACACTAAAAGGAAGACTCTAGGAAGATGCAATTTTATCACCTAATAGCAAGGGTAAGCATAACAGGTCATAGTTATTTCAATGCTTTTATATTGTTAGTGGATTTCATTAGCATTATAATGCATTCTTTCTGATTACAAGTACTCACTTTCATAATTCTAAAAAGTATACTGAAATATCTGTTGGATTTGAATGACCATGACCATTTTCATTTTCACACAACTGCATAGAGCTACTAGGATATCTCATGTAGACAAACTACCTGGAAACAGTTGACTTATTAGTCAATAATGAAACTTTGGCAGGAAAAACATTTAGTTGATGCCTGCCATTTTCCCCATGGTTTGAGGTCAGGGGAGTTACTTCCTCTTGGGAGACAAGGAAGATTTAATGTATAGCCTATATTACAATCTACTCAGGTTGCTCTCTGTCAATGGCCCAAATCCTGCTGTGATCTTTCTACCTCACAAGGTATATTCTTCTTTTACTCAATGAAAAAGGCCTTGTGAAAATTTTTAAAAAGTAACTTCTCTTGCCAGAATAGCCAGTAGCCCTTAGTAATCATATATGGCTCAAGGAACACTGGCTAGTTTTGATCAGGAAAACTGAACATATTGGAAAGAGAAAATATGTATTATTTATCCTTAATGTCAAAAATAACTTAAATCCAAATTATTTTATCATATATCTTTTTCATATATATTTCTCACAGATAAATATTTAAGTGATTTTTTGACCTGTACTTGCTATTTCTTGTTGAAAAACTGTTCTGTACTTGGAATTCTTTTTCTTTCAAACTAGGCAAAGAAAATAAGACACTAGTACCACAAAATTCATCTTGAGTTTCAAAAAATGACATATACAATTGGGACCAGGAGGCAAATATAATAATACTTTACAAATGAATCATTTTTTTGTTCCAAAGTAGATTTAGTAGAAATTATGAATAGAAGAAATCTTCAACTTGAGTCAAGGAAATAGAGTTTTTCATTCATCACAGAAACAAATAGTGTAGTAATGACATAATTTCCCATAATGTCCTTGATCGAGTCAACCTATTTCACTCATTTTATTTTATAGCCCTTCAATGTTTCAGATCTGTCCTGTTCCCTGTCAATTCATGCTTCATTATTCTGCTCTTCAGCAACATTCAAAGTTTATTTCCCCTTCAGTAGTTATTCCTATCTAAACAGAAACCATTTCATTTCCTCTTCTACTGTAAAACCAAAACATAGTTTCCAATAATTGTACATTGTGGAATTAATAGATAGCTTAATTATCTCTGTGAAAGAGAGGAAAGAACTCAAAACTATCTAGAAAAAAAGATCCTTCTGCCACTTTATATTTGTTGGAATATTATGAATTAAAATATAGCTATACCTTATACTTCTAGAGTACTTCAGTAAGGGCCCTTCATACAACCAATCACCTTGTGGCATGACTTATTGGGAGTATCATTAAGGACAGGACAAATTTAATAGGTCATTATGAATTCCCAAGATGCGTGTGTTGTATCACTTCCCTCTAGGTTGTCAGTGTACTCACGGGTCTATTTTGAACCAGAACAAACTTCCAAACTGTGTATTTACATTTCAGGCTTGCATAAGTCATTCTCTCCAATTTCTATGTGAAATCATTGTCACAGTTCCACAGGAAGTAGCTAGTCTAATTCCACCCGGAAATATTACAGAAAAAGGGCAGATTAAATGTGAGTACTGTTCTGATAGATAGTCTGAGAACCTCCTCTGGGGAGATGGTGATAGACACTGAGGAGACTTAGAACATACCATAGTGGAAATTTAGAGGCTGCTGAGAGAACAACAGTATAGGAGACTTATAACATGCCTTCTAGGCTCGGGAAACATTGCAGAAAAATGGGTGGAAAGAATGTAAGATTCACAGGTTGGGAGGGTATACTCAGCCATGTATACTTTCCAAGCATATTATTAATAGCTACTGAAATAACTTCTATAACTTTGGTCACATTAAAAGTAATGTAGCCGGGCGTGGTGGCGCACGCCTTTAATCCCAGCACTCGGGAGGCAGAGGTAGAAGGATCGCCATGAGTTCAGGCCACCCTGAGACTCCATAGTGAATTCCAGGTCAGCCTGGGCTACAGTGAGACCCTACCTCGAAAAAAAAAAAAAAAAAAAAAAGTAATGTAAAGAATTAGTAATTGCAATGAAACATACATTCAAATATCTACTAATAGACAGAGGATATCACACTATCATTTTGACTTCAGCTTTTTTTTATCAGTTTTATTATCTTAAAAGTAATAAAAATAAAAGCAAATGTGGAACAGGTTGTTTTTTTAATAAATAAAAACAGTTTGTTTTAACAAAAATTAGTAAGTGGTGGTTTCTGAAGATTAACTCAGATTCATTGTGACTCCAAAATTCTATTTTGTCCCCTTCACAGTACTGTACCCAGTAATCAATTTAATACTTAAAGATGATCATGCTTGATGATATATTTAAAAATGCAGAAACCATGACAAAACACATTAGTCTAATTACTTAATCAAGGTCATGCACACATTTTTAAGAGTCAGTACCAACAACTGCACTCATGATTTCCTAAACTCTTTCCTCTATAATATTTAACTGAATATATGACCAGAGTTATTACTGTAGTTATCAGTATTATTAGCACCATTGATCATTGTAGCCGTTATTCTAGGTAGCATTGGTACTTCTGTGGGACTCCTACATTATTCCCTCTGGTCACATAATCTCACACTCTCTTAAATAACAGCATCTTGAGCATGGACTATGCATTGCCTCAATGACAGGGTGGTATCATTAAAATGAGAGGTTTGGAAGCCTGTACTTTTGGTATCTTAGTTGTTAACATTTTCAAATACAATTGTATGCTTACAGATGAACAAAATGACCTCCTTAATCTTTTCACTACTGCTGCTTTGCTAAGACTTGGTTGCTTCTAAACAAAAAGAAATGGTATACTGTGTTGACTGTCTTGATAAAATGCTGATAACTTCTTTGTACATTTTTTTTTCTTAAGAAAGAAGGAAAAGATCTATACCATTCATCAGGTTTTCCAAAGGTTAGGCTGCTCAGCAATAAATTAGTTTGAGTTTCATTATAATACCAGCATCCTGAAATATTTAGGCCATATAGCAACTTTCTGGAAATAGGAGCATTCTGCATGTGTTTGCTCACTTGGTACTGTAGAAGAAGTGCGTATCCACCTAACCTTCCTCACATACTGCTATGCAAACACTTCACTGAATTGATTTTCTTTTTAACCAGGCACTATTCCAACATTGAAGTTCCATAGGAAGATGGAAATGCCAGTGCAAAATTCTATTTTTAATTTAGCTATCTACCAATCTAAGTTTGAGTTAAAAAAAAAAATCCACAGTAGAATAGAACCTTGTAATGGTAATTCTCACAATGATTGTTGCTTTATAACATCATTTGCAGGTTAGGCATAAAGATTAATTTAGGAACCATTAATGAAAGAATTTTCAGGGGAAGTTGAGCTCAAATTATACCAATCTGTTTCTGTTCCAAAATAAACGCATCAGGTGGCATTTAAATGCAGGTGGTTAACTGCTTTATCAGTGCACATATTGAAGCTATTAGAAATATAATTAGAAAAATTAAATTAAACACACTTAACATCGATTCTAATTCTAGTAGCACTGTCCTTACCATGATGCTAATTCTATTGTGAATCATAAAATATCTAAATTACACACACTTCTTTCTGCATGATAGCTGAATGTAGATAATTAAGTTGTTATCCATGAACTCCAGTGGTCAACATGGTTGTTTATGTTTGTCTTAAGCCTGCTCCTCCTTCTTGTTCCCACAAGTCTCAAGAGAGGCAGATGAATAGTACTTGACTCTACCAGCTATAGTCAACTGACTAGACATAGCCCTGTACACAGGTACACTCAATTATATGCCTTTCAGAGAGTTAAGAATTTACTGAAGCTAAAAGTGTTGAATCTGTTGATTTCACACATTTTCTACTAGGATAAAACTGTGATCAGGCATATTTAAACCTCAGTTTTATCTCCTTCTTACCACAGAAAGTAAGGAAGAGCAAAATAAAATGGATAAATCATTTTGCTTCAAAATAATCAAGTCATTAAGAACTGGGCAACGACTTCATTTTTAGTAATGAAGTCATCTGTACTATGTAAAATATGGCACAAGATTTAAGGTGCAACTTAATGTCCAACACAAAAGCAAGTTTATATTTATCATGAAGCAAGCATATATTTAATTTTAATACATCAAATATAAGAACTTCAATAAAAGAGTAATGCCATGATAATTATGTTGTCTTCCCTTATCATCTTAACAGCAACAGCAAACTACTTCCTAAGCATTATTGTTAGTATCACTTATATAATAATGAAGCTAATCAATGCTTAAATAGGCTTATACGAATTAAATTCTAACAAAAACCATATACATTTTTAGTCATTTCTATGTGTTAAGATCCAACATTTGTTTATTTCTAAGTTTCTGTGGTACAAAATTTTGAGGCTTCCCTTATATTCTTTCACGTATTTTGTTTATAAGTGTCCATGAGCATTACTTAATTTTAGACCTTATGTAAATCAGGCATACATAGTTATTTAAACGCTTTGTTATATAATGTTAGACCTAAAATGCTTCCTTCTTAAAATTAACTTGCATCTACTTTAGTTAGAAATCCAGTGAAAATTTTTCTCACAAATCTTCATATCTTTGGTTTTTGCCAACACTCCAATAAACTCTTGATATTTTCTACTTAAAATACATTAATAAATGGTAAAGTAGTATTATTTAGCAAGATGAAAAGGAGTTTGGTAAGAACTGATAAATGCTAAAAATGTAGCTTCCTCTGAGCTCTTTACTGGCTAATACAACTGGTGAGTTCTTTTATTCCTGAACTTTGTCACATTTAAGCATTTTATGTCTATTGCTTTAAAGTCAATAGCTGTGATTTCTGAACAAGTTCAGGGAAGTACTTCTTTCAAGCAGGGAACTGCTTAAATTAATTAAGCTAATTAGGTTAATGAATAAGTAAGATAATTCTTTTACTCTTCCCCCACAATTCACTCTCTTCATGTCTTTGAATTAAATCTCAAATGATGATGTGAGGATTCCTAAATACAACCACTAATCATGCCTCTGTGCAATAATATACATCACAATCAAGACTAAAATTTGTTCTACTTTACTCTTATTTTATATCTTAAATAAAATACTAAAATATTGACTATCTCTCCCAGAAGGAAATATATATATCATAAGTGAAAATAATTCTAAATAAAGGAGACATATATCAATCATATTTAAAAATAATACTTTTTTGATAAGCATAGTATATACATTTTTCCATATAAGCAGATGTTACACCCCTAGGGCTCATGACTACTCCTGTTTTAAGCTTCAAACTATATGTCTTTTTTTCTAGGTTGTGCAAAATACTGTTCCCTATTATTCTCTAACCATCAAGTGAGGAGTATATTACATGTTTGCAGTTAGATAACTGAAGATTCAAAGATGTTTAGAGATTTATGCAAGGTTATACAGCTGAACACAGTGGACCATGGATTTTTTTTTGAAAGATGTAATAAAGAACTTCAGAACTTGTTTGGTTTTTGGAAAATAGGTGTGTATTGCTTCTCTCTCTCTCTCTCTCTCTCTCTCTCTCTCTCTCTCTCTCTCCATATATATATATACACATACATATGTGTGTGTATATATATATATATATATATATATATATATATATATATATATATATATATATATATATATATTTAGGGATTTCATATAGAATATATATATATGCAATATTGTGTATTGTATGTGTGTGATGTGTGTGTAAACACTTGCTTTGTGTGTGCATGAAGGCCAGAGAACTATGGGTGCCCCTCTTTATCAGTCTTCTGTACATTTCTTTTAATACTCCCTCAATCCAGAGATGCTGGTTTCAGTTATAAAACCCCTGAGACATGCATGGCCACACCCAGTACAGAGGGAATCAAACTCCAAAGATCTTAGGCTCCCAGAAATTCATCTTTAAGTATCAAAAATTCTTAACAATTGAACCAACTCCCCAGCACATATTTTCTCCCTCGAGTATATTTTTATAACCTGTAACATTCCAATGACTCAATTGGCAAAATTTGAAAATTTGTGAAAGTTTATACAAACGTAATTTGTCTCTGGCACCTAGATTTCCAAACACATTGTCAGCAGTCACTCAAGATTGCACTTCAATTCAGTTGTAAAGTCATTAAAATTGGACTTTAGGGAACAGTGATATTTTGTTATTTAGTTCTGTGATTGCAGACCTAATTCCTGTGTCAGTCATCTAACTTCAGCTAACCTCTGCCATCCCCCTCACCACTAAGGGGCAATGCAGCAACACACATGTCAAGATAATTAGCATGCAGCAGCAATTTTCATTAGACCAATGATCTCCAATAAGATGTTCCCAAGGGCTGCATTCAGTTATATGTAATAGTTAGGCAGGCTACACATGTATTAGCATACAATTTGCATGTGATTTGCATATGCATTTAAGGATCATGTTGTATTTCTCTGGATATTTCTAGTAAAATATATAATTACTTAAACATTGAAGATCAATTTCTGATTTTTGGTACTATCACATCACATATGACCATATGGTTTACGAATGAATAGCTCAGCAAAAAATAGAAAAATAGGATGGGGATCAACATACTATAGAGTTAGTCAGTAGAGATGATTAGGGTCAATGCAAATCTTTCAGGGGCATCAATGATAAGTACTGAGAACATAGTGCATCACACAATTTGTTTGTTTGACAATGATAAAGTGCTAAATGTACACTAGGTGGATCTTCTAAGGACTGCCTTGCTTGTTGCTGCTGAACACTTGTTGAGAATTTCTTTTCTTTTTTCTTTTTATTTTTCCCCAAACTTCATTACAGGATAAATGGCAAATTATCTGTTATCACTTGTGAAATTTCAGTTACTTCTTAATTCAAATAATGTAGTTACATAACTTTAACTAAGTTTTCCTCTAAACGTACTTACTATCTGTTTGCTAATGCTAATTTTAAATGGAGAGATATCTATTTCCTTTAGATGTTATTGGTATGAAACAATCCCACCAAGATGAAATCATACTGTCCCATGTAAATGCTTACTTATGCATTAGTATTTTATTTGGTAAAGGAACATTTCCAAGAATTTCACAAAATTTGTACAGAGCCAAAGTTAGACAGATTTGGAATAGATATTCATAAACAGATATTTATATACATATATATATGTATATATGACATGTATTAAGTGACATATATTTTCAAATATATTGGAGGGCTTGAGAGATGGCTTAGCAGTTCAGGCATTTGCCTGCAAAGTCAAAGGGCCCAGGTTCAATTCACCAGGACCCACGTTAGCCAGATGCACAAGGGGGTGCATGTGTCTGGAGTTCATTTGCAGTGGCTGGAGGCCCTGATGTGCCCATTTATTCTCTCTCTCTTTCTCTCTCTCTCTCCATATCTCTCTCTCTCTCTATCTATCTCTATCTCTGTCCCTCTCTCCCTCTTTTTCTGTCAAATAAATAAGAAAACTAAAAATATTTAAAATATATTTGACATTATCACTATGAAAAGATTTATATCCACGCTCTCCCAATCTGTTTCTTCAATGTGTTCAAAATATATATTGTTTAAATCTTTATTGGTGATTTGACAAATACAGATAGAAGGGAATAGATAAGCAGAAATCTTAACAATTATAGATGAAGCTATATGGCTTCTTAATATATGATATTAAGAAACAACCAGTATGGAAAGCAATATGGAGATTCTTAAAAAGGTGGGCTATAGAGTTAATAAGAGACCCAGTTATTCCCGTACTGGGAATTTACCCTAAAAGCTCCATGTTCAATGTTCAGAGATATTTGCTTAACCTTTATAGCTGCTTAATTTATAATAGCTAAGAAATGGAACCAACCTAGATACCTGTCATTAGACAAATGGATAATCAAAATGTGGTTTATCTATATAAAGTAATTCTACTCAGCAGTTAGAAAAAAATGGCAGGGTGAAAGTTGCAGAAAAATGGTCAAACTTGGAACAGATCATACACTGTGAACTCACCCAATCACAGAAAGACAATCATCACATGGTCTTACTCATCTGTGGCTACTAACTTGGATCAGCCCAAGATGTTTGCATACCTGAATGGCATCTGGAGGACCAGACAATAGGAAGGGTAGGGCTTGAGGGAAGGGTGACAGTGGGAGGGGAAAATAAAACTGAGCCCAAATAGAACTAGTACCATAAAAATCTTATATCCTGGAAGACACTAAAAGTTGAACCCTCATTAGGACTTTAGAGGGAGCACCTGAATCGAAGGACCCAGAAGAGGGTGAGATGAAGTCTAACAATAAGTTTCTCCTACCTATTTTTTCATTTTCTTTTCTTTTTTTTTTTTGCTTTCTTTTTCTTATATTTTCTTTCATTTTCTTCTTTCTTTTCTGTTGGCATTGGCTTATAACTCCCAGTACCAGGAGGTGATTAACACTTGATTATCCCCAGAGGTTTATAGTAAGATCTTACTGCTGAAGACACCATATGCTGTCAGTAAGGAACATGGAGAGACCTGGCTGGAATCTGGAAGACAGCCAGTCCCCAGACAGTTAGCCTGTCTTATTCTAGAAGGTGTGACATGAGCTGCTGGGAGAAAGTGACCAATCTGTCCAAGAAACTTGAGATCTGTGCTACTCAGAAGCAAGCGACCTGCCATGATGCTCATACAAGTGCAATAGTGGCACATAGTTATCGTAGGTAACCAACTGCTCTTGGATTGGTTAACAGATCTCAGTGGAAAGGGACCCATACCTGGAACTGGGAAACAAGTCTGAAGCATATCCAGATAATGAGTTTGCTCTCCAATATCAAGCTCCCACTAATCTTGGGGCACAAGAGAGCCTACACCCATTAAATTCTTTCTAAACAAATAATGGTTATCCTGTTTAACCTGTGCTGACTTCACTATCCATTGGATAATTTGCTTTTCTTTTGCAGATGGAAGCAGGACCTTATGAGAGAAATGACCCATCATACTTCACCATGGCCCCTGCTGAAAACCATAGAGGAATTGGGGAAAAGAGTCAGGGGGCTGCTTTCTCAGTGATATCATCACAAGGGTGAAGGAGATACACACTGAGGACACTCAACACCTACCAAACCAGAGAATCAGACATCCAAAAGTTCCTAAGAGCCCATTGAAGTAGATTTAAAATGAACCTAATATGACTCAGAATTTTGCAGAGGAGGGGGCGGAAAGATTGTTAGAGCCACAAGTTGGGACATTATGCACAGAGACATTGTCTCTTCCCCATAACTAATGGCGTCCCCCATGATGCACGACCCACAATCCCCATGGGGATGACCAGTATCCCCATTGAAGAGGGTCCTTTTGGAGGGAGGCCAGGGATGAGAGTAAGGATGGTACCAACGTGCTGTTCACATACTGAGTATGGCCATAAGTTCTTTGAATATCTGGTCTAGGTCAGGACTCAGAAATTTTCTCTACCAAAGTTGCATAGCTTTTCTTACATAGTCTGGACCTGAATCCATATCTTATCAATTACTTATTTCTACCTTTGAAGTCTTTATATAATCACACATTTGTCTACAGTGAATAGACATCATCTGTTTTGTGAGCAAAACAAACTGAAGCAGGGTGCTCTCAGTATCTTGTTCTTATAGCTCAGTGATAACCTAGGACTTGGATATTATTAGTGCTCTTAGCATTCTCAAGCTTAAATTGAGATAAGAAGATATATATTCTCCATATAATCTTCACTTTAAGCAGCACATTGGCCACAATATCCTAAATGACTTGGTACCATGAAAAATATTTATCTTTGATATACACCATTATATCTCTAGATAATAATTGTGCCAAAATATAGTAAACTTTCTTTAATACATTTATTGGATAAGTAAACGAGTGCTCAATTTATAAATGTTATGTAAATCTGGTTTTAATATAAACCACGGTTTATTATTTGTTAAGCAGTTAACAGTTTTGAATTTTGTTTGTGGATTCTGTGCTTGGGATTGAAGTCAGGGTATTGCATGCTAAGCAACCACTCTACCACTCAGCTACACTGATGATTCAAATCATCTTTTGTTTTAGTGTGATGCTATTTATGGGAGGAGGATAAAATAATAATCAATAAATTTGTATTTGTTTGAGGTTTCATTTCCTTATATTTATTTTATATTTTAAGAATTATTTTTAATAACACATTGCTTTATGTTTTCTAATTTATTTTGCTTTGTAAATGGTCCCCCTCTATCACATCTTGCTAAGGCTTTCTAGAATATAGGCTGAAAGTCCATATTATCATTAATTTTCACAGATTGCAACTTTGAAGTTAGGCTTAGTTTTCTTATTCAACAGTGAAATCTTATTTATTTTGCCACGGTTATTCTTTTACAAATATGATTCTTCCTGTAAAGTTAAAAACTGCCTTAAATACTAGAAGCTAAACCTTATTAAATGTTAGCTCCTATCTTGACATCAATTTTTGTAATACGCTTGCATGAATCTTATACCCCAAAAGATATTGTAAATATTCTATAAATCACCAAATTAAAACAAACACTGACATAAAATTAAATAGTTATAATAGTGAGTGTGTAACAACACACTAACCCTAGCTCTAATCCTTCTTGAAAATGAATCTAAAATTTAGAAGGAAATTAGTAGCCTAATTTCTTTTTTTTTTCTTTTTTTTTACTATGATTGCTCCTATTCATTTGGTAGAAACTGATATGTATTTATTTATTTTTCTTTGGTTTTTGAGGTACCATCTTTCTCTAGCCCAGTCTGACCTGGAATCACTCTGTACTCTCAGGGTGGCCTTGAACTCATGGTGATATTCCTAGCCTCTGCCTCCCTGGTACTGTGATTAAAGGTGTGAGCCACTACTCCTGGCAGTTTCATATATAGAATTTTATCCCCTCTCCGTCTTGTTTGTTTGGTTGGTTGTTTTGTTTTTTTTTTTTTTTTTTCTTAGTAGCAAAAGCTCAACTAATAGTTTCTCAGATTCATTTTATATTTGTGTTAGTTGTTGGAGTTCAGCCTCTTTGGTGTTAAACAAATATAAAATTATAGTAGTAAGTCCAAAATTTATCTAAATGGTAAAGATAGCTTAGTAATCTAAATTCTTGAAACTATCAATGTTTGCTAAGAGAAGAGGTCTATTCATACAGAAGCCAGAGAATATATCTGGAAAGGATTAAGCATATCGCTATGATTCCTTTTCCTTTATGTTGTATTTGCTACCATATCTACCATACCAATAATGTATAACATACTATGCATTTTAATGTAGTCAAAAGTAAATGATACTTGTTAATAGTTTGTTTTTTTTCAATAAATGCATCTTGGAAAAATGAATTTAGAAGACAAATTCCAGAATTCCACTTTTCTGTTTGGTAGACTGTTTCAGTTACATATGAGCTAAGGTAATTCAGACAAATTTCTTTGCCTTCATTAATATTGAGCACCTGAGGAAATTCTTATAAGGCTTTTGGAATCCAGATTTTCACTAGATAAATAGCAAAGTGAAATGATAATTATTCATGATACCAGTTGGCCTCTATGGGTACATACCTATGTCTGTAGGTATATAAATCCACCATGTTTAACTGGGTAATTCAGCACATGGATTGAATTAGCTGCAACTCAGGCATAGAAATAATTATATTAGAGCTCATATCAGACCATCTAGTTCTCTATTAGTAATTGTATTGGGCTATTGAGACACAATCATTAGAGACATAAAATAGTAATTTTGTATATTAGCAGCAAAAGAAAAAATCATAAACCCTTAAGGGGAATTCATAAAATATGTACTTTTGACTCATAGTTAAAACATTGATTAAACTGAATACTGCAAAAGAGGGCACTAAAAATAGCAGGCATCACCAAGGAGATGCACTACCCAAGGCTACTACTTAAACTTCTTACAAGTATCAAGTTGCCAATAAAGAAGCAGACATGACTTCCAAGCACAGATTTCAGTATTGTGCCTAGAGAATGGAGATACTTTCTGTAATCTTATGGGGAAAGGTTTACTGTCTAGGCACAACCTGCAATTTGAAGAGATAGGAAATGCTCTACTTTTGTTACTCGTTTTTTTTTTTTTTTTCTTGAGCATTTTCGGAGATATCTAATTAAAATTTTATTCCACTTTGCAATGCAAACATCTTTAGCTTAATTATTCTGTGAAAAGGGTATCTAACTAGACTATTTTCAAACCTCTATGTATATATTTTGCTGTCCCTAAGCCTCGGGTTATGTTGAGTTATACTTTATTCCTTTAAACTTGTAAATATAGAAACTTTCTTTGCTTTCTGAATTCTGAGTATTCTGACCTTATCTGAAGCAGAGAATACTTCAGCAAGAACAGGCATTGGAATTTGCCTGAAGTCACATAATCAACATGTGATAGTTTGGGGCTTCAAATCCAAAAACTCTGCCTCCAAGACTCATGTTCCAAACATTATATTTACCTTCTTTTTTAATTGAGAATTTTAATATATGAACATATTGCAAATTGATCATATTCCCATAATGTTATACTCTTATGTTCCTTCTGCCCAAATTTCATTCTACAGCAGGCTCAAATTTAATCTGAATAATATTAAGAAATATTCGCCACTTCTAATTTCTACTTAAGAATGTCTGAGTATTTAAACGTTTTATTTTTCTCTTTGTTGAAAATCACGACAGAGCAAACACACTCTGAAGTCCCCGTTGTCTGTGTCTTGCTGCAAAAGTGTTTGCACAGAATAGTCCTAGGGACTTCCTCATTTTACTTTTCAGGTTTCCAACTGCCTTCCAGTCTCTCCAGTTACAACCTCAGGGACCACTCCTGGTTGTCTCTGTCTTTCAGCACCAACCAGAACCGTCTTTTTTAAGATTATCTCCTAATTGCCGACCAGTCATAACCTCCCAGATTGGTCAAAATTATTCCACTGAGGTGGAGGCTGCCATCAACAACCTGGTCAACTTGCCCCTGAGGACCTCTTACTCCCTCTCTCTGGATTACTATTTCCATCAGGACGATGGATAGTGCGTGATCACTTTTTCCCAGAGACCCTGCCAGGCGCTGTTCTGGGATGTGCAGAAGACTTCTCCAGATGAGTGGGGAAAACTCAGGAGACCACGGAAATCACCTTGGCCCTGGAGAAGAACCTGAAGCCGGCTCATTTGGACCTTCGAGCTGAGACCTACCCTCACAGACCGTCATCTCCGTAACTTCCTGGAGAGACTTCTTGGATGAGGAAGAAGGGAACCACCTGACCAATCTGCGCAGACTGGAGAGCCCTAGACAAACCTGGGCAAGTCTCTCTGAGGTGCTCACCTTGAAGCAGGACTAGATACTGTACAGCCTTCCGGGGACTCCTCTGCTCTGCCTTAGCCATCCTTAGGTCCTTTTCCTCCCAAGAGCCTCTCTCAAACCTTGAACTAAATGAAATCAAGGTGCTGTGCAGAAAAAAATTCAAGACAACCAGCAAGGTAAGTAAATAGAAACTTATAGGTCACCCCTAGCCCATTACAATGTTTCTGCAACTCACTAGGTATAGATTATACTGAAATGAGGTAAATTGCATCCTTTCCTTTTTGAGTTACAAAAGTTCACTTAGCAATTGTTTATTTTTCCCAGATATTCCCCAGATATACTGATAGTATTAAATGTGGTATCCACAAAATATCCTTGTACTAAACCACTTAAAAATAATCAAAATTGGGCTGGAGAGATGGCTTAGCGGTTAAGCGCTTGCCTGTGAAGCCTAAGGACCCCGGTTCGAGGCTCAGTTCCCCAGGTCCCACGTTAGCCAGATGCACAAGGGGGCACATGCATCTGGAGTTCATTTGCAGAGGCTGGAAGCCCTGGCGCACCCATTCTCTCTCTCTCCCTCTATCTGTCTTTCTCTCTGTGTCTGTCGCTCTCAAATAAAAAATTTAAAAAAAAAATAATCAAAATTGCCGGGCATGGTGGCGCACCCCTTTAATCCCAGCACTTGGGAGGCAGAGGTAGGAGGATCGCCATGAGTTTGAGGCCACCCTGAGAGTACAGAGTTAATTCCAGGTCAGCCTGGACCAGAGTGAGACCCTACCTCGAAAAACCAAAAAAAAAAAAAATATATATATATATATATATATCAAAATTAATTATAGTAACCATTCTTTAGGAAAAATTATTCTTATATCTACAAAATGTTGAAACACATATCTTGAGCCATTTGTAGATAGAATTTATACATAGATTAAAAATATCTATGAAAATCGAATTCCAAACCAATGCAATATGAATTTGGAAACTGCTTCACAAAAAGCGGGATAAAATAGAGGCTGGTAAGATGACTCAGTGATCAAAGGTGCTTGCTTACCAAGCCTGCCTATGTTCAACCCACTTAAAGCCAGCTACACAGAAAGGCACATGCATCTGGAGTTCATTTGCAGCAGGAGGAGGCTGTACACACCCATTCTTGTTTTTTCCTTCTCCCCATTTCTCCTAACTTGAAATATATATATATATAAATTGTATATAAATATATAATATATAAAAATTATGTATAAATATATAATATATTGTAACATATATTATATGTATAAATAAATATATATATTATAGGGCTGGAGAGATGGCTTAGCGCTTGCCTGTGAAGCCTAAGGACCCCGGTTCAAGGCTCGGTTCCCCAGGTCCCACGTTAGCCAGATGCACAAGGGGGCGCACGTGTCTGGAGTTCGTTTGCAGAGGCTGGAAGCCCTGGCGCGCCCATTCTCTCTCTCTCCCTCTATCTGTCTTTCTCTCTGTGTCTGTCGCTCTCAAATAAATAAATAAATAAATTTTTTAAAAAATTTTAATTATATATAAATATATGATATATTGTTACATATACTACAAGAGCCAGGGGCCTTTGAAAATAATGCTAAGTGTAATGGATTCCATAATTCTCTTTTATGAAAATATATAGATTCCTATCATATGCTTTTATAAATATTGTACTATGTGTTTCCTTGTATGGGTATGTGTGTGTGTTGGGTGTACATGCTTATATATGGGTTTGCATACATGTGGGCACACTTGTGTGCATATGTGTGTGGATGCCATAAATTGCCTGTGGCCATCCTTTGTGATCATTCCGCAGTTATGATGAAGCAGAGTCTCTCATTTGAATCCAGAGCTCTCTGGTTTCCATAATCTAGCTGCCAGCTTTTCCCAGGGATTGACTCTCTCCATCTACTGAGGGCTGGGATTACAGGTAGGCCACCACACACATTTGATATATAGGTGAATGCTTGGGATTCTAACTCAGGTCTTTATGCTTTCAGCAAGTTCTTTTTTCACAGATCCTTCTCCAAAGCTCCTTCCCCATATTTTAGGTTGTGGTATAAATGTAATGTACTAGTTTTATTGCGTTCCTTACATAGCAATATCAATAGAAGTCTGTACATACTCAGTATATACTTAATTTTCCTGGTTAGTTTCAATCTCCAGTTGACCACACAATTGTGGAACCCATGGGTATGGAGAGCAGTATTTCATATGATATCTCTGATGAGTTATGCTTCCAGAGTGGTATTATGCTCCATTCTAACTCCACTCCAGCAGAGATGGACTTGATTTTTCAAGAGGGCTTCATCTTCCTTTACTGTGTAGGCCCAAAATCCTTTTCTTTCATCATTAGAGTCTTGAGTAAGGCCTTGAACCTATCTGACATGTACCAGCCTTCTTTTCAGGTATGCACATTCCTGATGTTTCTTTTCGTTTACCAACTTCATTCCATTAACATTTTCCTAAGCTCAGGAAATACTGACCAGTGCTCTAGTCCTCAATGACCCCATCCTGAAACATCAGGGAATAGGGAAGAAGGGACAGATGATCTCATAGTCAAACCAGATTCAATCTAGGTAAGAAAATACCATTATTGCTATTGCAATAGGATTTTATAACTTAGAAAAACATTCCTTTGAAGTGTTTCATAGATCAGCAAACTTTGTTACAAATAAAATAAATGGTTGGTTTTGAGCTGTCTGATTATAACAGCAGAACTTCTGAGCTATTCTTGATCACTACTACCTCATCTGGAATCTTTGGCCATAAATTTACTTTTAAACTGGTGTGGTAGTTTGAATGGATGTTCTCCAACAGACTCTGGAATTTATTGAAGCTTATAACTTACTAGATTTGCAGCTTCCTGGCTGGAGGAGGTGTCATTGTGGGTGAATCCTAGGGTCCAGCCCTAAGATGTTACTGGGGGCAGATCTGAATACCAGTCTAAAGTTTGCAGGGATCAGCCTGAGCTCTGGTTTCCTGGAGTGTGCTTGCTTGTGGTGCTAGTGGTGGTATTTCTGTGTGCACCTATAAAAAGGAGCCAGCTTCTTCCACCAATATGGAGCGTCACCTGGATCTATAAGCTTCAATAAATCCCTTTCCTACCATTAACTGTGTCTGGTTTGGAGGTTCACCTCAGCAGAGTAAAGTTGACTAAGACAAGTGTGTTATTTTATTTTCAATATTTAGTTCCAAATATACTCGGTGTTATTTCTCTTGCTAGGTTAATCATATTTTAATATTAAAAATGATACATAAAGTCGTTTATGTCCTCAGTAACTAGAACCTGTGGAACGACATGAGATGCCACCCTGAGAATGCTGAGAGCCCAGTGTACTGCATTCAACACAGCTGATTCTGTGTTCCCTTCTTCACCACTACAGAGGGCAGCAACAGACAGCAAAGCTCAGCCCTGCAGAGGAGACAGAAGTTCCCAGGAAATGAGACAAAGTCATGCTTTAATCACAGCCAATCTTCTTCTGTCTTTATGCTGCTTAAAATTAATCACATCCATAAACTTGTTTATGTTAGCAGAAAAATGGATATGCAAAGCTCCAGAACATATTAGGTTTTAGTAAAAGTTGAGTTTATGATATTTTGTAATTATTGGAGGAGGAGCATCAGCATTAAACAAGAAACTGTGTTTCATGTGATATTGTGACAAGTGACATATATAGTAATTTTTTCCTACTGCTTTCTTCATTATCACTTTCTCTTTAAATGACTGTCATAGAAAGTCAAAGTACCCTAAATAAAACATTCCTTATTTTAAAGTCAACTTATATTTAATATATAACCAAACAGTTTTGATAGCTAATTATATCTGAAGACAAGAAGTCAAACTTACAAACTGGCCTCAGGACAATGACAGAAGAGCAGTGCACGGGATGACGGCTGCACTGCCTCCTGGCTTGGCTGTATCGGCCTAGGGCTGATTGTACATGCAAAAAAGGCCAACAAAGGTCTTATGATCAAGAGGGAAGAAATGACTGACAACACAGAGCTCCTTCAAAGGAACTAATGGAATAATTAGTCCCAAAAAGACCAAAAAGACTGAAGAATTCATGATGTCATAAAAAGCAGAGCTACTTAAATTGGATTAGAAAATAAAAATGACATGAACATTGTAAATATTCACAGATCACATCATTGACGTGTAATGTGCCGTTAAATGATGTCAAATTAAAGGGGAAATTACATGTGTTAGAACTAGAATGAATAAAAAGAAGACATTTAAAGATACATGGTCCTTCAAGTGAAAATTCCTAACATATATTACATAGATGATCATCCCCCAGACATTGAAACTGGGCGAATGAAATGTAAAATAAAATGTGGGAGGGGGAGGATAGCTGCTAAAAACAACTCATTTTTAAATATTACCAGTGGTAGTTGACTTCTTGATTTCAGAGTAATTATTTTAGAAATCTGTTGGATATGAATGAAATATAAACAATTCCACAGTAAATAACAGAGGCTTCCATTTGATGCTTAAGCTACAGTCACATTTGTTCCAAATATTAACAACATATGGAAAATGTTTTAAAAAATTGTCTATACTTACCTTCATTTACATGTGGTTAGTTTTGATTTGGTAATTGTACATGTTGGAATCATCTCAGTAAGTTTTGGATTTGTTTAGAACTTAGAGAAATGATTTTTTTTATTAAAAAATCATATGAGCAACTGTGATGTCTATTCTTTGCCTCACTAATATCTTTTGCTGATAATCAGTCAATTATGAATAATATGTCACTAACACAAATTTAAAGACACTTTAAATATTTCCAAAATGCATACTAATAATTAATTAGCTTAACATCAGCTATAAACATTTAGTAAAGGCCAAGTTTTATTTCCCACACTTCTGAGTTTAAACACAATTGAATAAAAAAGGTTCACATTGTTATTCTTTCTTCTTGACTACTATGCTGGTAGCAAGTTTAAATCTACGTATTTCTTCGATCAAACTATCTAGTTATCAACTACCTTTGTAGAAGTAAAGCTTGTTGTTAATATTTAACTACTAATTGACACAAGATAAATAGTGGATGCTATAAATACTTATTGAAATGGATTATTAATAAAAATATAAGTCAAATGCCAATAGAACTTTTCTGTAGTGATTAAAGCCCATATATTTTCATTCTGATATACCTTAAAAGGTAAATGTATTAAGAAAAAATGCATTTCAGGTAACAATGAAATAACCATAGATGTTTAGTCAGTAGACATGATCTCTAGTTTTAGAATTTTCCAAATAATCTATAGCTGGCCCATCTCCTTATATATCCTCCAAAAGAACAAATTATAACAACGTACAGTTTGACATACATTAGTTTGTCTATGATTTGATGGAGAACTTGGTCCTTCTTTTGTTTATCATACTAACGAAACCTGAAAAACAAAGATTTGTTCCTCCTAACTTTGGAGCAGTGAGAATGAAGCTTGAGTTTCATGAAGAATTGAATTCATAGAAAGTAAAATACCATGCCTAGGGCTGGTGATATGTCTCAGCAGTTAAGACATTAAGGTTTTCCTGGAAACTCTAAAGACCTTGGTTCTATTCCCCAGTGCTGACATAAAGCCAGATGCACAAGAGGCATACCCATCTGGAGTTCATTTGCAGTGGTTGCAGGCCCTGACATTTCCATTCTCACTGTATGTCTTCTCTCTCTCTCTCTCTCTCTTTCTCTCTCCATCCTTGCAAAAATTAAATTAAATTAAATATATATTTTTAATGCCATGCTTTATTGTTGCAAGTCAATATTCAAAGTTCCTAGTGGTTACTCAGCCTACACAAAGAGTATCAGTCATGTGACATTTGTTATGTCAGTTAATAGTTTCTTGTCATGGTGTCAAGTAGCTGATTGACCTTAAGCCACTTCCCCTTCTTTTTTTTTTTTTTGTAGAATTTTTAAAAATTTTTTGTGAGAGAGAATGGTTACCCCAGGGCCTTCAGTCACTGTGAATAAATCCCAGACACGTGTTAAGCCTGTGCATAGGTACAGTATTGCACTCTTGTGCCACTGTGTGTCTTGCTATGTGGGACCTGGAGATTTGAACATGAGTTCCTAGGCTTCACAGGCAAGCACCTAACCACTAAGCCATGTCTCCAGCCCACATCTTTCTAAGAGACAAATTTCCTTTGTAAATATAGACTAATAATAACAAAATATAAGGTGATTCTGAGAAATATATAATTTCATTATAATAAACTTGAAGCAACATTTAACACTTAGCATATGCTCTATTAAGTTAATACAAGAAATGCCAACCCACAACTAAAAGAATTCGAAACATTTTCTGTAAGATATCTCAGAAATATAAGAAAACCTTAATCAAAAGAGACAACTGCTGATTGGGATCTTGAAATCATAATTTTAGGTAAAATATATCTAAAAAGTCCATTGATAAGAAAAAATGAGAAAAAATACAGAGAAAATATGAAAACATGAAAGAATATAAGTACAATGAAAGAAGGAGCTATAACATAGTATTTTGAATTGCCCACAGATACTGAAATATAACTTTTAACCCCTTATCCTATGCAGAAGAAGGAAAAGGAAGAAAGGAAACTCACTTTACTAATGGTTAATATTATAAGATGTTCAGAATGTTTTAGATAATCAGAATCGATTCTACTCTATGGAAGCCTTTGAAGGATTAATAAATCTGTTCTGAAGCTTCCCACTACAAATGTGGCAAGTAGGAAGGGTATAGATGGCCTGAGGTAAAACCTTGACAAGACAGAGGGTATCGGGATGCCAAATTGGCCTCACACATGACAAGAGATTGTAAATTTCTTTTTGTGGTCCATAATCATGTCAGAACCTAATATAATTCTCTCTGTTGAAATTTTCATTAATATTTAGACTAATTTTAAGGTATAAAATGAACTGAATACTGAATATAAACTATTTTATTGAGTCATACTGTAGTAGATAGCTGTGTGATTTAGTCAATATTTCTAGCCAGATGCAATGATTTAATGGCTGGTGTTATCCAAACCACTTTTGTTGATTTGTAGTGTGTGATCTTATTTATAATTTGGAGGGTTATTATTTAAGTTGTATTACGTTTCAAAGAAATCCAAACATAAAATTTACCAAAATATTCATTTACATTTCAAGTTTGTGTAATTGATGGGAATAACTGAAGGTCAACATAGCAAGTAAATATAAAGAACATTATCATATCCTTTTTATTACAGACATACATAGTATGGATAGATCATGTGTTGGTACTTTCTTTTCCCTCTTTCCTTCCCCTATTCTACTGGGGACCTCTTCAGTGGGGCTGCTAGTATTCCCCATGGAGTTGTGGATTATACATTGTGAAAGCAGCAGTCAGATATTGGGGCATGGGCAGTATCTCTGGGTATGATGGATGGCCCAACATGTGGCTCTTACAATCTTTTCACCTGCTTCTCCACAAAATTCCCTGAGCCACGATGGGTGTATATTAAGTCTACAAAAGTGATGAGCTCTTAAGCTCCTCTGGTAAGTGTTGAGCATCCTCAGCATGTCTCCTTCACCCCAGTGCTGATTGTTAGGATCACTACATTATCATATTCCTTAGGTCAATATATTTCTACACATTGTGTAAAGAAAACAACTTGAAGAATATTCTCTATTTTGAATATGTAAGTACTCAGAGTAGGAGAACTGGTTATGAAAAATGGGAGTTACTATACAACATTAGGAATAGGCTGATAAAGTCAAATATTAAAAAAAAAACACGTTTAGATAATTTGCCATCTTATAGAAATGCACAATGAGGAAAAGAATCCTTAATTGTGTTACCAAAACAAATTTCAAACCTATCTCAAGAAGGAACTTATTCACAGATCATTAAGATCCAATCAACTTTTTCAGTGTCATGAGTAAATTTATGAATTATTGAAGATATTTTTAATATTTTCTCAAGATCTTTAATTAATTTTATTCTATTTCCCTCATGTACTCTTTTCTTCCATGTCATATTAATGACATTGTTTCTACAGAAATGCTGGTCTGGATCCACAACCTTGACTGATTAAGCATTCCATATAATCACTCTTCTCTGTGGCACAGTGATTTCCTTGTAGATGAGAAGGTGCTGGCTTTGATTCTCAGTTTTATAGACTACAAAAAATTAAAAATGAGACAAAAAATTAAATATAAAGCAAATATGGTAGTGCATGCCTTTAATTCCAGCACTCAGGAGGCAGAGATAGGAGAATCATTGTGAGTTCAAGGCCAGTCTGAGACTACATAGTGAATTCCAGGTCAACTTGGGCTATAGCAAAACCTACCTTGAGAAAAAAAAAAAAAAATGACTCATATATCAACAGGAAGTAAGCCAAGCCATATCTTTACAAGTATTCATATTGTTATTTGATTTGAGAGGTTTATATTTTATGTAAGTGAGGTCCACTGGAGTAAATAATAGGTGTTTTTCTTTCATTGATGAAGAAAAAAATCTGATTCCAGATTTGGCAGGAGGAGTTTAATCTACAGTCTTGAAAATGTAGAGTTTTTTGCAAATATTATTTACTTATTTATTTGAAAGAGAGAAAGACTGTTGGGGGGAGAGAGCATCCTAGGGCCTCCAGCCACCGCAAACAAACTCCAGATGCATGCAGCCCCTTACACATCTGGCTTATGTGGGTCCTGGAGAATCAAACCGGAATCCTTCGGCTTTGCAAGCAAATGACTTAATGGCTAAGCAATCTCTCTAGACCAGTGACTAATTTTTATAAGGACTTATAGGAGCCATTATATACTTCTGGTAAAACAGCTTTACCTATACAGAGAAGACCTTTTCAATTTACCACAACGAAAAAGCTTGTGAATGACAGCAGAAAGTCACTCCAGAAACTTTTATTTTATCCATATTTTTATTTAAAAATTATTTCTTTTTTTGAAGCAAGCCCAACAGAAGGCATGCCTTTTTGTTGTTGTTGTTAATGTGAGAGAATGAGAATAAGATCGAGAGAGAGTAATTTTCTGGATTTCTCATGAATATCTAGAAAGCAAGGAACCAGTGAGAAATTGTAACTCCATGTTAATAGTACATTATTATTATACAAATATAAGTTTTCTCCTGAACCACAATCAATCCTTCACTATAGCTTAGTTGGTTTTAATTTTTTTGTAACTATATTATTTTTACAAATTGCAATTCTTATAAAAAACGATGTACTTCATGATCAAAAGAATAGCATAAACCTATTTTGTGCAAATTGCCTTGGTTGATCTTTCAAGACATGACACTGACCTGTCCCAGGTGCATCTTATGGTTTAGAACTTCAGTGTATTCCTTGCCTTTGATCTGTCTTTACTAAAAATAAGTAATTTTTTTTCCATTGGAACTTACTTATAGAATATTCAAATTTGGACATGACTTCTCTGACCTCCAGTCACATACATTTTTCTTTCTCAGCACAAAATAGTTACTTTGTATATTCCTTTTCCCATCAAATATTTGCAATTGTCATCTACCCCTCTGTTGGACACTTTGCCATGAACCTATTTTTACTGTCTTGATAAGTGGATTTCTTCCTAACACTGTACAAAAACTACTTCAAAAAAGTAAATAAATATGGAATCACAACTTTAAAAGTAAACTAGATTTTGTTAATTATTTCTTCCTAAATCTGTGATTGGATCACCATCTTCTGCATCTCCCTGGTGTGTCTCTGATTCTTGCTCCTTCTTTCTTTTATCCTCTTGGCTGTGACCCATGTCTCAGCAAGTACCACCTCTTTTCATGACAGGAAACACAAAGTAACCTGAGGAGTATGCTAAAGTAGTCAAAGAATAAAACTGAATATTGTCCTGAGGATTTGAAACATAACTAACATAGAAGGAACCACTGATCTTTCCCCTTCTTGTTCCCATGATAATTCACCATAACACAGGAGGGATAGTACAAATGAGCTCTTTTCATCTTCCTCTGCACACAGAAGACATTCTGTGAGAAATATGGAGTGTCCTCAAAAGCAGTGAACTTATGCATTCCCCCATATTCTTTCTTGAGGAAAATGAAGTTTGGGAAGAAGGACTTTACCTCTGGTCTATAGGCCAGTCCTTGAACCTCTTTCCTTGAGGATTTGCTATGATGTTATCTACCTAATATGACAAAGCAAAATATAAAGAATTGTATTGAAAAGATAATTTCAGGTAGATGGATTTGGACTTGGATAGGTGATACACAAACTTAGTTGTATGATATTAGAATGGTTAATATAGGAAGTTGATGGAAGTTTCTTTTTTTTTTTTTTTTTCGAACGTAGGGTCTTACTTATAGCTCAGGAAGACCTGGAATTCACTATGTAATCTCAGGGTGGCCTACACCCAGCAGGTGATGGACGTTTAACAGACATTTTAATTTTAAAAATAATTGACAGGGCTGGGGAGATGGCTTAGCTGTTAACACACTTGCTTGTGAAGACTGAGGACCCAGGTCCAATTCCCCATAACCCATGTAAACCAGATGCACATGGTGATGCATGCATCTGGAGTTCATTTGCAGTAGTTAGAGGCCCTGGCATGCCCATTCTTTCTGTATCATTCTCTTTCTTGCTTGCTGTAATAAACAAAAAATAAAATATTTTTAAAAATTGATGTGATTTCAAATTTATAGATTCAAACTGTAGATAAAGCAAGGTGTTATAACGCCATGTCATTATCAGTTTAGCTGTATATTTAAACGAAATATTCTACTAAGCAACTAAGAGCTTCATTCACTACATCATTGAGAGGTAATCTTGGAATTAATTTTCCCACAATTAATTTACATAACTTGTAAATGGAAACTTATTGATTTTTCTATCAGGATTATAGTCTTGATGTCTCACATATATGCTCTCCTACTTCAAATTATAGTCTTTTAAAACTAAAATCTAGTGTGAGATCTACTGCAAATTCTTAAAAGTAAACCTTGGCAAAGACAATATTCCTTCAGACGTTAAGTTGTCCTCTATCCGGGAATCTCCTTTGTTCCTATTTAGAGTGAAATTACTTAATTTCTCTTCACATGTCTAGTCAAATTGATCTTTCACAAAACTGGAAAGCTTATCTTTCTAAAAGCAAAAAAGAAAGGGAAAGAAAAGTGAAACAGATATTAAAAAAAAAAAAAGGAAGAAATTAGGTCAGACCTTGTCACTCAACTGTTTCCATGCTGTCCTCCTCATGGGTCATAGACCTCTCTCCTTCTGTCTCTCCCTCCCTCCCTTCCTCTCTCCTTCCGTCCTTCCCTCCCTAATTCAGCCATATTGAGGCCCCGCCTACCAGAGAGCAGGTACATCCTTTTTTGTATCTTCCAACTTTTCTTATGCTTTACATTCCCCAAGATGCCAATACTTCTTCCAATCTCACCTACTTAACTCTTATTGAATTAAGAACTTGATCAAATCTATCTTTGGTGGGTTTTTCCTTAATACCTGAGACAATATCCTTACACAACCTGATTACCAGCTGCTGTAGATCAGAGAGCAAATAAAGCAGAGGATAACTAAAACCAACTTCATCTCAAAGAAAGTTTCTTCATGAAGTATATTCCCTTCCCATGATGTCTCTCAAGCACTTTGGCTCTAATTTTTTTTTTTATGCCTCTGACTTTATTCTTATGTCATAGTCCATATACAAAAGCATCACTCCAAATGTATGTTACAGACCACTGCCTGAAAATAAGACTGTTACTGCTATGCTATCTACAACTGACTGTCTCATACAATTACAAAGACATGTATTAAAAATCTTTTTTTTTTAATTTATTTATTTTTGAGAGCAAGAGCAATAGACAGGGAGAGAAAGAGGCAGATAGAGAGAGAGAATGTGCACTTCAGGACCTCCAGCCACTGCAAACTAACTCCAAATGCTTGCGACCCGTTGTGCATCTGGCTAATGTGGGTCCTGGGGAATAGAGCCTCCAACCGGGTTCCTTAGGCTTCACAGGCAAGCGCTTAACCACTAAGCCATCTCTACAGTCCAGTAATTGCACAAATCTTTATATATATTTATCTATACTAAAACCATATCTTCAAATCTATTCGGTCAAACTTAGAATCATATTTACTACAATAAATTTTCTCTGCATGGTTCTAGGTCTGAAAGTGTAACAAAAATTTTACAGTACATATATTAATATGCCACCATAAGATTTATATAATTTTACATGTTATTATTTTTGCACATGCATTTTTAAGTATATGTAACTCATTTTTAAAATTTTGTTGATCCTTTTTGTTTATTTATTT
The DNA here is from genome assembly GCF_020740685.1 of Jaculus jaculus. Taxonomy (NCBI): domain Eukaryota; kingdom Metazoa; phylum Chordata; class Mammalia; order Rodentia; family Dipodidae; genus Jaculus; species Jaculus jaculus. The sequence goes on along the minus strand of NC_059105.1, from coordinate 84,356,305 downwards.
GAGAGTGACAGAGAGATAAAGAGGCAGAGAGAGAGAGAGAGAATGGACGGGCCAGGGCATCCAGCCACTGCAAACGAAATCCAGATGCATGGGCCCCTTTGTGCATCTGGATAACGTGGGTCCTGGGAAATCAAGCCTCAAACCAGGGTCCTTAGGCTTCACAGGCAAGCACTTAACCCTTAAGCCATCTCTCCAACCCTATGTAACTCATTTTTGAGAATAACACATGAGATAATAGGATATATAGTGTTATCATTATTAATATTTTTACCTTGCTGATATCATCAAAATCATTCTCCTTAACTTAGCATATTAATTATATAATTTAATCCAAAAACATGACTAATTATGAATAAGAAATATAATTTTACCTACCCATGTGCAATAAAAATGATAGTCCTTTCTGAATAAATTCCTCTCATTACTTAAAAATTAAATCTTTCTTGAATACTTTTGAACTAAAAAATATAATGAACTAATTCTGTTTTACTCATCAGAGAAATAGCTCAATATGTTATTGTAACTTGACTTGTATCCTACTTGTAAAGCACTGGAAGTTATTATTTTAACTTATGATGTTAGATTAGATTTTCTACAGCTTAATATATTGTGATATAATATAATTGCTAAATGCAAATGAGATATTGTACTGCTTTTTCATAAAGTTGTCCATGGAAGCATTTTACATGTTACAGTGAAGAGCATGTTATTAAGAAACAAATTATAATGAAGCATAATTTAGTATAAAGACTAGATACTGTAGCTTCTGTAATGGGTGTCAGAAGAGTAAAGTAGGTATACAGCAAATCTGCTCCTCAATAAAAGTATTCAACTCTCAAGAACATTAAATGCACCAAGAATGGTTGTAGTGCTTTAAAGACTTCCTTTTACTCTCATTACTTCATGTTTGAGTTACATTTGAAAAGTCATTTCAGTTTCCAAACACTGATCAGTGTTTTTTGCCAAACAGCAGTGCCCATCAAATATCCATATATCCCACAGGGAATATTAATATAGAGAAGAAATTTTGCTTCTGGTCTTTTAGGATAAAATGTTTCTAATTCAATCATTTGTTAACTGATAACTAATACATGTGTATACTTTGTTGTGTTTTTTTTTATGTCAATACATTTTAAGTGTTTGAAGATAATAGTCACCTCTTGCACTCTTATTTGCTAGTCCAGAATCTTAGAGGAAAGCAAATTTTTAATCATCCCAAGTCTGCCTGTAACAAACATATAATATGGGGAATTAATTGAATTGTCCAACAGATAATTTTCTTTTTCCAAAGGGGGGGAAAAAAAACTCTCCAAATAGGGTATATGAGATAATGTCTCAAGATTCCTAAAAATAAAAGAACTCAAAATTGCACAGAAAAAAAAAAATAGTGATTTAGTACAGAAAAAAAGAAATGGTAGAAACTCAGACTCAATTGTAAGAACAATATAAAACACAGGAACAATGGAGTCAAGGACAATGCCACTATTTAGGATTATAAAGTTCTGGGAACATAAACCATTCCATGAAATGGAGAGGATATTCACGTTAGTTTTATCCAATCACCTTGAAAAAATTGACCCTTCCTAGCACAGCCCATTGTTACAGACTTATAGGAAAAGGATCCTTGGGAGAAGAGGAAAGGGAAACTAAAATAATTAGTATTGCAAAGAAAAAAAAATGCCCTACGATCACCAAGCAAAACTCTTCAAAGATGTGTGTCTTACTATTGTCAATCTTAGCATGCATCACATGAAGAACTGTGATTTTGAAAAGGAAAGAGCAGAGATACCAATGGGTTTGTTGCAGTGCAGAAGAAACCAGCTCAAAGGCAATCCATTATTAATGCCTGAATATTCCTGCTAAACAGTTCTGATCATTTCACAAGAAAGAGGTCAAGGTAGTAGAGAAAGGGATTTAATCAAATAAACTCTCAATCTCTCTCCAAATAGCATTTTCATCCAGCTGCATGTAAATTTATCAGAAGACTGGCCTCCAAAATCAAAGGCAAGGTTAATCTGCTAGGACTGTTAAAACTTCTCTGATATGCCTATTGAATAAAGATTTAAAATGGGATGAGCTATGCAAGTGTTCCCAAATCAGGTGGGGGCCTTTGCTCATAAACTATATGAATAAATTCCCATTATTCAAAACTAAATCAAGCTAGGTAGAGTTCCTCCATCTCAAACTTTGTTACTGATGTATTAAAACATGATCTTGGTAAGGTGTAAGCTTCTTTCATTGGGATTTTCTAGGACTGCTTGCCTCAGCTCCAGGAATCAGGAACATGTCCACCTTGGTTAGAATCAGTTGAAAATCCTTAGCTTCTCAAAAGTCAAATGAAATAAAAACTTATATTCAGTTTTAACACTATCTTAATTATGTTGATTTATGTTTTCTTATATAAATGATTATGTAATTCATTGTATTTTATTCAGTGGGTGTATTCAAAGATAAACATTAGCATGTGTATGCATTTGGTGATTTATTACTAAATTCTCATTTTCAAAATAAAGGAGTAATGAAAGGATATATTTGTGTTCTTTTTAATTAATCAGAAAAATATATTGTGCAGGCATTGTTTTGTTAATTTACTTTTGCTTGCTTCATTTTCCATAAAACTTTATGAATATATTACAAAAGTTAGAATCAGGTTTTAAAATAATGTGCTCCAACTTGCTTACTTTGAGAGTGTAGAATACTGTGTTTATTTTGTTTAAAAAACTTATACATAGATTTGCTGCTAGAAATTAAAAGACCAAAAGCAGAAATAATCTTTGATAAAAATATGATTTACCTTCAGAAATAAACAGTTGAACTAAAGGCCCAGGTGAAGCTAGTGTCTCATATTGAAAGGCCCTTAATGTACCTTTTAACATATTTGTTATTTGAATGCTCATTTAAAAATTATAATTTCAAGATCTATATGAGGACATATAATATCAATGTTTAATTCAATCCATTTTTGGTTCAATAATCCATACCCTAAATTTCCTTATAATTAATCTGATAAACATTCTTTTGTACTGCATATTTTATTTTGATATTTAAGAAATCATACTAGCAGTTAATAAATCTTCAGAAAAATTAAAGTGATTTCTTTTTAATTTGCTGGCATTCTTTGCCCTCTCCGCTCCCAGCACCTTTCTTGAATCTCAGACACCATTTTACATAAGGACAATTTCTAAAAAGCAAAATAGAACTGTCTAATTAAGGGCTGTGTGATTGGCTAGTTCGTGGTCTCTGTGACAGTTGTGACAAATACACATATTGGCACAGCCCTAACCTCACTTCACAGTTTGCAACACAAAGATGGTATTTTCAGAGATGTGGAGAACACTCTGATACAAAGCTTCACCTTGTCTGGTGCTATTCCATTTAATTTTTTATTAACTGCCTGAACATATGCCATTCTAGAAGAGGGTAATAGTTACAAAATGTCAGCAGAAACATTTAAACTGCTAAAATGTAAATGATTTTATAAATTTGTAATGAAAGGTAATTGTCAGGTGGGAAAAGTAGCAGAAAAACAGATATGTGTAAATGCAAAAGTGGTTACAAATACATCTTTTTTGTAGGTGGAAAACCTAAGTGTATTTTAATGAGTGCTGCAAGTAGTATTTCAATAAAATTAGATTCATAAGCAGAAAATGTGAATTCTATAATATTTTATTTTCTAACATTAGAAAAGTTCATAATAATGACAAGACCTCATGGAACTTTAATGTGCTAAATTCAATAAACAGTGGGACATTAAGATGCTTCACCTCATTAAAAAAACAAATAAATCAAAGAAAGATAATATAAATAGAAAGTCTTTGGTGTCAGCAAAATAACTTAAAAGCACACTATTCAAATATGATTCGTGTGTTTCTTTGGTTTCCACTATGATGAAAAACAATTTAGTGATTAATCCCTTCAGCAACACGGTGCTGGGTCAGTGCTCTGGGAGATGTCAGGCGCACGAAGACCCAGGCAAGGAATTGAGGATTTCCTTAGCCACCAAGCATGGCACAGCAACCACCTTCCAGTTAGGTTTGAGGGCAACCATCTTTAAATGCTTGAGCTGTTCTGTGTGGCCATGACAAGATTTGCAATTCTCTACGTTTATTTACACACCATCGCCCCAACTAGACATCACATGGAAGTGGCATGGTCACAGCTGACCCCAGGGTAGTCCCTGTCTCTGCCGATCCAATTTCCTCCTGCTTTGCAATTGAACTGCAGTCACACTGTAGGGATGTATGCACAGGACTCCGTGCCACAATAAAATTAGCAGAAGCTTGTCAGGGGGCATTTTCCTGTTTCACAGTGACAGACCCTGGACAAATAAGTCTGCTTTCCAGAAATCCATAGAGGTCTGGCTCTCTTGAAATGTATATGAGCCCAGCATGCTCATGCCACAGTGTTCTATATGGTGATCCTGAGACCTGATAGTTTGAGAGCAGTGTTAAGCCTTTGACGGTACTCTGGGTCTCTTCAGGTTTCAGGGACTTTAATTGCATATGAATAGACTACTTATTTTTGGTTTGTTGAAAGACAGCTTCTGTTTAGTGAGAGTACCAGAAAAATTTATTCTTTCTTTAGGGAAAAGAAATGGTCCACAGACCAATTGCATGTCGAAAGCAAAAAATTATATATATATATATATATATATATATATATATATAATTTTTGTAGCTTGATGTAATTAAATAAATCAAGCCATCAAAATTCCACTTCCTGGAGTATTTTTGTGCATGTAAAAATTAGTTACATCAAAAAATTGTTTAAGAACACACCTTTAAAAATACAAAAGAATTGAAAGATTCTTTTTTAAGATAAAATGTTAAAAGAATAATGTAGCAAACAGATGAATTTTATCAGTTGTGAGCAAAAGATTTAAAAAATGTAATATGTTTTTTAATCTACTCTAAAGTAATTTTATTAGAGATTCTGTTCAGTTCTTATATCAAACATTCTCACAAGCCCTGGGATCATTTTATATTCACTGTAAGACAGAAAGAAATCCAAAACCTAGTTAAATAAATTGTTCATTTATTCCTTCCCTTTTATGCACCAAGATCTACATGTGGTCATTAATTATAAAGAGACTATTATAGCGCCATATTTTCATTCAATACGATGTCTTGGTATATATCAAAGAAGTCCCATAATTAAAACAGAAGGGCCACAATGACAATTAAAATTACAATCTATATGGGGAAAGAAAGTACAGTTCTGCAATTTTTCACCCTGTCACTGTCAGCCCTGTCGGGTATTCTGGTCACGTCTTTCGCAAAGCAGCCTAAATTCTTCTTCCCCAATGCAACCTCAAAAGCATTATCAGCACCTAAGCAAAAGCCTATGCAAGTATAATTTAATACGAAGCCACAGTTTGCAAGTAATAGCGTATAAAGTGATATTTAAGTGGTGTTTTAAGCACACTTCTGATGGCTACAGCCGCTTTTTCCTGGTAAATGCGTTTTCCTTTGAGCAGTGATTATGAGTCCCGGGTGCAGAGGTCCTGTGTGCAGGTCTGTCTGTACGCTTTACTTCCAGCTGCCAATCTTCACTTCACACTGAAGAAAAAGCCACATAGCACCTTGTTCTTACTCTTGTATGCTGTCATCCCCTGAGCCTGGTAACACAAAATCATTTCCACATAACACTTTCCTGCTTCTGCCTCTTAAACCTTGAGACCTACACATTGCGTGTGCACTTGCACCCGCCACAGCTAGCCCCCTGGAAGCCCCTTCCTTTGAACCATCAGTGTCTCCCAGGGGACTATTTTTAACACTTATCTTGGTAAATATCTGCATTAATGGAGTACAAAGCTTTTTGGTAGCAATATGTATTTGCTACAATTTATTGTCTATAAAAGTCACGAACAGTGAATTATTACTCTCAAAATTGTGTTTTTCTTTATAATAACTTTAAACTGAGTGCTCATATGTGAAGCATGCAGTGGAGATTGAGAAGGTTTGTATAATAAAACTGTGACATGGTCATTTTTTCCAGTTTTGCATTACAGAGACACACTCATGCATGGTGCTGTTTAAATTCTTATTATGTGTGAGGTCAGGGGGTCGAATGTCAGAAAGTACTGTTAATTTCACGGGGTTAGGGGAAAGTAAATTCAGAGGGAATACAGATCACTTAGCACAGAAAACCAGCTCCTCTGAAGTTTGGTTTTACATTTGTTAACCATATCCTTCAGCTGACGAACCACTGAGACCATGGTGACATTCTGGTCCCAGATATAATGGTTTGACATGCTGCAGTGAGAGTATTCCGTTTCCCTGCTCCCTGGGCCAGCCTTAGCCTTCCTCGGAATCAATGAAGCACTGAAAGTCCACACAACTGGAACGGAACAAAGCGTGTTGCCATTTGGGCTGTGATGTTTAAATTACAGAGAAAGCAGTCAGGATGTCTTAAAGTTCAATCTGACAAGAAATGTAAAATATATTTCTGTCTTCATTCTCTGTGAAGGTAGCATCTTACATAGACCTGGATCACTACCAGGAGTCCTCTTATAAAGTGTTTCCCAACAGAACCTCAAAGACCACATCCTTGCTTGGCAGGATTTTCCCAGAATCTGAACGATGTCTTAGCATCATCAGGCAAAGTTTCTAAGGAACAAACTGAGAATATCCTGAGAAATGCTGCTTTATTCAATTGGTGGTCTAGGTGTGAGGTTCCCCTATTTACAACCTGCACAGTGACCCACCAGGCCTGCGATACAGTTACACAACTCACTACCAGCAATGACAAGAAAGAACAATGGCCCAATTTATGTTGATGATAGCTGAGTAATGATCAAAATAGGTTTAGCTGTGAGGACTGCGGGCAATTTTGTTTAAATATAGTTCACTGGGCCAGTACAGACAGATGCGGAGAGGTTTGGTTGGGTGGTTTTGTTTTTATTACTTCTTTATAAACAAGATTTTTCAGATTCAAAACTCCAACTGGGCTCAGCTGCCCCCTTATAATTAAATTTTAATGACTTAGGCTGAGTGTTTGTGTTTTGGCAGCATGCTTAATAGTGTTAGCATTTAAATGGTTACAACTACACTTTGAGGGAGTGGGTGTAGGCAAGGTCTCCCCAAAGAAGCTAGGCTTGGGTGGGATGTTGTGAGATTGAGTGGGCCTGCTATCCCCAGGCCTTCCCGTAGGAACAACTTTTAAAAGATAAATGAAAATAAGTGCTATAAATTAAAATAAATGCTCTACACTCTAAATTTCACAGTAGCTGAGGGTCAGTGCTTTTCAATTTGCACTGCTTTCCCCGGGTATACCAGTTATATTTTTGGTTTTGTTCTTTGTTTTTATTTTCTTCTGGCATAGGGTCTCTGGTAAATAAAAGCAATATGTATAACTGGCCATAAAATCACTCTTTCTCACAAAATGGCAAGAACACTCTAGGATAGACATTTTAATCTGATTTTTTTTAAATCACTATTAACTTTGCAATGGTATATTGCATTGGTTCCCTTTATAATTAAAACTTCTTTTTTTTTCCCCTCTCAAATCTGCTTTCTAGCAAGCAGCCTGTTGCCCGAAGTTTTAATCCTTCATTACCAGTTAAAATAAAATCACCAATTAGGCACATGAACACGTCTGTATTAATCTCATTAAGGTGATGGCACCAAATAAATTGGAACTATTTTTGTGCTTTTACTGTGTTCCTATGGCTTTATCAGGCCCTGTGGTCATATACAAAGACCTCGCAGCTCAGTCATTTAGACTCATCTGCTTGTGGACTGAATGTGGCATTACCATCTATGGCTGGAAATTGCTTTTAGCTTTTAAACAGCACTGACTAGTCTGTAGTTAATCTTAGATCATTCACTCGCAAAATTAAATGAGCCAGAACGATGGTCTTTTTTTTTTATATAAAATAATACATCACAAAACACTTATTTGCCCTGCCCAAAAGAGAGATCAAATTCATTTAAAATCCCATAAACTAGAGTTGTGAATTTTTAATTTTATTTAGTAGCAGAGAAAAAGAAGGTAAGCTATCTTTCTACAGCATATCATTGCTATAAATTTCCATATGGAACATGGTTTGATGCTCAACCAACCTTTCATCTACCTTTGATACATACTTCCTCATGGTCATGTGACATCCTTAACAATAAATACAATGTACAAATAACTGTTTTGGATTTCTAATGTAATTAGCTATAAACCCTCCAAAAAGACAAAGAAAGAAAGGTGCATACTCGAGTCACTGATGTTGCCTATAAAGTTGACAAGGATCATCACAGCAGAATAACCTGAAGAAACTAAATTTAATTTTCTTCCATTCATTTTTATATTCTTTGTCTAAGCATGTATTGAGGACCATTTCACCATACTAGTTGTAGTCAACTAGGATTTCCCTTCTAGATGATTAGTTTTATAATAGTAAGGCACTTTGCATTTACTAAGATTTTTATCCTGTTCTTTTTGTAAAGCAGAAATGATATTTTTAAAGTACTAAGTGAAACATAAGAGAATGCAATATTTTTACTTGAGAAGATACATCATAACCAGTTCAAGCTCACACTTCTTTTTAAATTACACCATTGTGTGTCATTGGGTGTGTTGGCTTGTTTGTCTGCCCCACCCCCACTGCCACAATCCACAGTGTGAACCAAATGTCTGTTTTGATTTTGGCAGCCACTAATTTTAGGCTTCAAGAACTTGAGCCACCACAAATGAGGTGAGGTCACCTCATAATGCCAGATGGAGGCAAAAAGTTTGGATATTTGAGGGGCTGACCCAGCAAGTCCCATGGTAGATGACAGGACGCTAAGGTCAGATATTGGAAAATAAGGTTCATGCTACCCTGTCAGTGGGGCTGGAGCAAGCTGCCTGTTTGACAGAGAAGGTGGTGTGTGGTCTGGAACTCAAGAAAAAGAAGAAAAAGGAAGTCAGCCACCCAGAGCAAATATTACCCTTTCAGCCATCCAAAAATGATTCTGATATCAGCTTAGGGAAGCAGTAAGAAAATAGTATGAAAATAAAAATTAAACTACCAGTTAAAACTGTATTTATGTGGAGTTTATTAAGGGAAATGTGTGAATATATCTCAATATTGTGAAAGTGTATTTATTGTGAATATAATTGCTAAACCCACCTTGTTGAAATCTCCTTATTTTTTATCATGTGTGGCAAAGGTATGTGCCATGACTCAAATTATAGAATTCTAGATTATTAAAAATGTAGTACTACATTACATAAGTGTAAGATAAAGTGTCATAATTACAATATAACGTTTTTTTTTTCTATTTGTCACCTTTTGATTTAGACAAAGGTAAAATTAATCCAAATTAATAAGAGCTTTCACTGGTTATATAATTTTGCCAGTGCTAGCCACATCTTTCTATTTCATTCATAAACACTTAAAGAGAAAAGGAATATTTGACCAAAACATTTTTATTGAGCCATTCCTTTAAAAAGAAAGAAAGAAAGAAAGAAAGAAAGAAAGAAAGAAAGAAAGAAAGAAACTTTTTTTGAGAGTCCTTGACCTGACTTCACCACATTGCTTTCTAAATCTCATCATGGCACACCTTTAAATCTCATCAGAGTGTGCCCTTAGCTCAGATAATGCTGTTACAGTTTTTAAACAAATATAAGTAGTTTAACAGGACCTAAATTCAAGATTTGTCTCTTATCTAAGACTATGGGTAATGTGAATATATACATATAGTCTTAAATATCATCCAAATAGAAGACTGCCATTCTAAATATTGAACAATATTAGTTTCTCCAACTCAAGAAAAAAGTGTTTATTATTGTTGATTCTGTAAAATATTCCTTTTTTTAATAGCCTGAACCAAATAATTTCTCATTTTTACAGGCTTCACTTCACTTTTCTCACAGAGAATAAATTGCAACTTATTTCCATGAAATTCACAGATGACACAGATCTTTATTTTGCATAAAGGCATAAAGAAGTGTCTAATATCTTCAATATTCATCTGCTAAGTGGACATTTGCATTGGGTTAGAACGGAAAAAGAGCCCCAACCCTCCCGCAGTGACAGCTGTACAAAGGGATGACATCTGACAGCTGTGACAGAGCTGAAGGGAAACTCAGATGACTCGCAGCATCCATGATCCAATTACAGCACACGTCCCTCTGACAGACCAGCAGCTTGACTCCAGCGTCTGGAAGGACAGTATTGATCTCTTGTCAGAAACCAGTTGCCTGCCTGCAATTGTGCACTGCTGAACTTTGAAAAGCTATAGTACCCTCTTAAATGATAGGGGCAGTCAGGTTATAGTATTCAGGTACAAAGAGAGGTGCAAAGGGTATCTGCTAAATGCTCTAAACTTGAACAAATCATAACAATATGACAGTCCAATCACACTCAAGAAGCCCAGCTGATCTAGCTGGCTACTGTCTGTGCTAATGGAGAGACAGCTCTTTGTGTTTAGTGGGATGATCTTACTTGATGAAAAGGCCACTGCAATTAGTGCATACTGGTTGGCTGTGCTGGGTGACAGCAGCAAGGATGGTATAATGGCAGCTGCCAATAATCCTAACTTCAAGAGAGCAGACAATTAGGCCTTTGATCCTAACACTGTTAGTTCTTCTACTCCAGACCTATGCTTGGCTTTTACTGTAAACCTCACAAGGGCAATATGGTACAACTTCCCCAAACAGAGCAACTTGGCCAAGAAGTCAATTACCTTTCTCCTCTTCTCTTCTGGCTCTGCCTTTTGAGAAGTGGGAGAGGAAGGGAGGGGGAAGGATAAGAGAAGGAAATATTTACTTTCACCTCAGTTTAAATAAAGCTGACATGCAAGCAAGATGGTTTAAGACACAGAACTGTAACACAGAATTGGAAATAATGAAGGCAACACAGTCTGATAAACCTCAAAACAGCTTTTTAGAGACAAATGACCTACTGTTTAGCATATGTATAGAACTGAATGCTAAAGTGTTATAAGAGTCCTAGGATAATTAAAGACTATCACCAGTTTAGCTTTATTAATTCAAAATTAGATAAAGGTAGATAAGCTATTCTGAAGATTTACAACATTCACAAAACTCCAAGTGTATATTATTTTAGCTCTTTCATTACATGGAGCCCCAGAACAGGAATAGGCATCTGGTATGAAACTTGGTCATGCCTGGGCCTTCAAATACATTACTCCAAAAAAGATGAGTTAGCCATAAAAAATAAAGTGATATCAGCATTAGATACATTCCCATGCAATGGGTATAATAATAAATGAGAAAATAAGCATAAGGCACAAACACTGTTTCTTTGAAAAAATGCTAAAGAATATGTTGATAATTACAGAGAAATCAAGTTGGACATAAGAATTAGGGCTTCACAACTGAGCAAAAGCTAGAGTTGGAAAGTACAAATCACATGCACTAGGAAGTTTTAGACTAGAGAGGAACCAATGTAAACTGTCTGCACTAGAAGCAGGAAAAGAACTATGTACTTCAGACATATCTATCTAAATGCCCATGAAAGATGTACACGTTGGTTTATGTGTAATAAATGCTAACAAAACAGTGCTGGCATCATGCAAGCACATTGAGATGACAAAAAAGATTAATGCACATGTAGGATATAGATGTTTTCTTCTAGATAGCAATAAAAATTATAGTAGCCTTTCATGAAGTTAATTCAAAAAGTGTCTATTGAAAATCCATATTTTTCTAATCAAAAAAATCTTCACTACATAAAGATTTATTTGGAAGAACTCTCAATGTAGCTTTTTGTATAATGAGAAAAAATTAGAACAAACCAAGTAGTCAATAAAGGAGGGGTAATTTAACTATACCATGACATATACATAAAATAGAAGAATATATAGTCAATACAAAGAATAAGGCATATTTTTATAAGTTGATATGGCAATACCTCTAGTACATAAATGCAATATTATTTATATAAATGTATGCAGAAAATCGTGCATATTAAAATAGATTTTTAAAAAAGTTATTTATTTATTTATTTGAGAGCGACAGACAGAGGGAGAAAGAGGCAAAGAGAGAATGGGCATGCCAGGGCCTCCAGTCACTGCAAACAAACTCCAGATGTGTGTGCCCCCTTGTGCATTTGGTTAATGCATGTCCTGGAGAATCAAGCCTTGAACCAGGGTCCTTGGACTATACAGGCAAGCACTTAACCACTAAGCCATCTCTGCAGCCCCAATATAAATTTCTTTTGTTCATTTTTATTTATTTAGTTGAGAGCAACAGAGAGAGAAAGAGACAGATAGATAAAGAGAGAGAGAGAATGGGCATGCCAGGGCCTCAAGCCACTGCAAACGAACTCCATATGTGTGCACCCCCTTGTGCATCTGGCTAACGTGGGTCCTGGGGAATTAAGCCTTGATCTGGGGTCCTTAGGCTTCACAGGCAAGCGTATTTACATGCATATAGATATCTATAATACATGCTTGTTTTATATATATGTATGTATGTGTGTGTATATATATATACCTTTCTCATTATATACAAGCAAGAAACTTTGTATTTATCTATCAATGACTTGGAAATATAAAGAAAACTCATTCTTAACTTTTTATGTAACATATTTACTTGTGTATGCACTTATATAATTTTTAAGTAACAGATCAAAATGTTTTATATTAATAACCTCTGTTTTTTAAATATAACTATCATGACAGCTGTTCATATAGATGGTAGGTAGACATACTAAGCAGAAAAAGGAGGCACATTTCTTTAAAGTACTGAATGTTGAAGATTTAAAACAATTGAAGCCCCAAACTTTGAATTGATTATTCTATTAATAAGAATTTATTAGACATCTCTGTGTGGCAGGCATTATGCTAGACTTCTATCACAACAAGTGGTGTCTTTGCCTTTAACTTATTTTTGGAAACTTAAAAGTAAAGAGAATAACTGATAAAGATTCAAAGTTCCATGTTCAGTATAAGGCACAAGTGTGTGTAGGCACACCAGGTGAAGACAGAAACTGAGCCAGATACCATAAGTCAAGTGAAACCTCCAGATAACCCAATAATAGACTTAATTTTTTTAATGACATCGTTATTCAGTTCCAGGAGGACAGATCATAGGGCACAGGATTTCCTGCATAGACAAAACTGTGAGTCAGGGAAAAAGATTGCACAAAGCCATTTCAACATGACAACCTGTAGAAAACACTCAGCTCTACAGACAAGAGCAGACACTTGCAGAGCAAAAATGGGAATTACCCCAAAGAAACCTACAAATTTTCTATACTACTAAGTTCCTAAGATACTATAAAGATAATTGTCTAAGAATGTTTCTGACTCCATGATAAAAAAACCTAATCATAGTTTGTTAAACTATCTGTAAATTTTTTGATCCAGTAAGTTTAGAAAACATCAGTGGAAATTTATAAATATGCACAATGTTATTAACTATACACAAAATTGATCTACCTGAAATGAACAAGCAGTCCAAGTAAGAATGCCCACCTTTCGACTTGTTTCTACAGTGATAGATACAAAGTGAAATTTATGTTAATATTACTTCTGATAAAAACATGAGATGACATTTATTCATCAAGTATGTTTTAGATTTATCCATTTGACATACTCTTGTAACACCCACCCTTAACCTCTCTTTACTTACTTCTCTCCACCATGTGCCTCCCATCAAAATTGTAAAATAAATTATTAATTATGTTAAGCTGAATTATTATACTATGAAATTTAGAAAAACAGAAACAATGTATCTTTGAATTATTTTTTATATTTCTACTTACTTTCAGTCTTACTCTTCTTTTCAGATTCTATTTTCTGATTTTAAGCTACTTCATGTTTCATTATTATTTGTTTTACTTATTAATAAATGGGGAATAATTTTGTCAAAATAAATGACATTGATGAGTAGCTCGCATTTCCTCAAGTCTGAGAACAGAATGTAGACAAAGAAAGAAAGGGCATGTTTCCAACAAGGTTATAGCCCTCCCAATGTTTGACTGCTGCTTTGAGTATCATGTCTTATGGGCTCATCCCAGACATTGATCTTGTGGATAATTTAACTTAGTTCTGCTCCATTTCAAAATCTTTGTCTCTTAACTTGTCCATCTCTCAAATACCTGTCATTTGTCATAAGGAAAATGAAGAAAAAGTGTTGATAGTTTCACAGAAAAACACACAACTATTCAATTTAATTAAAGTCAATGCAAGTCGATTCAACAAAAGTTTAAGAAATACATATTCTATGCTGGGGTTGCAAAACCATGATCCATGAACTGAGTTTAAAGACATCACAGTTTATCACTGGAGATAGATAGATAAAGAAAAATGCAGTTTAAAGAGGCAAACATAATAGCAGGAGTAGATCCAAAGCACAGATGGCAGGATTATCTGATGGAAAAGTAAGAAAGATGAACTTATTTAATAAGTTAACTGCAATAATTCTAAATAAGAAATGAAAATTCCTATGAAGAACTATGTACGGGGAGGTCAATTTTTATCAAGAAGAAGAGCTTGCTCCAAAGTGCATTGAAATCTGAGCATGAGAAAATAAAGCATTTTAGTATTTATAAAGTAAATGTTTGGAGAGGGAGGAGAGACATTCAATTCTATTTAGTCCTTCCTTCCACCGTTTTTGAGACTCCCTATCATTCTGTGTTTGTGTGCTCAATGACAACTTTTCTGGACTCCTTCATCTAACCATGCCATTTTAGGGCCTTAGCAAAACATATGTAGGGGGTGCATTCTCACAAAATAGTGATATTTAGTACTTCAAGGTTTTCTATGAAATTATATTGGAATACACACACACATCTCTCTCTATATGTATGTATGTATGTATGTATACTATTACTTTAAGTTCCATTGTGGCATTGGAAGATGTTATATTAGTCACTATTCTTATTGCTGGAACCAAATAACTGATAGGAAGCAATTTAAGGGATGAAAGGTCTATTTTGGCTTACAGTTTAAGCAAGAATACAGGCTATAATGGTGGGTGTATTAGTAGCTTTTCTCATTGCTATGATAAAAAAAGTACTCAACCTAATCAACTTGAAGGAAGAATGGCTTATTTTCCCTGACAGCTTAAGGGCATACTCCATCATGGCTGGGAATGCAGGGTGGCAGGAGTTTCTTGAAGATAGTCACGTTGCAAATTCAGTCAAGTAGCAATGAGAGATGAACGCTGTTGTTCAGTTTGCTTTCCTTTGTTTATTTAGTCCAGGACCCCACCACTGCCATCAAAACCTGTCATTGCACAGATCTTGCAAGTAAAGCTTGATGTTGTATTGATACAAATACTGGGAACTGCCAGAGTCCTCCTGGAGGATGCATAGGTGCCCTCATAATTAGCTTTACATACATTTTGTCATTCACAGCTTCTGGGAGATTCCTACAAAACTTTCTCATTCACACCCTGAGTAGAGCGTGCATTTACCTTGCTCCATTTCTAGGGTACAGCCTTATTCTTATGTGTGAATCCATGGTGTCCGCATGTAGAAAATAAACTCTGTGAATTGACTTAGGCTTTGTGGTCTTCTGACTGGGTGAATTTGAAACAATGTGGCAACTAAGCCTGACAGGTGCCATCATGGTGCAGGCTGCCTGTTCCTGCAACAAACTGAATTTGTGGAGATATTGTTCCCCCTTCTGATACAGATTACACTAAGAAGGACAACCACATTCATTTTCAACTGTAACCTATGGCATATATGTGTACAGTGAGTATATTAACATTTTAAATCTCATTTAGCTAATATCCACTGGATATATGTGCCAGCTATTGTGATGTACGTCTTACAAGCATAATCAGTTCTAACTTTTGTGCACATTTATATAGGTAACTATGATTTGGAGAAATTGAGGAACTTTTCTGTAGTTAATATCCTGTTAAAGTAACCAGTGACAAAGTTAAAATGGACCCATTCTGAGTCTACAGCCTTGTTTCTAACTCTAAGACATTGACCTCCCCCATTATTGAAGGATTTTAATAAGAATCTTTTAAACATACTTTAAATTTGAATTTTAAATGTGTGCATTTCATGCATTTATTTAAATACAGCATACTTATATAAAATAATACAAACACACACACATACACACACACACACACACACACACACACACACACATATATATAGCTATTCTTGTGAAAAACTTAAGAAGTGGTGAAGAGTAACCCCAGCAATGATTACATGTCAGACTAAGAATTCTGATCTAGAGGCTGGAGAAAAGGTTCTGTGGGTAGAGTACTTTCTGTACAAGCTTAAGGACAAGAGTTTGGATTTCCTATTATCATGTAAAATGCCAGGGTGGTGGTATGCGCTGTAATCTCAACACTGGGGATATTGAGGCTGGGAAGCCCTGAGGTTTGCTCTAAGTACTGTAGCCAAGTTGCACTGGTGAGCTATTGTTCAATGAGAAATCCTATCTCAGCTGGTAAGGTGGAGAAAGATTGAAGAAGATACTCAACATTGACCTCTGGCCTCCACACACATGCATACACATATGTGCCCATACAAACGAATGCCTACATACACGTAAACATTCACATACACCCATGCACACCACACTAATGCACACATATGCACAGAGAATACTAACCTACATTTCCACATAGTCACATATACCTGTTAGCTATGTGCCTTTGCTCGCTTTAAGACTTTCAAATATAAAATCCTTAGAAAAGCTCTCTTTAATATGTCCTGAATATGGAAGTGCCACTTTAGAGGTAACTCTTCTGATTGCACTACTTTTGATGCTCTCAATTTGGCTAGACTTTAGTTATATAATTGTCTTTTTTTGGAATGATGTTTTTATCTCCCCTTTCACAGTCATTCTTCTTGTGGGACGGTGGCATTGCAGTTTCAAGGTAGGGTCTTACTGTACTTCAGGCTGACCTGGAACTGACTCTGTAGTCCAAGATTGGCCTAAAGTTCACAGCAATCCTCCTACCTCTGTCTCTGGAGTGGTGGGCTCACCGGCATGTGCCACCATGCCTGGCTCCATATCAGTCTCAAAATATCAAACAGTGCAATCAAAATCAGCTTCAGTCACTTTAAATTTTTATTTAATTATATTTTCTAGAACTTTGACTTAATTTATGCTGAAAAAATTTACCTTTACTCTTTTGAAATAAAATTAACAAGTATGAGCCGGGCGTGGTGGCGCACGCCTTTAATCCCAACACTCAGGAGGCAGAGGTAGGAGGATTGCCGTGAGTTCAAGGCCACCCTGAGACTCCATAGTGAATTCCAGGTCAGTCTGGGCTGGAGTAAGACCCTATCTCGAAAAATCAAAAAAAAAAAAAAAATTAACAAGTATGATAATACACTATGCTTTTATAGGGTAGGAAGAATTTTCTGTGAGCCTAAAAATAAATTTTCTAGTAAAACTATAGGAAATTTCATATAGAATTTGTGTTTATTAAGCATAACAAAATTTTGACTCAAAAAATCTTCTCAGAATTTGTCCAAAAGAGATTTGATAAATAATAATATATAAAGACTTACCTATGATGAAAAGCCTAGATAAACACAGAAAATATATTTGGGGTGGAAAATTATTTGCTGCATGTGAAACAGACAAAGCAATGGCTCAAACTTTTAAACAGTAAGAAGTATTCATGAACAATGGTTCATGGGAACCCCAAACAACTAATTCCTTGATAATTTGTAAGGATTTTTGTATTTTTTTTTTTTTTTTGAGAGCGACAGACACAGAGAGAGAAGGACAGATAGAGGGAGAGAGAGAGAATGGGCGCGCCAGGGCTTCCAGCCTCTGCAAACGAACTCCAGATGCGTGCGCCCCCTTGTGCATCTGGCTAATATGGGACCTGGGGAACCGAGCCTTGAACCGGGGTCCTTAGGCTTCACAGGCAAGCATTTAACCACTAAGCCATCTATCCAGCCCAGGATTTTTGTATTTCTTTATCAATGCCATTTTTATAAATCCTTATACTTTAAATATTCAGAAATGGACACAAAAAGGATTTTTGTTATTGTCTCTCTCTGATTTCTAATTAATGCATAAAACAGTGCTAATTTAAAGGAATATAACAAATATCTTAGTGCTTATAAAATTGCTGAATTAGTTTTACATATTTTTATTCATTTGTTCCAATTTATGAACTGCAACCCATGGCCTCTGAATACATGTGCATGACAAAATGATCAAAACACAAATTATAAATAGTAATCAGTGACCTCCTGCATAGCCACTGAACTTTTCCAATGGCCTGACCCAATATCCCAGGACTGAAGGCCAAGCAACTTGTCCTCTATCAGTTCATAAGCCAAGGAAATTTCTAAATAAAATCCCTTAAAAGGAGAGCTGCCAATACCCAGTGTTATGATGCTGAGAAAAATTGTCTGACTGCTTTCTGCCAAAGGTACATAGGAACTCTTAATTGTGAAAGACAAAAGTAAAATTTACTGTAATGTTCTTATCCAAAGTATTCCATATGTTAAATTCACTTTCTTCTAAATTAATTTACAGTAATAAAATCAATTTAATTATTAAGAATTGCTATTCTAGGCCTAGAAAGATAGTTCAGCAACTGGTACTTGCCTGCAAAGCCTAATGACTTGCGTTCAATTCCCAACTACTCACTTAAAGCCAGATGCACAAAGTGGTGCATGCATCTGGAGTTTGATTGCAATGGCTGAAGGCCCTGGCCCATCAATTCTGTCTGTCTCTCCTTTCTCTCTCTCTCTCTGCTTACAAATAACTGCTTTAAAAAAAAATTCCAGTTCTATAAACAAGATCATTTTCTGGAAGTTAATCTCATTTCAACAAATGTCTACATATTATTATCATCAAACTGACAATAATTAGTCTCCATTTTAAAATGAATTTGGAATTTCTTTTCTATAATATGATCCTCATTACAAGGTAATAACTGGAATTCTGATAAGACACAAAGACATTAATTAAGATTTTGAAAAAAAGAAAATACTAGCTTTGATCTACTGAGTTGGATAAATACAGCTGTATTTTTGTGTAATACTGTGTTTCTTTTTCTAAAGTGAGTTGTTTATTTCTTAAATTTATTGTTTAAAAAGTGAGCCAATGTTGTGGCACATTCTTGTGATCTCAACACTCAGGAGGCTGAGGCCAGAAGTTTGAGTCTGTGTCCTATCCTCGAAGCAAATACCTAATCATGCATTATACAGAACAAAACTGAGGCATGGGAAGCATTGATTCCATAGCATTGCTTATCAATAAGAGCAAAAAAGCACATCAAAATTAATAAATTGCCAATAAACTTAATATATCTTAAACCATTAAAATAAGCAAAAGAGTAATTTAATATCATAGTAAAATCAAAAGTACCAGGATACATTTCATAAATTTGATTTTGAATAAGACATGATAGCAATATTGTATGGTGAATTCTAATTGTTTACATTAAAATTGAGGGGAAAATGCCCAGTGTGTTGGCACATGCCCCTAAGCCTTAGGAGTTCAAGTTCATTTTCTACTACATAATAGTTCAAGGTAAGCCAGGGCTACATGAGACTCTATCTCAAAAAAAAAAAAAAAAAAAAAATAGAGCAAACAAAAATTAAGGAAAAAAATATATAAGGCTGCCAAAACATGGCATTCATTACCTAATTTTTTTTTTCTTCAAATTTGGACATACTTGTCATACCTATACATCAACAGGAAATGTCACTCCACCCAAGTGTCAAGAGCCAGATAGTGTATGTAAACCTTGACAAATGCAACATTTGAAACCTTACAATAGGAGGGATATTTAGGTAGTTAACTTAATCCTTAAGAGGGAAAAACTTACCAAGCACATGGGTTCACTTGTTCAGAAGAAAGGACTCTAAATCACTTCACACTGGTGGTGGGGGCCTCCTTACAAAATGAATCAGAGAGGTGTTCATGAGAACTAGATCGACTGGTGCTAGTTTATTTTTACCCAATAATATCATACTGGCATTTTCCTGTAATCATAACTTTATTATAAAAAATTAGTAATACCCATATTGAATCTAAACACAGCAATTATACAATATGTGTATAGTTTTTAAATCTCTGAGTTGAAGTACTGTTTCTTAATGAACTCAGCTTCTCCACTCCCCAAATGTCTCTTTTGACAATAAATCACCATGGCCATGAGACTGTAGTCTGGGAAATGCCCTGGCTGCAAAGAGCAGTCTCATAAAGGGAAGATACCAAATTCACCATATTTGATCATTCTGAATTTGGTTATGTACTACTCACACCAGTGAGCTTCACTTCTCCCTATATCTTTCATAATCACTAACATCTCTGTGTTTCAATTTGAAGAACTTGCTTTAGCATCTCTTTTGGAACAGGTCCAGTAGGCAACAATGTTTTTCAGCATTTGCTAGTCTTGGAAAGTCTTAATCCCATTTTCCTTGTAAATAAAAGTGTTATTTTGTGCAGTAGTCTCAGTTGGTAATTTTATCTCTCCTACTATGGACGCCTTCTATCATGTAACATTTTAAATTTCTTCTTGGCATATGCATGCAAATTTTTAAGTAGGTATATGTGCAGGTACACACAGGTGTGTATGGAGGCCAGAGGACAACCCTGTGTGTTATCTTCAGGGATATCATACATCTCCTTTTAAACAGGGTCTCTCATTGGCATGAAGTTTATCAATTAGGCTAGACTGGCTAGCCAGTGAGCTGTAGGGATTTTCACGCCTCTACCTTCCCAGGGGTAGAATTATGTGCCACCATGCTGAACATTTTATGTGGGTGCTCAGATCAAACACCAGCATTTATGCTTGTGATTGCATGTACATTGCCCACTGATATAACTCTAGCCAGAATGTATTTTTAATTTTATTGTGTATAGTTTTCAGCTTACAAACTTCATTGAATTTTTAAATTATATCCATCCTTTTATTTAGTTTCTCTGTTACAATATTAAAATAGTTTCTTGTGTGTTTTCTTCAAGATCATTGGGTTTCCTAAAAAAAAAAAAACTCATAAACTTGTATCATGCTGATTATCAACAGGTTACTTTCTGACATGCTACTTTTACTATTAAGTTAGGTCATGGCTGCCTTCAATTGTTCTTTTTTTCAATTTTATTTGTTACATATTGATTTGTCTGATGATGGATAGATTTTTTTCTTCATGTGTGTGGTGTGCCCCTGCATATGTGTCTATCTGTTTGCATGTGGGCGGCACATGTGTGTGCATGCTTGTGTATAATTGTGAGTAAACATGGAGTCCAGATGATTACCTTTGGTACCTTTCCTTAGGAATGCCATCCACCCTTTTCTAGAACAAAGCATTGATGCTACAATCTAATATTATATCTTAGCCCATCAAACCATGTCACAGTTGAATATACAGCCCAAGACTAGAAACAGAGTAGGTTAGGACCAAGATCCACACTTCTATGGGACACTCTTTGTTCAAGTAGAATATAGGTACACCATTGTACATGATTTTGGTGATGAATTATTTATGGACAAAAATAAGCTTATATTTAAGTGTAATGAAAATATTTGCTGTTTGGAATCTAAAAAAATATTTAATTATAGATTATTACATAGTATATCTATCTTTGTTCATTTAAAAATAGGCTACATACATACCAATATGTAAAACAATAATTTTACTATGATATAAAATAAGGATATCCAAATCATAGTCTATAGGCCACATGCAGGTCAGGATAGCTATGAATGAGACACAAGTCAATATTTTAAGCCTACTTAAAACACTATGAATTTTTTTTTTTAATTACTTTTTTACTGGGCATCATAGTGCACGCCTTTGATCCCAGCACTTGGGAAGCAGAGGTAGGAAGATCACCATGAGTTTGAGCCCACCCTGAAACTAGGTTGTGAATTCCAGGTCAGCCTGGGCTACAGCGAGACCCTGCCTTGAAAAACAACAACAACAAAAAAAACCAAAACCAAAAACAAGAAAAACATGGTTGAGCAAATCTCTCTGGCCTGTGGTTTCAAGGTTTTAGGGTAGATGCCCAGTAAGGGAATAGCTGTGTCTGTTGGTTTCTCTATAGTCAGCTTTTTCAGGAGTCTCCATATGGCTTTCCTAAGTGGTTGTACAATCTTACATTCCTACCAACAGTGGATGAGTGTTCCTACTTCACATCCTCACCAGCATTTATTTTTATTTGATTTCATTCTCTAAAATAGACCATATACTGGGTCACGGTCACAAAGCCTGCCTCCACATATTTAGAAAGATTGATATAATTCCCTGCATGATATCATATCACAATGCTATATTGCTAGAAATTAACAACAAAAGACCCACTAAGAATTCCAACGGCACCTGAAAACTGAACAGCACACTATTAAACAATAAATGGATAGTGGGTGAAAGAAAAATGAAATTGCAAAATTTCTAGAAATGAATGATGATGAGAACACATCATACCAAAACTTATGGGATACAATGAAGGTGGTCCTCAGGGGAAAATTCATAGCAATCAATGCCTTCATAAAAAAGACAGAGAGAAGCCGGGTGTGGTTGTACACACCTTTAATCTCAGCACCCAGGAGGCAGAGGTAGGAGGATCATGGTGAGTTCAAGGCCACCATAAGACTACATAGTGGATTCCAGGTCAGTCTGAGCCAGAGTGAGACCCTACCTTGAAAAACCAAAACCAAAAACAAAAACAAAAACAAAAAGAAAAGACAGAGAGATCCCAAATCAATAACTTAACCACCTACCTAAAGGCACTGGAAAACAAGAAAAATCCATCCCAAAGAGCTCCAGAAGGAAAGAGATAATTAAAATCAGAGCAGAAATTAATGAATTGGAAACTAAGAAAACAATTAAGACAATTGACAAAGCAAATTGCTGGTTCTTTGAAAAAATAAACAAGATTGACAAACCCCTGGTCATTTTGATCAAGCAAAAAAAAAAAAAAAAAAAAAGAGATGCTTCAAATTAACAAAATTCAAAATGAAAAAGGAGAGATCACAACAAACATAAGTGAAATTGGGAGAATCATCAGGACTTATTTCAAAAACCTCTACTCCACAAAACTGGATAATGTGGAGGAGATGGATCAATTCCTGGATACATACCATCTATCAAAGCTAAACTCAGAGCAGATTAATTTCCTAAACAAACCTATCACACTCATTGAGATTGAGAAAGTATTTTTAAAAACCTCCCTAAAAAGAAGAGTCCAGGACCAGATGGCTTCTCAGCTGAATTCTATCAAACCTTCATGGAAGAACTCAAACCATCTTCCTCAAACTGTGCCACGCAATTCGAGAACAGGGTAAGCTACCCAACTCCTTTTATGAACCTAGTATCACCCTAATTCCAAAACCAAGCAGAGATGCCACAAGAAAAGAAAACTACCAGCCTATTTCCCTGATGAACTTAGATGCAAAGATCCTGAACAAAATCCTTGCAAACTGAATCCAACAACACATCAAAAGCACTGTCCACCTTGACCAAGTGGGATTCATCCCAGGAACACAGGGGCGGTTCAACATATGGAAATCTGTCAATGAAATATACCACATGAAAGAGGTTAAACACAAAAACCACATTATCATTTCAATAGATGCAGAAAAGGCCTTTGACATGATGCAGCATAACTTCATGATCAAAACATAGAATTTACTTTTTGAGAGTAAAATACTGAGTCAAGGACAAATTTGAAAAGATTTTATCATTTGTGACATCTTATCAAGTCATGGCAGAACTTGGTGAAAACGAATTTATAGATTTATCATTCTTATTGTATTTAACCTCACATTTAAATGAGTTAAACATGTTTCTTCAAAATGAAAATCAACTTAGTAATACATTTTAAATCATAACTGTTACAAATTACATAAATAAAATTTTAATTATAAACTAAAATTAGAGATAGTTCAAATTAAGGCAAATAATTTTATGCAACTACTTATGTAAATATTGTGGTGTAATTATTTGTAGTCAGTGGAAGAAATATAGCCTTGCTTTTCAATTTACTATGAGAATTCAAATAAAATGATTTCAAGATTTCCAGATAAATAACTGTTTTGATATATTTTTACTTCATTTTCAATCAACATAAATGTCACCTGCCTATTTTCAAATGAAGTGCATACAGATGCTAACTTACTCAACTTAAAGTAAAATTTGTTTACATTTTTATTACTTACACTATCCCCAAGATACATGTTCCTTGTTTTCCAGTCATGTCTTATTCATGTCATTATTTTTGCCAGCACCTATATTAGTGAGCAACTATTTTCATGCTGAGAGTCAAATCAGAACCAAAATATCTAGAGAATATCTGTGTAGAGAAGTAATTCTTAGGGGCTTGGAAAGGTAGACCAGATACAGGTTGGGTAATGGACTTCCAGAGCAGGAAAATAGAGACTATCAGAGAAAACTTTTAAGCCATTCTATAAGATGACTGAAATATAATTTAAATATAATGGTATAAATTATCTTATATAATGGTATAATATAATCTTATATATATATATATGTATGTATATATATGTATGTATATATATGTATGTATATATATATACATATATATATATATACCTTGAACATACTAATCACATAAATACCAGACAAAATAGTCTTCAAGAAAAAAAAAGTTTTATATATTAAGAGAAGGTATGGTGGTGCATGTCTGTAAACCCAGCAATACAGAGGTGGTGACAGGAAAAATTCTTACAAGTTTGAGGCTAGCTAAGACTACATAGTGAGGATTAGGCCAGTCCAGGCTATACATCAAGTTATTCAATAATAACAATATTTTCACTTTAAATGAAGACTTCACCTAATGATGAAAGCACAAATTATCCAGGATTTAACTGGGTATCAATTTCATTGTACAGTCTCAAAATATGAGACTCAATATCTAAAAAAATGCTAAGAGAAAAATCTGATAAGATAAACATAAAAATCCATAATTATACATGGATATGCTAATGGTTCTCTGTCAATAATAACCAAAAAGATAGACATAGAAATCACCCAAAATATAGAATATCTGAAAAAGTATAAACTGCCTTATTCCTGTAGATTCTAACTTAGGAAGTAAGTCACCAAAATATCAGAAAGAAGGGCTTCAAATTCAACTTTCATTTATAGAAATGGATATATGTATCCACATATATATAACATATATTTAATATATATGTGTGTGTATATATATATATGTATGTGTGTATATATATATACCATATATATATATATATATATATATATATATATATATATATGGTGAGAGAGAGACAGAGAAATGAAACATATATCCAAAATATTTCTCTATATCAAGTTCTAAAAATAAATCACCATATATATGAGTTATATATCCATAACAAAGTCAGATATAAACAAATCATGCAACATATATCCTCTGATTATATTGGAAATGAGTAACAGGAAAACAGGTGGTAAATGTGTATGTTTGGAAATCTTGTTATTAACATGAGGGTGGTTGTGCACATCCATAATTATTGCTGAAGCATGAGAATCCAAGACCAGCATTGGCTACAAATTGAGACTGTCTCAAAACAAGATAAGACAGAATTTCAGTATATCACCTTGACTTTCATGTCAACACTAAACAATGACTGAAAGAAAAGCAGACTACAGATCAATATCGCTAAATTACTTACAGATTTCACTTAAAAATAGCAAGCTAAATTCATTAACACAGATGATTGCCAAATTCTTATTTTTTGACTTCCCAGTAGTAAGGAAACAATACATTCAATACAAATTGCTGAGGATGTTGTAGGAGTGATATTCATCCTCGGGTCCTGAATTCTGAATTTTCTTGCTTTCCTGGGCAAGAAGAGTAATCTACTTTGTGGGAAGAGGCAGTGAGTCAGAGCCCCATTAGCTATTTGATCATATGGATAATCATCACCAAGGCTCTGCAGCATACTGTGGAGCTAAGATAATATGTTCCATAACTTAGGTGTATTTAATGCTTTTTTTCAGGCTGAAGAGATGGCTTAGCAGTTAAGGTGTCTTCCCACAAAGTGAAAGGCCCCTGATTTGATTCTCCAAGACCCACATGAACCAGATGCACACGGTGGCACATGTGTCTAGAGTTCATTTTCAGTGGATAGAGGCCCTGATGTGCTCATTCTGTATCTGCCTCTCTCTTTATCTCTCTCTCAAATAAAGAAAATAAATAAATAAGTAAAATGCTTTTTTGACATGCAAAGTTAAACTTACAAGAGATTTTTCAGGACCCACTGCCCTGTTAACATACTGAGAAGTATAATAAAAAGAGATACTCACAATCAAATATTATGAATTTATTTTGACAAAGATGTAAGGACAATTCAGTAAAATATAGGTTTGACCAAATGATGATGGAACAATTTGATAGACCTATGAAAAAAGAAATAGAACTTAAACCATACCTCAAACATAGTTAACTGAAATATTTGGCAAATGTAAAATGTGATGTAGCATTTCTTAATAAATATAACTGTGCATTGAAAATCTTTTTGTTCTTGAGTATGACTGTGTTCTTACACATAATATTATGCCAGTAACACAATCCATGGGGAAAAAAAAAAAAAAAAAAAAAACAAGCAAAAGTGACAAGTTGGATTTCATCATTAAAAAATAGTGCACATGACCCATTAATAGATTGAAAAGCTAATACATCAATAAGGAAATATATCCAATCACATATCTGATAAATAAATTAATATCAGACAAAAATAAACCTCAAGAAAAAAATATTTTATTTACTTTTTCAAAGCAAGGTAGCTCATCTCTGTAATGCCATAACTCTGAAAGCCGACACAGGAAGTTTCCCTTAACAGAAACCACTTCATAATCCAATAAGAAAGTAAATACCTCTAATGGAAATGGGAAAACATTTGAAGTTTCTTCACCTAAGAAAATAGCACTAAAGAAACTAAGCATGTAAAAATGTTCAACATTTGGTGGGGAGACTGCTCAAACAATAAAGCACTTGCCACAGGCATGAGGTGGATGTGGTAGCAACCTCCTGTAGTCCCAGGAATGGGGAGGAGGAGGCAGCCAGATCTTCGGGGCTTGCTAGCCAGCTTGTCTAACAAATTGGTAATCTCAAATTGCAGTGAGAGACAAATTGTCTCAAAATAATAAAGTACAGAATGGTGAAGGAAGAGACTGAAAATCACACACACACACACGCATATGTGTGTAACACCCACCTCAAGTATGTATGTCCATACATATACAAACACACACACACATGAAAAATGTTCAACATCCAGGACTATACAGCATGTTCTTTGACATACTGATTTTATTTCCTTTGGATATGTACCCAGAAGTAGACTTGCTAGATTATAAGATGGGAGGGGGAGGAACTTCATATTATTTCCCATAGTAGTTGTATACATATTGAATTTTTCTGATTTATTTAGATTTACAAAATACATGCTTCTATAAATTACATATAATTAGAGATTAATAAATATCAATTAAGTCTAGGAATTAAATATAATAAGAAAAGCAAATAGTTGCATATCCATTTAATAATATTATTTTCAACACAATATGCCAATATGAGTTTTGCAATAAATATTAAAACAACTTATCCAATCACATGCCTGTATCACTTGTGAGTAACAGATTCTCTAGTTCATTGTATAAAAGTCTAATCCCCCAAAAAACATCACTTTTTCTGATGCTTTCCATGATAGAGTTTCCAAATATTTCACAAGGGAATAACATACAGAGAAAATGAGACACACACACTGACCGAAAGGTACACTTGGGAGCCAACTGGGACATTAATACACGTGAATTACAGTAAATTAAAGTAAATGAAGAGCTGTCACAAGCACCAGGCACTGTGCCTACTGATTGCATATGAGAGATGCTGGGTACTGAGCATAAAACCAGGAACTGGTCATGTTTGCATCATATTGCAATAGAAATGGAAAACAAGTTCTATTTTTATATAATTTTGCCTCTGCTATATTCTCAAATCTAGATTATAGATTATTCATTGTGTGCTGTTCTTTTGCACTTTGCAGACTAGGTACCCCAAATTTCAACATAATCCCACACTTTTAAAACTCCAAAATGCTAAAAATAATCTAATGTATTTTTCTATTTCTAATTTGCAATAATCATTTTTCTTGGCCATCTTATTATCCTGTTTTTCATAATTTTCAAATAATTATAATATTTACTGTTAAACACATTAGAATTTAATACATGTTTTCAGAAACATAGTCACTCAGGCAGGTTTATTCACCTGGTTCTCCAATGGCGGTGAAAGCCCTGCTACACTAACTCCTAGCAGCAGCTGATCTTGTCTCTCTGCTAACTGACCTTTTGAAATCCAGCGGAAGGAAGTGATTGGTTTCATCCTTATCTTTCAAGTCAATGCCATTGCTTTGCTTTTTTATACTTAACACTTTATACCTTTTAGATTTGATATAACAGATACCATATTTGATAACAAATCCACATGCTCCATAACATGTTACAATTTCACATACAATGTATTATATTTTCTTTTTTGTTTATTTATTTGAAAGTGACAGATAGAGAGAAAGAGGGTGGGGGAGAGAGAGAAAATGGGCATGCCAGGGCCTCCAGCCACTGTAAACCAACTCCAACTACAGATGCCTGCACTGCCCTGTGCATCTGGCTAACTTGGGTCCTGGGGAATCCAGCCTCAAATCCAGGTCCTTAGACTTCACAGGCACGTGCTTAACCACTAAGCCATCTCTCCAGCCCCTATTATCTTTTCTTGATATATTCTTGTGGAGCATATACATGGAAGAATGGGAAGTTTCTGGAATTTTCTGATGAGTGAAGGACCAAGTCCCAAGGCTGAGCTAGCTAGACAAAGCAAACTCCTTAGTCTCAACATGTTAAGCAAGATACATCAGCTCTGAAGCAGAAGTTTTCTCTCTGAAAATGAGGCTGTCAAGCTACGTAAACTAATGTACATTGCATGTATAAATGAGAACTGTGTTCATGTAAGTAACATGAAAAGAAAGAAGAGAGAAATGAGAATTACATGTTTGTACATGAGACTTCCAGGTGACATGGTCCTCTCTACAGCTATTAACTTTATTGTCTTGCCCATAGTGTAGGACACATATCTTATGAAACACTTCAAAGTCACAAATATCATATTTCTATTAGGTCAATATAGGCAGAACTGAATGTTAACTTGCCCTGAAAGTTCTGGCAACACTTGAAGCGTGGGACAAACCTAGGTGTCTCTCAAAGGGATGAAGTAAGTATAAGTATGCAGTAGACAAAGCCTGGTGGGATGAACTTTAACATGGTAGTTAACTAGATAGAGCAAGCCTGGCAGATAAATTCCCTGGTGTTTTTTTTTTTTTGTTTGTTTGTTTGTTTGTTTACTTAAGACAGTATGTTATTCATTTATTTACAAGAGAGAGGAGCAGATATATACAGAAAGAGTGGGCGCACCAGGTCCTCTAGCACTGCCAACAAACTCCAGATGCATGTGACACCTTGTGTATCTGGCTTTATTTACATGGTTACTGGTGAATTAAACCTGGATTCTCAGGCCTTGCAGGCAAACACCTTTATCACTAGACCATGTCTCCAGCCCAATTCCCATTTCTTGTTGTACTTTAGCTAGTGCAGCTATAACAGATTGTAGGTGTTGCACGGGTTAAACACCCAAAATTTATTGTCTCACAATTCTAGAGGCTGGAAGTGCGAGTTCTGGGTTTCAGCATTTTGGGTTTCTCCTACGGAGTCATTCTCCATGTGCCGTCTCACTATATACTCAAACACCCTTTCTTCTGGGTGTGTGCATCCCTGGTGTCTCTTTCCTTTCTAATGAGGGTACCAACCCTGTGATAGGAGGGCCCCACTTTTATCAGCTTTTTTAAAGGCTCTGTAATCAAAGACAGCCACATTGGGGGTTCAAATTCTAACATATGAACTTAGCCCTTAGCACTTACTCTCCCTTGTGACTAGCCAAAGCACAAAAATTCCAGAGAGGTCCTGGAAGCTGACAGATGGGACTGCTGGACTATGAGCCATTTTTCTTCAAGGCTGGTCATGAAGCAGTATCCATTTCTGAGTACATTAATTATCAGTATTGAATCATATTTCTTACCCAGTTTCCTTTTTGACCTCTTTCCCTTTTAATTCTTTTCTATGATAACAGTATTTAGAGCATCTCATAACACTGATATAAAAAGGATAGACATACTTTCTCTTCTCCACTCTGTGTGTGTATACAGTCTCTCCTCCCCTGTTGTGTTTGGAATTCTCTTTCTGTTTCCTGTAGCTCCTTAAACTCTGGTCACCTCACTGATGCTGGGGATCTGCTGTGAAGTGTGGGTGGTCCCTTCATCTGTTGGTGAACTCTCAACCGGAACTTAATGGGCCTGTGACCTTTGGGATATGATCTTCTTCCCTGTGACTTTTCCTAGGAAAATTGCACAATCATCTATTCAACCAACCCACATAGGGCACTGGCAATGACAAAAGAAATGATTCCATCCATCTAGCTTGGGGAAATGGGGTTATTCACAGGAGCACCAGTGACTCAAAAGCAACTCAGAAAAGCTGCATCCCTGAAGCTCCCTGAACAAGTTGGAACGACTTTCTGTGGAGAGTCTCCTCTTTCCAACAATGGTTACTAGCTTGCACAAATTTTGGGAAGGGCCTTATGAATCCTAAAGATTTCAGGTGCTTCCTCTAAGACTTGTGAGTATTGCTTATTTTCTGAGCCTTAATGAACCTATTTCTCTCTTCAGGGGAGAATGCTTTGATACAGAAATTGCTACCCCACTATTTCACAAGTGTTTCTTGGACTTTTTGTTTGTTTCTTTTCTCCTTTGGGTGAGAAAGGAAGACTACAGTGGCTTTCTGCTTCTTTGAAATGAAGATCTACTGAGCTAAGGCTACAATAGAGTTTTTTACACTAGAGTGTGGGTACCTAAACCACCAGACATGTCACAAATGTTTTTAGACTCTCTGCCTCTGCAGGTGGGTGATTCCTTATAGTGAGTGTATGCCAGGGGTCCTGGAGGTAAAATCTTTGAAGGCATTTTAAAGTGTGGTCTCCCTGGGATTGAACCTTTCCTATTCTCATTCTCACACTTGATGTCAGCATCCAGTAATTCACACTGGTCACCCTGTGAGTCTTCCAGAAGGTGACATCAGCAGTTTGTGCTTCTCTAGGTGATTTCAGCTGAGCTCTGCTCAACCCCTTAGATTGCAGATGGCAATTTGCCCTGTTTTCTTCATCCTTCAGTGGGGCTACAAAAAGTCATAGATTTTCACCTCATTCAGTTCCATTTTTTTTATTGTAAGGACAATATTTCCAACTCTTTACTTTTAGAAGCTAAAAGCAAAAGAACCAAACTGGTTCTTAAAACAATAAAAAAGTACCTTGAATAAGTCTATGCAGATAATTTAGTTATCTAGAAAAGAAAAATTTGAGCAAAACAAAGGAAATTTACAGAGGAAACATGGGGAAAACTCAAGAGTGTCAGAGAAAGCATACCTAGAATTTTGGCCATTATCCAAAGAACAGATAAAGAAAGAGAGAGGAACATTTATACTCTCAGGCTAAAACTCAGCAGAGTGGGAAGTGAAGATCAGCATATACCTGTATTGAAGGAAACACTTCAGGAAATCTATATACATTATCTTACTGAGGTGAGCATTATTTTCCTGTCTTTTTGGCACATCTTTATAGGAATCAGCTTTCCTAGGGGGTGGTATTCTGCTCACATTATTGACAAGCTCAGTTGGATTGATTCTTAAGGTGACTTTGTATAACAAGTTTTGTAATCTTGTGTTTTGGGTAGCTTAGAATGTCTTGTCTCTGTCCAATACTATAGGTAGAACTTAGATTCTCGTTTGTTTTTTTTTTTTAATTTTAATTGGATATATTTTACTTTTTCCTGACTCTCTTTTGCTTGTATGTGTGTGTGCTGCATGAACTTTTAAGTTCATAAAATTGGCTTAAAAGGCAATTTAAGGTAATGAAGAAAGGGCATGCAGAGTAGTTTGATGAAAGTCTACTGAGATGAACTTCCCTTTTAGATTGGAACTCCATTAGGAATTATATGACATGTTGGGATTGTAAAGGTTGCTTTTCTGAATTTCTGAGGGGAAAGCTTCATGTTACATGATTCAATCTGTTTTCTAGGAGTGGAGCTGAGGTACAATGGGCAGCAGTAGGTAAAGAAGGTCTCTCAGTGTAGAAGCTGCACTGCTGCCTTGCTTTTGGATAGGATATAAACCCATAATTCTAATGGCCTTCAGTTTCCCTGGCCACAGGATGCTAGTCTTATTTTCTCACCTGGCATGGAGTCTGTTATTGTGATCTCACCTATGTTTGACAAGGAATTAGGTAGGAAATATTAGTACTGATAACTTTAGTTGGTAGTTTAAATGTCTTCACAATAAAACACAAAGTATAAAGAGCTTTTCTGGTAAATTTTACAAAATCCTTTATGGATATGGAGATCTTTAGTTACTGGATATCTATTCAGAAAATAACAAAGAAAGAAAAATCTTTATTAGGAATCTAGAAAGGAAGCTTTCTTAATCTAATGGCTTCTTGGAAAGATGGCTCATTTTTTGTGCTTAATAATATTTGCATCATTGGAATATGCCACTTTTTCGTATCCATTCACTTACTGAAGGACACTTCAGTCCTTTTAAATTCTTGGCTTTGTGATTTCAGTGTGGGAATGTTTGAACTCAATTCCAAAGAGTATGATATCTTGATTTCATAGATAAAGCATGCTTTGTTGTCTGAGAAATACCAACGTGGCATTCAGCAAGTGGTATCATTTGGCTTTCTTGCCATCCAGGAATGACAGCTTCTGTGTGTTTGCACCCTCCAGAGCCTTTGTAAGTGTTAGAATTCCACATTTTGTCTCTTCTAATAGATGTATATTCCTATCATATTTTCACTTCCATATGTAATGCAGTTCCCCAATGACATGCTATTGAACATTTTCTCAAATTAGTTGGAATCCACAGCTGTTATTTGATGAAGTGTCTACTCAAATTTTTTCTCTTTTTTTTTTATCAATTAGTTTTGTGCTCAGTGAATACAGTCAATTTGGTACCATTGTTAGGCTCATCCATGTCCTCCTCCCTCCCCTTAGCCCTTCCTTGTATATGGGTATATGGGTCATGCATTCTTGAGTTAGCCCACAGTGATTGGTAGGATAAACGTCTCTACATATCATGACCCAACATCTGGCTCTGACATTCTTTCCAACCCCTCTTCTGCAAAATTTCCCTGAGCCATTTTTTGGTTCATTTTTGGTCTGCTTCAGTGATGAGTTGTTGGGGACCTCTGGGTCTCTGGATCTCTGATTTGGTAGGAGTTGATTTTTCTCTGTGTTGATCTCCTTCACCCTTGTGCTGGTAGCCGGTTCACCAAGAAAACAGCACCCTTGCTTGTTGTTCTTAGTTTCAGCCAGGGCCCTTTTGAGGTATGATGGGGTGGCTCTCTCCTTAGGATCTACATCTATCTGAAAAAGAGAAGCAGATTCTCCAATGGAGAGTAAGTTAGCACCAGACATATGAGATCACCCTTACTTGTTATGGAGAATTTAACAGGTGTAGGCCCTCTCATAGCCCATGATTGGTGGTAGCTTGATAATGAACAGTGGGTCATGTATGGATAGGGTTCTGAGTTGGTACCCTGCTCCAGCTATAGGTCCCGTACCACTGAAGGGATCAGTTAGCCAAATCAAGAGCAATTGGTTTCCCAGCATGGCTGTGTGCCACTATTGCACTTGTGTGAGCATCATGGCAGGTTATTTACTGCTAAGTAGGTTAGACCATGAGTTGCTTGGACAGATATTAGTCATTTTCCCCCAGTTGCACATGTAACACTTTCTGGCACTAGACACACTGACTGTCTGGTGACTGACTCTCTTCCAGCTTCCAGCCATGCCATTCCATTTTACGTGTCAACCATATATGGTGTCTTCAGAGGTAGGGTCTTACCACTAACCTTTGGTGGGACATCAAGTACTCTGACAGAAATCTGCCTTTCTTTTAGGAAACCTTGTAGGTCTCTCTGATCAAAAGCTCATTGTGGATAATAGCCACATGCTGGTACTGGGAGGTACAGGTCAGTGCCCACTAAGAAAAAGAAGAAAAAGATAACTAATATAAACGTGTTAGAGAGAAGAGAGAGAGAGAGGGAAAGGGAGAAGGAGAGAAGCTGTAGAAATTTAAGGTCAGTCTTCATCATAACCTCTGGCTCAGGTGTTCCCTCTAAGGGCCTGGTGAAGGTTGAGCCATTTGGTCTGCCCTTTTGGAAGTAGAATTTTATAGTACCATTGCTGTTTTGGTCTAGATTTGTGTTACCAGCCCCTCTTTTGCCCTCCCCTTTCTCCCCACCCATCCTATTGCCTAGTCCATGAGATGCTTGCTGGGTATGTAAGGCATCTTGGGTAGATTCAGGTTAGGTGCTGTAGATGAGTGAGACTATGTGGCAATTTTCTTTCTGTGATTGGGTAAGTTCACTGAGAATGATCTGTTCCAGGTTCAACCATTTTTCCTCAAATTTCATTGTGTCATTTTTTTCTTACTGCTGTATTGAATTCTATTGTGTAGATATACCACATCTTAGTTATCCATTCTCCTAGTGATGGACATCTGGGTTGAATCCAGCTATTAGCTATTACAAATTGATCAGCTATAAACATGGTTGAACAAATCTCTTTGGCCTGTGGTTTGAAGGTTTTAAGTTACACACCCAGTAAGGGAATAAAGGGAATAACTGGATCTGTTCTTATCTCTATAGTCAGCTTTGTCAGGAGACTCCATATTGCTTTCCAAAGTAGTTGTACCATCTTGCATTCCCACCAACATTGGATGAAGGTTCCTACTTCTTCACATCCTTGCCAGCATTTATTTTCATTTGATTTTTGATGGTTGCTATCCTTACTGGTGTAAGGTAGAATCTCATAGTTGTTTTAATTTGCATTTTCCTGATGATTAGGGATGATGAGCATTTTCTTAAAGGTGTCTTTGCCATATGTATTTCTTCCTCTGTCAACTGCCTGTTTAGCTCTTTGCCCCATTTTGTGAGTGGGGTGTTTGACGTTTTACTGTTTAAGTTTTTGAGTTCTTTGTAGATTCTAGAGATTATACCTCTGTCAGTTGGATAACCTGCAAATATTTTCTCCCATTCTGTGGGTAATCTATTGTTTTTGCTTATTGTATGCTTATCTGTAAAGAAACTCTTCAGCTTCATGTGATCCCATTGGTTGAGTGACTGTTTAAGTTCGTGAGCTACTAGGGTTTTGTTCAGGAGTCTTTTTCCATTCCTATATCATGGAAGGTACTTCCTATATTTTCTTCCAGTAGTAGTCAGGTTTCTGGTCTTATATTGAGGTCTTTGATCCATTCGTAGTTGAGTGCAGTGCATAGCAAAGTGTGTGGATCTAGTTTCAATTTCCTGCATATGGTTATCCAGTTTGTCCAGCACCATGTGTTGAAGATTCTGTCTTTGTTCAAGCCTATAGTGTTAGGGCCTTTGTCAAAAATCAATATAGAGCTGGGTGTGGTGGTGCACGCCTTTAATCTCAGCACTCGGGAGGCAGAGATAGGAGGATTGCCATGAGTTCAAGGCCACCCTGAGAAGACAGAGTTAATTCCAGGTCAGCCTGGACCAGAGTGAGACCCTACCTCGAAAAACCAAAAAAATAAAAAGAAAATATATATCAATATAATTTTTTTTGCATGTTCATTTTTTATTACATCATTCATTCTTGAACTATTGAACTTTAACAGTTCTTTACATATTTTTTTTTAATTTTTTATTTATTTATTTGAGAGCGACAAACACAGAGAGAAAGACAGATAGAGGGAGAGAGAGAATGGGCGCGCCAGGGCTTCCAGCCTCTGCAAATGAACTCCAGACACGTGCGCCCCTTGTGCATCTGGCTAACGTGGGACCTGGGGAACCGAGCCTCGAACCGGGGTCCTTAGGCTTCACAGGCAAGCGCTTAACCACTAAGCCATCTCTCCAGCCCAGTTCTTTACATATTTGGGCTACCAGTCTAGTTTGTAAAACAGTTTAGAACATGCCAAACATGGTGATCTGTCTATAATGCCAAACCAATACCTAATTGTCCTATCATATCTTTTCTGAATTTGTATTTTATATATTACATTTAAGTGTGAAATCCACTTAGAGTTAATTCTTGTGAAAAGTAGAAATCCTACATGTAAATTTGTATTATATAGATTTTCTATTTGTTGAAAAGACTGTTCTTTATTGTACTGTGTTATGGTTTGAATATGAAATGTCCCATAGACTCATTTGGTGAACCAGTTAGTATCTAGCTGGCGACTTTGTTTTGAGAAAATATGGAACTTTCCTGTACATGGGTCCTCACTGTCAGGTTGTGACTGTAAGAATAGGACATATGCTTTATAGCACAGTTTCTATTACAGCTGTCTATTTCTAAATCCATAAAGATGTAAGCAACAGCCTAATGCTCCCATTGTGGCAGACATGAACTCTATCATGTCTTGTCCACTATAATACCCTGGACTCTAAAGTGTGAGCCAAATAAATCCTTGCCCCCCCAAAGTCATTTCCATCTGGTATTTTATTATAGTGATAATAAAAGGAAGTGAAACATATTTCCATTGCTTTTCTGTCTAAGATCAGATGCCTGTATTTGCATAGTTCCATTCTGGGATCTTTATGTTTGTTTCATTGATCTACATTTCCATTCTTTCACTCATACCATAATATCTTGATTACTATAACTTTATAATAAATATTGAAATTGGTGTCAGTTTTGAAATGTGCTTTTTAAATATTATGTTACTTCCCGTGTTCTTTTTTCTTTCAATAGAAATACACAAATTGGTATGTGAATAGTCTTATAATAGTAAGATTTTTCCAGTCTACCTATCAAATTTGCAAAACTGGCCCTTGTATTACAATGAGTATTCCTATGCATGAACACAAAGTGTACCTCTGTTTACTTAGATATTTGCTAATAGCTTTCACCAGTTTCATGGTTTTCTTCATACAGATTGTGGTGGTTTGATTCAGGTGTCCCCCATAAACTTAGGTGTTCTGAATGCTAGCTCCCCAGCTGATGGAGATTTGGGAATTAATGCCTCCTGGAGGGAGTGTATTGTTGGGGGCGGGCTTATGGGCTTTATAGCCAGTTTCCCCATGCCAGTGTTTGGCACACCCTCCTGTTGCTGTGGTCCATCTTCTGTTGGCCAGGGGGTGATGTCCACCCTCTGCTCATGCCATCGTTTTCCCCTGCCATCGTGGAGCTTCCCCTCGAGCCTGTAAGCCAAATAAACCTCTTTTTCCCAGAAGCTGCTCTTGGTTGGGTGATTTCTACCAGCAATGCGAACCGGACTGCAACACAGATGTTGAATCTATTTTGTGAACTATTTTATTTTTTGAGTTATTAATGTAACTGGTGCTATGTTTTTAGTTTCTCCTTTTATCTGCTCATTGTTAATATGTACATTGCATGTATTTTGGTTATGTTTCAAATATAATTAGTTAAATAGCATCTGATGAAGATATCCCTTTTCAAGCTGTGTAATTCATAATCTGCAATGATAAAAGCATGCATGAGTCTGCAGATGCTAATCAAAAGCTTAATGCAATGTTACAACTACTTCATACCTAAGATAATCTGTACACCTCTAGCTTCTCAGTCACTATATGATCATGATTTAATAGAAAATCGTCATTGATGAACTGTTTGTAGAATCTGCTCTGAGGTGAACTGGCTGTGATGACTTACATAGATTGTCTATTTAACAGGAACAAGAATGTCTTGTGAGTGATTATCTTGATTAAGCTAATTAAGGTGGGAACCTTAAGTGTGAGTGATACCATTCTGGGGGCTGGGATCCTGGACTATATAAAAAGTAGAGATCTGGCTAAGCACCATCAACATTGCTCAAAGGAAGCCAGGTGTGGTGGCACACACCTTTAATCCCAGCACTTGGGAGGCAGATGTAGGAGGATTGCTATGAGTTCAAGGCCACTCTGAGACTACAAAGTTAACTCCAGGTGAGCTTGGGCCACATTGAGACCCTACCTCAAAAAACCAAAACAACAACAACAACAAAAATAACTCAGAGGGTTTTATGAATAAACAAAACATTTATACTCTTTATGTGTTCTCATTTCTTAGTCTAATAGTCTGTTATACATATTACTTTAGTAGATCTACAAAATAGTGGACTTGATTATGATATCTTCATAATATACATCATCATTTTGTTTCTATTCACCCCCACACTACCCTGCCCAATCCTCCTTCTTCTTCCTGCTGATCCTCTTCTCACTAAATGTCTTTCTTCTACATCTGTATGTGAGAGAAAACATTGTTTGCCTTCTTACCACCCCTTAGTCTTTGTTCCCTCTTCTTCCTTTCCTTTGAATCCCTCATGTACCCTTTACATAGCCCCCCATCTACCTATCTACTTTCATGTCGTATATAGAAATACAGTCATAGAAGATTAACAACACAAATATAAATGTAAATTTAATTTATATGCTTAAATTTGATTCTTCATATGAAAGAAAATATGTGGTATTTGTCTTTATGAATTTAGTTTCTGTGCTTAACATGATGATGTCCAGTTCCATCTCTTTCTAAGCAAATGACAAAATGTTGTTCTTATTGATGGCTGAATTAAACCTTGTTGTGTATATGCTGTAAATCATGTTTTCTTTAACCAATCATCTCTTGATGGACATATAAGCTAATGCAATCCTTGGCTCTTATAAATAAATATAGCTACTGCACTAACTACCACTGTTTTTTGTTTTTTTTTTTTACTTTTTCTCCATTGTTATCTCTTGCTGAATTCTCAAAATATTTTCCTCAAATATGAACATCTCTAGATTTATTCCCTTTTTATCTGACACATTTATGTGCAGGTTCATCCCTTAATCAACTCACAAGTTCTCTCTTAATAAGGATTCCAGCTCTTAAAAGGTTAAAGGTAACATAATAAGAAATGCTAGCCCCAGAAAGACCATGTGCCAAACCCACCCAAGGGTGAAAGATATCACCCTTCCTATTCACCATCTCATCTTCCTGGGTACATTTCCTTAACTTATTTTGAATGTCATTCTACTATATAATTTTTCATTTATAATCTTACATATACAGC
The DNA here is from genome assembly GCF_020740685.1 of Jaculus jaculus. Classification (NCBI taxonomy): domain Eukaryota; kingdom Metazoa; phylum Chordata; class Mammalia; order Rodentia; family Dipodidae; genus Jaculus; species Jaculus jaculus. Next base: position 84,317,262 of record NC_059105.1, on the reverse strand, counting down.
TGTATATTATATGCCATCCATACAAATTAAGAAAACAGAGCTGGAAACCTTGGAAGGCCAGTTAGCAGGAATTACAGGCCACAGAGTTCCAATGTAAGGGAAGCTCCAGTCACCAGCTTTGTCCTAGAACATAAAGTACTTCCCTGAGTCCAGGGACAGACTATGGCAGTGGAATGTGGGAAGCAATCCTCATGGCTCAGGTCAGGTAAACAGTACCTCATGTCCAATATGCAAGAATAGCACAACACCAAAAGAAAATAGAGGAAAAAAACAAGTAAAATTTTCTTAATGGAAACTCATCTACCTTTGTGTCTCTACTAAACTAAAGAGGCCAAGAATTATGTAGTCAAAGACCTTATAAGTCAATACTTGTGTTCAATAAACACAATTACTACTTCTGGAAAAAAAAAAAGGGTATATAATGGCAAGCAGTAAATCAAATATCCAAGAAGTTAAAAAGAACTGAGAAATAATATGGGTTGGAGCTGGATGTGGTGGCACATGCCTTTGATCCTAGCATTCACTTGGGAGGCAGAGAGGTAGGAGGATCACTGTGAGTTCAAAGCCACCCTGAGACTACATAGAATGTTCCAAGTCAGCCTGGGTAAGAACAAGACCCCACCTTGAAAGAAAATGTGGGGGATGAAATAATGACTCCCAAAGAAAATCTAATTAATAAGAATAGCAAAAATGAATTTAAAGCTTTTATAATGCATTTTCGGGTAACTTGAAATGCATATACACAAAACAGGCAAAACTACAAGATTTCTTAGGAATTAAAGATGATTGACAAAATTCTTAGAAGGTTACTTAGTGAAATGCATATTGCACATAGTCAAAGGCAAAGCTTGGGGATGGGAAGATAATAGAAGATTCAATCTTGAAAGAGTGTGATCCTGGCTACAGACTGAGTAGGAGGTAGACTGATATTGCAGAAGTATTATCATAGGAAACTGGTGAATACCCCTAAAAATAGGCATTCCTAAGACCCAAACAAAGCACAAACAAAGCAAAATAGGCTCATCTTACATTTAGGAAGAAAAGAAAAATACCTCTTACAAAGCATATCTTAATAAAATTGAATAATATCAATGGTGAAAGAAGCAATGTGTAAACATTAGTATTGGCAGAAACAGCCTGTACTACATGTAGGATAAGAATTCTATTGACCTGAACTCTGTTCCAGTAGCACAGTGGCCATGAAACTTTAAAAGACAAGGTTTTAACTTGCCCTAAAGTGTGAGTGTATGTGTGTTTATGTGAATATGCACAAGAGTCTCTTACTACTGCAAATGAACATCAAAAACATGTGCCAGTTTTTGCATCCAGCTGTATGCATGTATGCTGGAAAATGGAACCCAGCCCAGAAGGCTTTGCAAGCAAGTGTCTTTAAATGCTGAGCTACCTAACCAGCCCAACAGAATGATTTTTAATTTATGTTTTTATAATTCAGCAGATTGATATTTACTTATGGGCACACATACACAATTTGTTTTTGTATAAATATATTCAGTAATTATATCATTCCTCTTGAGCCAAATAGTTGGACCAATTCATGACAACAAAATTTTAAAACACCAATACTGAAGCCATAAAAAAATGGGAAAATTTGATGAAAATATAGTAGTGAAACAGAATTATGTTGTATGTTGTATGTTTCATATTATGAGTATGCAACTTTATAGTCAAATGATTTCTAAAGTAGAAGATAAATAAGAGAACACATCTACTAATGGTGTGAGTCTGGACATAGTGGTGCACACTAGTACTGGCAGCGCTTGGGGGAGGCCAAGGCAAGAAAATCATGAGTTCAAGGTCAGCATGGGCTAAATAGTAAGATCGTGTAAATAAATGGATGAATAAGACAAAGTACTATGAAATAAAATTAAATTTTAGAAGTTTTATAAGAAATCAAAGGCAGTAGGTAATCTGAAGAAGGTTTACTCATATTCAAGGTAAGCTATATTTTGTTATAATATAACTTTAAAATTTATATACATGTGAAAATATACATGTAACTACCTATCTTAATTGACAGAGAAACTAAACCAGAAAAAGTGACATGGTTTGTTTAAGATCCTAAAGGAAATTACATACAATTGTATTATACAGTATATACAAAGTAATTGTCACTGAGTTATGAAATGTAACAATTGAGTTTTCATTGCAGCCCTCTGATGAGCAAGCAATGCCATGAGAAACAAACTGCTTAATCATCATATTCCTCACACAGCAAGTTGAAATAGTATCACCAGCAATGTTTGTCTCAGTGTGACTGAGTAAAAACAGAAGGGTTTTCACAATAGACAAGAGTGGTTCTCTTTACAAATTAGAGAGTATAAATTGTTCATAATCAGATGGTTAGAACTGATCAAGACGTTACAAAAAATGTGTAATTTATGTTAAAAGAAGAGACAAGAGGGAGGAGGAAACTTGATGAAATATGTGAAAATTAAAGAGGACATGAGAAAATTTCATTTCTGTAATTAAAAGGTAGAAAAAAGTAGTATTTCACTGTTAAAAAAAGACACTACTATCAGACAATTTTAATTATTTAATAAAAGAAAGGAAGTTATTGGTAAGAAATTGGAATGAACAAAATGAAAAGGCCCACACTGAGAATATACAAATAAAATCATAATTATTTGGGGAAATTAAAAAAAAAAACTTTTCTAAGAGCAGAAGGCAAAATACATCAAAATAAGAGTCTAGTTTGAAAGAGAAAGAGTATTCAGAAACAGTTCTCATGAAATCACTGAGGTGAATATGTTGCTGAGATTAACAGCCATTCTAAACTAACAAATACCATCTTGTTTCCCTAAACAGAGTAGAAGGAACACACAAATACAGATACAAAACACATTTCAAATGTGCTTAAAAGTATAACATTATACATACATACACTACATGCACACACACACACACACACACACACACATATAAAATGAGAGCAAGAAAAGAATGTTGTGAAAAATAGAGAACAATGAAGACCATTCTCATGATTGATCTTTGAAGGAGAATGCATGTGTATGTACACAAATCACAAATTTCTTAGTAAAAAACCAATATGTAAAAAGCAGAAATATTATGCTTAATGATAACTGATTTGTGTGTGTGTGTCAGCTCTTTCTACAAAAGATGAGATAGAAAATTTTCAAGTATAATCCATGAAAGTTTTGAACAAATAATCATCCCTGATGCTTTTTCAATTGTGTAAAAAGTATCCAAAGTAAAACAGTTACCATGAATCAATCCTGCTTTCATTTCTATATTAGTAGTTAATGAAAATAGCAAAGAGAAGATTGAAAAATGCCAATATGGGGTATAATATTAAAAGTAAATCCTCAGCAAAGACCAAGGAATAGAATTTTTAGGGTTTTATTTATTTGCCTAGCATAAAGGACAAGCAATAAATATGTATATAAAATTATTATTGTAGTAAATTAAATAAAAAATGGGATTTATAGAAAACTAGTACTTTTTAAACTAATTATTTATTCTGAGAAACAGGTAAAGAGAGAAAGAGAGAGAGAGAGAGAGAGAATGGGTAAGCCAGTGCCTTCAGCCACTGCAAACAAATTCCAGAAGCATGTGTCACCATGTGCATCTGGCTTATGTGGGTTATGGGGAATCAAACCTGGGCTCTTTGACTTGTAGGCAAGCACCTTAACCACTAAGTGCTCCCTCCAGCCCTAGAAAGCTACTATTAATATTGTTAAAGGCAAAGTAACATGTCTATGATATTGTGTTCTTATTATAAAGCATATTACAAAGCACCTTTGAAATCATATTTGCCTTTTGTCTTAGAATAAGATGTAAGGACTAGTACTCCTTGAATAAAAGAATTGCACTTCTGGGTTAAAGTTAATTATATAATATAAAGTAGCATAAATATTGATCAAAAAAGATAAACAAATTCTCTGGGTAAAGTACACAAATATACATATGAAGTGAATTGTGGATTTTAATTCCAACTATGAGTCAGGTAAATAAAACCCAGAAAATGAAAATATTAAAAAGGTTACAGCCACATTTTAGTGTCTCTATAATTTAGGACAAACTTCCTATTTAGGCTTAAAAGGTTTTCCTGTGGCATGCAATAAGCAAGAGGAGCGGAGGTAATGTTCAAGATGAATAGCTAGTTTTCAAAACTACTAATATAAGATATATAAATGGCATTTTATTATAAAAATAATAAGTACAAAAAGCACCAGACTCATCACATGATGTCCCTAATTTTAGAGGACAGAAGGACAATAGGCAATGAAAATAGAATAAATTTTAAAATACTTATATAGCTTCACTAGGCAAAGATCCTCTTTATCTCACTTTATGTATCCTCACAATCTATGTAGCACAAGGAATTAATAAACCCCTTTGAAAATCATTGATGAGAGAAGAAAATGTATAGCATACATGTGGAAATAAGATTATACTTCTAAAATAACAGAAAGATGTTTGTTTTAATCAAGAATACAACAGAACTTCTGGAAATAATAGCATACAGATGGAAACCTTAAAACTTTGTTGCATGTGTTAGAAATACAATTAGACTCAGCTGAAGAGAGAATTAACTAAATGGAAAATATGACTGTAAAATTATCTAACTCAAAGAAAAATATGAAGAAAAAGCTAAACAGGGAAAAGGCTAACTGCAGGTCCATTGTAATCTCCATGAAAAGAAAATAGGGGCTGGAGAGATGGTTTAACAGTTAAGTACCCGGGTTTGAGTCCTCAGTACTCATGTAAGCCAGAGACAAAAGGTGGCACATGTATCTGGAGTTTGTTTACAGTGGCTAGAGGACCTGGCATGCCAATTCTCTCTCTGTCTCTATGTGCCTCTCTCCCTCCTTCTCTCAAATAAATATAATATTTTTAAATAAAAGAACAATAATACTTTTCACAAAATTGGACAAATTAATCTTGAGGTTTACATGAAGTCACAAATAAACCCCAAATAACAAAAATCATCTTTAGCAAAAATAGAGTAGGGAGAATTATACTATCTAACTTCAAAATATACTATAATGCCTAGTAATCAAATTATCATGGAATCAAAAAAAAATAATTAATTTCATAGAAGTTGAAAGTAGACTGATAGGTAACAGAGACTGGTAAGAGTAGGGAATGGCCAGGATCAAAAGAGGATAATCAAGTGGAACTGTTTTGTTAAACTGGAATAAAAGTAATTGTAATGTACTATATATTTCACAAATCTAGAAACAAAAAGAATTTTCAATGTATTCACCATACAGAAATTTATATTTGAGAAGATAAATATGCTGTATCTGATGTGATTATCATGTAATGTGATCATGTATGAAAACAACTCATGGTATAGTTGGCTCTAATTTTGTGTATTATAAATTGATATTGACTTTACTCAGGTATATTTTCATGCATAATTTTACAATTAAACCTTTTATATGATGGAAAATTAAGTTGATGCCTTTTCTAATGTTAAATAATTTGCACTTCTGAGAAAAGCCCTGCATGTTCTAATATTTTATGCTAATCTATTTCATTTATTGATACTTGTGATCTTTGTACCTATTGCTGTGATTTAGTTGGATGATAATTTTCTTTCTTTACATGTGTCTATTTTTTATTTAGTCATGTACTGTCCATGCACATATAAATATGTGTATATTTTTCAAAATGGCTTCTTTTCAATGTTTTTGATATAGTTTTTCTTTGTTAGGTTTCATCTATGATTTGCAATGCTTAATATATAAAACTTGATAACTTTATGTGTTGATCCTTATTTACTGTTTCAGCATTATAGTAGTCACCTTCTCACTTTGATAAAACACACAACCAGAAACAGTTTATGAGATGAAGAGCTTACTTCAGCTTACATTTTCATGAAAATACTTCATCATGACAATGAGAGGTTGGCATGCCAGGAATCCAAGGTGTTTTGTCTTGTCACAGCCAGAGGAAATGAGTAGTTTCAGTGGTCTGAATGCCTAGTATACTCTAAAATCCTAAACTCCACCCCCAGTGACACACATTCTCCAGCAAAGCTCCAACTCCCAAAGGCTCCAACAGATGGGGGCTAAGGTGAAGGTTTCCTCACAAACACTTGTAGCTACTGGGGGCATTTCACATTCAAACCAACACAAATACTTTTAAGAGTAGGTCCCTTCCAATTTTCTATTTTTTTCTTCAGATTGTATTTAAAGGATCAAGTTTTCTGGGAATATGACAAATGTCCTGCATTTTACAATTCCCAATTTATTAGAATAATGTTTTTCATATTTTCTTTTCTTAATTCCTATAATACTTATGCCTGATTTCTTAATTGGAATTTGTGTGTGTGTGTGTGTGTGTGTGTGTGTGTGTGTGTGTGTGTTGCCTTTCAGTGACTCTTGCTGGAGAGTTGACAATTTTATTAGTGTATTTAAGCAACATTGTTCAGCTTTTTAATCATGTTATTGTTTGTTTCTCAAATCAGGTCTGTTTTATTATTTTCTGGTCTTTATTTCTTTCATTCTTATATTTATTTGGAGTTCTTTTGTTCTGTCCTATTAACTGAAATTTCTTGTTTAATTCATTCATGTTTAGCCTTTCTTTGAGATGAAGATATCTTATTTAACAGTGCAAATTTTCCACTGTGAAAAACTTTAGCTACATCCAATAAAAGCTGATATATGAATCTCATTCATCACAGGGGTTGTCTTTCTTTATTATAAACATTAAACATTTTGAATATTCCTCTACAATCCATTTTAGTTTTTCTGATACCTTTATAACTTTTAATTTTCTTATAACTTTTAAGTTTACTGTCTCTTCTATATTTCATTTGAAAAATTTCTACTTTGTAGTTTGCATTCTTTCATTCCTTCCATTTATTTCTTTCTAGATAGAATAGTAATACAAAATTCTAACATAGATTAATAAGGCTGAAGAAATTTGCATGCTGTGACACATGCTTGTAATCACAGGATTTGGACAGCTGAAAAATTGGGAACTTGAAGCCATGATAGGTCAAACAGGAAGGAATACATAGAGAGGCTCTGAAATCATAAGCAAAGAAGAAGGAGGAGGAGAAAAAGAAGAAGAAAAGAAATAATGAGCTGGAGGTATGGCTTAGTGGTTAAGTTACTTGTTGCAAAGTCAAAGTGCCCCCGACCTGCGGGGCCACTGTTATGCGGGGTGGTCCAGGAGGGCTGCAACCTGAAAGAATGGGTGGAAAAGAAGAAGCAGACCAAGCGGAGGTTTTGTCAAGGTCTCGTTTAATGTTGGATTTTTTAGCCTTATTATAATCAGCCAGCAGGTAGGGCAATAAGGGGGGAAAAAGGGGGAGGGGGTACAAGGAAGGAGGAAGTAGGGCCACCTGGCCATAATCTTCTGTAGCATCTTCTCGGAATCTCTCTTGTGAAGTCTCCCAGAGCAGCTGTTTGTTCTTGGGGGAGGGGCTGCATGAGGTCTGCTAGTTCTCTTTTGTCCTCAGGGCAGTGAGGGGCCATATGAAGGCTATTAGTTCTTCTTTTGTCCTAGGGTGGTCAGGTCATGGTCTCTGACATTTCCTCCCTCTTTATATAATTGAAATGGGTGAGGTACCCTGTCTTAGGCTATATGGTATGCTTCCAGTCCCAGCACCAGTTACTGAAGATGGCCCGCCTGTCTTAAGCTATGAGGGCTGCTTCCACTCCTGGATCCACAATAATCCCGTCATTGGCAGTGATCACAGTTCATGAAGGTGATCCGCCTGTCTTAGGCTATGTGGATGGCCTCCAGGGAATGGGCCCTACAATATTCTTGTCTCTGGCTGCGGCCATAGCTTAGCGGTGTGCACCTGGGCTTGGTACCGTAATAATCCCGTCATTGGGAGCCTCACAGCCATTTAGGGAATTGAAACCATGACCTATTGTTAGCCAAGGGAGAAAAATCAAGTCGGGCCGAAGGAGAGCCGAGGGGTGCCTCATGTGTTTGGCCCTCTTCTTCTTGTAGCTGCAATCTGTGGTAATGGACAGACACCGAATTTCTGGTGGCAGAATCAACCTGTTCTTTGACAAAATAAGTTAGTCGTTTAAATGCCCAAGGTCCAAAAGAAAGAAGAAGGAGTAGTCCTACAAAGGGACCAAGAATAGAGGGGAGTAATGTGGAAAACAGAGGAGAACAGGAGGACCAGTTTTGGTACCATGACTCCTGCTTTTCCCGGTTATGCTTTCATTCCTCCAAACTGGAACGGACCTTGTCAATACTATTTTGAACTAGGCCAGTTTTGTCCACATAAAAACAACATTCTTCCTTAAGTGCAGCACAGAGTCCCCCCTCTTGTAGAAAGACTAGGTCTAGCCCACGTCTGTTTTGGAGGACTACTTCAGACAAAGATACCATAGAGTCCTTTAAGTCTTGAAGACCCTTTTGTAATTCCTGTAAGTCCTTATCTACTGCCAAAGAGAGTTGATTAAATTGTTGTTGGGAGGTGACTAATGAAGTGATGCCAGTGCCTGCTCTGGCGGCACCCAACCCCAGGATAACAGCAAGAGTGATGGCAGTGATAGGCTCCCGTTTGGCACGTGACAAAGATGTTCCTCCCTCCCAAAAATGGAGGAACTCATCTTTGGAATGTATTGTTAGCTTGGGGAAGAGTTGTACAAGGACACAATAATCTTTGTGAGCTAAGAAGGTGGGAGTTACAACGTAAGGAGTGAGACCAGTAGAGCATGCGAAGTAAGTGCCAGCAGGGGCAACAATATAGAGAAAGCTAGAGTTAACAATATGAGTGAGATTGCAGGTTGTTTGAAGCTCTATAGGGGAAGCATGGACGGACCCAGGAGGCACATCCCGCACCCAGATACCTGGGCGACCGTGAGGCCAATCCCATCTTGCCGTTGCCACCATAAAGCCATGGTGTCCTTGGTCATGGTTAATTCTTCATATAAGGCTATCCCTTCATAAAAAGGGGGTCAAGGTGAATAACATACCCAGCATTCCTGAAATTTAGATATATTGGTCTGATGTATGGCCTCTATAGAGGCGTTAACCATGGTCAGAATACGGTCTGCTGATGAAGGCAATCCTAACAGTAGGGTAGGTCGAAATAGAGTGACATCAGTAACAGCTTGTGGTGTTGGGGGGGGGGGGGTGTATGTTTTTAGCCTGGCTGGGAGCGGGCTGATGAAGAACGGGATTTGGTCCTATAGCAACTTTAGAGAATTGAGGGGGATTTTTAAGAAGTTTAATTTTAAAAGTGAGGCCGGGGTCTGTCCCAGAAACATATTACCTAAGGCCCCACTCAAATCCTCTATGGTTTTCCCATTGTGCTTCCTTTCCCTTTTCTGTGAAGGATATCAGTATGGGGTTGCACCAATTGTTACATTTTTCAGGGGAAGTATCCTAATTCCTCCTTGCCTCCCAAGGAAGGTCTTGGATAAGTCTTTTTCCTCTATTGGGTATTTTCTTTTTACTGTAATATAGTCCCATGGAGAGGAGGGATGCCAGTACCCATCTCCAGTAGTCTCATATCCCCAGGAAGCACAAAAATAATCTTTATTATAGCCACAATAATTTGATGTTCTTGGCCTATGGGAAGGTCTGGGGCAGACATAAATTGGGGCCGTGGTGAGAAGGGTTCTATCAACTTCACTGCCACACCCATACTGGGAAAGGTATTGACCTCCAGTATTTATGGGTTTGCTTTGTGGCCAGAAATGGTTTGGGATGCCCCACAGTGGGTTGGCTCCTAAGGCAAGCGCACATAGGTCCACTTCTAGAGTGGGCCAGGGGGTTTGATGACTTACCTGAGAGGTGGCATTAACAACGTCATTGGCCTCATTTATTATTTGCCACATGTAGTTAAATACCTGATATATTATTCTTGTGGCATTAGTCAGTGAATGTAAGGTTGTCAATAGTAGGACCAGTATCTTGGTGGTCTCCATTGTTCTGACTTTCCTGTAACAGAGCACAATTAAGGAATTTCTCAGGGTTTTCCCTGGGTGGGTTATATAACTTTATTAATCTTTCAGGTAGCCACCTGGAGTTGCTGCTTTATGTATCATAGACACATGTGTGTCCCTTGCCCCAGATAAGCACAGGGTCAGGTCCTTGTCATTTGAGTGTCAAGGGGTCTTTCCAAAGGGCTTGTTCATAGTTATCAATAGTGGAGGGGTGCCATAGACGGTCTGCAGCAGATCTCCCTTCTTGATCTAATGTAAGGAAGTTTATTACAAATAATGCATGATTAAGCAGATTTTTATAGTTTCCTGTAAGTGGGTATAGTATTCCCCCACTCGACTGTAGTTTGGTAATGGTATTTTTGAGAGTTTGGTGAGCTCTTTCAACAATTCCTTGTCCCTGTGGATTATAGGGAATGCCTGTGATGTGTCTGATGCCGAGCTGTGAGCAAAATTGTTTAAATGTGTTACTTGTGTACCTGGGCCCATTATCTGTCTTTATTGTTTTAGGTTGAGGGAGGACTGTTAGACAAGTGAGAACATGATTAATTACATTTTTTGTGGCTTCCCCAGATTGGAGGGAGGCAAAGATAAATCCACTATATGTATCAATGGTGACATGGATAAACTTTAGTTTGCCAAAAGTTGGCATGTGGGTAACATCCATTTGCCATAGTTCCCCAGGAATAAGCCCACGGGGGTTTATGCCTAAATATGCTTCAGGTAAGAAGGTTAAACATCCTTTGCATTGACGGACTATTTGTCTGGCTTGTTCCCTAGTGATGTGGAATTTTTGCCTAAGTGTCTGAGAATTGAGATGGTGTAAATTATGGGCCGCCTGTGCTTGTTGTAGGGGGTCCAGTGACTTAAGGTCAGGATTCTGCTTGAGGCCTATAAGTTGTGTAGCTTGGTCCACCTGTCTATTGCCTTGAGTCAGGGGTCCTGGCAACCCAGTGTGTGCCCTTATGTGTCCTATAAAAAAGGGGTGGATACGGTTATGAATGAGAGACTGAAGAGTGGAAAACAGGGGGGCGGAATTGGTTGTGGGCTTAATATAGGGGGCTGTTTCTAAGAGGGGAACAGAGTAGGCTAGATATGAGCTGTCAGTGTACAGATTAAAAGGCGAATGTGGTAAGACCCTAAAGACTTCAATAATGGCTTGTAACTCGACTAATTGAGCTGAGGAATATGGTGTAATCAGTGGAGTTTCTTTACCATTAATAGAATAAGCGGCTCTGCCATTGGAAGAGCCATCAGTAAAGACCAGATCAACACCCAGGATTGGAAGATGTTTGGTAATATTTGGAAAAATAATAGGTGTTTTATGTAGAAATTGGATTAATTTATCTGGTGGGTAATGATTATCCATCCTTCCCTGGAAGGACACACAACTTATTGTCCATTGATCATCATTTTGAAGTAACCAGGATACTTGGGATGTATTGTATAGGGTTACTATAACTTCTGGATCCTTCCCAAATAGTTTTCGAGATTGTTCCCTCCCCAAGCAAATCAGTTGTGCTACTAGGACGTATAGGTGGGGAGGACCTTGGGAGGGGTGGTGGGTAAATGAACCCATAAAAGGGGGTTGCCTTGCCAGAAGAGTGCAGAAGGAGAAAAGGGGGTAGGGAGGATTATGAAATGTAAAGGCTTGTCAGGGGAAAAACAGGTAATGAACTGGGCAGAGATAGCTTGTTCCACCAAACCCAAGGTATTAATGGCTTCTGGGGGAAAATGTCGAGGGGAAGAAGGATCAGTTTCTCCTTTAAGGAGATCAAACAGAGGCCTTTATTCGCCGGTGGTTAGATGTAAATAGGGGCATTGCCAGTTGATTTCCCCTAGGAGTCACTGGAAGTCATTTAAGGTATGAAAGGAGTCTCTTCTTAGTTGTATCTTTTGAGAGACAATCTTATGTGGAAATAATTCAAAGCCTAAAAACAAATGTGGGGAATTTACTTGAACCTTATCAGGAGAAATTTGAAGGCCTCTCTGCTGTAAAGCTTTTATAAGCTGTTGTGAAACAGCATGAAGTTGGGAGGCATCAGGTTCTGCTAGTAAAATATCATCCATATAATGAATAATATAGAGAGAAGGCCAACAGAGGCGAAATGGATCAATGGTTTGGGCGACATATTTTTGACAGAGTGTAGGGCTATTAGCCATTCCTTGAGGTAGGACCCTCCATTGAAATCTAGGCATAGGTCCAACAAAGTTAGTAACAGGAAGGCTGAAGGCAAAGCGTTTACAGTCTTCTGGGTGTAGGGGAATGGAGAAAAAGCAATCCTTGAGATCAATGACTATTTTTGGTACCCTTTAGGAATAGCCACAGGGGAGGGCAAGCCTGGCTGTAAAGCCCCCATGGGGACCATAGTTTTATTAATTTCCCTGAGATCTTGGAGTAGTCTCCATTTTCCTGTCTTTTTTTGTATAACAAAAATGGGAGTATTTCATGCGGAAGTAGATGGCTCGATATGACCAGCGGCTAACTGTTCCTGCACTAACTGTGTAGCCGCAGCCAACTTGACTGAGGAGAGGGGCCATTGATCTACCCAAACAGGAGAGTCATTCTTCCAAGTGATTTTATCTGCCTGCTGTGCAGAAGGTACAATGGCCCTTAAGAAAAATGGTGATACCCCAAGCCTGAGCGAGTAGGTCTTTGTTGCTGAATAATAGGCTGCGTAATGCCTTGATTATTTTTTCCTAGTCCTGTCCATGGTATAAAGCCCTGAGATAGCATTTGATGAGTGATTGTCTTATTTGGGCTGTAAATAATGACCTTCATTTAGTCTAGTACATCATGCCCCCACAAATTTATAGGCAAGCCATCAACCACAAACAGTTTGACTGTCCCTGAGTTTCCTTCTTGATCCTCCCATGTTAGAAATTTAGAGCTCTGTAAAGTGTTCTGAGATTGACCAATTCCTTGTAAGTGGGTAACAGAGGACTGAAGAGGCCAAGCCGAGGGCCAATGATCTTTTGAAATTACAGTGGCATTGGCTCCTGTATCAATGATGCCTAGAAACAATTTTTTATCTAGTTGGAGGCGAAGGGTGGGCTGGTCGCGGGTGATAGCCTGGACCCAGTAGATATCAGAGGAGCCTGGGTTGGTGTTTCCATGAGGACCATGAAGGGCAGAGCCATTGGTCTGTAAGGGTAGGGGGAGGGCTTGTGCCACTCTTTGGTCCCTGGATATAACTAAGGGTCCCAGGGTGGCACTGGCCAGGATTTTTATTTCCCCTGTATAATCATTGTCCACTATGGAAGGATGAATGGTGAGCCCCTTAAGGGTGGAGGACACTCTTCCCAAGATTAAAAAGAACATAGCAGGAGGAGGGGGGGGTCCAAAGGTTGCTGTGGGGAGGACCTGGACTCCATTCCCTGGTGTTAATATTGTATCGGTGGAGGAACACAAGTCCAATCCTGCGCTTCCTGCTGTGGCTCGATAGAGGTGGGGGGGTGGGTTGAGTAATTGCTGGCTGTTCCCCAAGACCAGCAGGAAACGGATGGGCTGAGGGGCCCAGGGCTGGCCCCTCAGCCCGTTTCCCTGGAGAGGAGGTAGGGGGTTTCCTGAGATATCTGTCTTAGAACGGCAGGTATTGACCCAGTGTTTGCCCTTTTTACAATGAGGGCAAAGAGTAGCAGGTTGGAGGGGGCGTGTTTGTGGCCCTGTGGACTGCAAGGGGGTCACGGCTGTCATGCTAGAATTATTGGGGCATTGTCTGGAAAAATGCCCAATCTGGCCGCATTTGAAGCAGGCTTTGTTGGAAAATGGTTGCTGAATAGTGGCCCCAATCACAAGATTCACAGCTTGGGAAATTTTGTGGGTGAAGGTATCAACATCTTTGCAAAGTTGAATCATGTCCTCAAGAGAGGCTGTTCTAACTTTGCTGCGCAGGACTGACCTGCAAGCTGAGTTTGCATTTTCATAAGCTAATTGTTTTAGGAATTTAGATTCGGCACCTCCTGGGCCGAGAATATGTTCTGCTGCTTCAGTGAGTCTGCCCACAAAATCAGTATAATCCTCTTGGGCACCTTGAGTAATCTTTGACAAGGGGGAGGTAACCGAGCCCCGTGTAGGTATCATACGTCAGGCAGCAAGAGCCGCATTAGCGGTTTGCGCCAGGAGGCCAGGGGGAAAGCCCCGTTGGTGAACCTCAGTGGCATACCTGCCTTGACCCATTAGTTTATCAAGGGTCCAAGTTACTGTGGGTGAGTTGGGGTCCCTTAGATTAGCTGAAGCAATTGATTGGCTTCTATCCATAAAGCCCGCCTTCCATGACAAAAATTGTCCTTGGGTTAGAACTGACTGAACAACTTGGGTCCACTCTCCCGGGGTTAAATGACCTCCCCCAGAGAGATCCTTGAGAAGAGAGAGAGTAAAGGGGGCTGTTGGGCCATAAGCCTGTACTGCAGAGTGGAATTCTTTAACCTTTTTAAAGCGCAGGGAGTGATAGTGAGTCTCCGGGGGTTGGGCACCCCGAGCAGTGGCGGGAATTCTAACAGGGGGCACTAAGAGTCCCTTGGGCCCTTCCTCTGCCTCTGAGGTTTCCTTATCATCCAAGACCGGAGGAGAATCTTCTAATGGGGCATCCGAGGAGGAAATCTGGGGTGTGGCGGTGGAGCGCATGATCACTGGGAAAGCCAAGGGACAGCGTGGGGCAAGAGATTTTTTAATGTTTTTGGTTGGAGACTGTTTAGGGGGCTTTAATATAGCCTCATTAATTGAATTTTGCAGTAAGTTTAAATCTGAAGAGAGTTGGGCAAAATCCTTTTGTAGTTTAAGAACATCTTGTAATTCAGTTATTTGTTTAGTGAGATGTTCCTTAGCGCCAGTGAGGGCAGAAGGAAAAAACCCTGAGGATAACAAGATGGGAGCCCAAATTGGAGAAGGATAAGGAGGAGGCCAGTCAGGATTGTGGTATTTAGCAGCCTCCTCTTCAAGAGAAGCAGCATCACCCAGATCGAGTGGCTTGGGATCACAGTTTTTTGAAAAAACTGGGTTAATGAGGGGTGTACATTGAGAAGCATTATCGGGGGGAGCGGGCTCAGGCAAGGGCGGGTACAACCTTTCTACTGCTTGGGGAGCACCAGAGTTACTGAAGTTAGAACCCATATTGATAATGACTGACGGGCAAGGGGATTTTTCAGGAGGAGAGGAAAGTGAAACTAAAGAAACGCCATGCGAGAGAGGGCGGAGGCAGTATTCAGCGACAGAAAGGAGTTGTTGTTTATCTGGATCTGAATGCGCTTCCTCCACTATGTCTCTTATGAGTCCCCAGTAGGAGAAAATCGTGGAGGGATCAGAATCAGGTCCCTCCTCTAGAATACGGCGATTTAGGTCTTTACCGACCTTTTGCCATTTTTCAGGATGAATATCAGGACCAGAAATAATGAACCAGGGACACATTTTGTTAATGAAAACAAAAAAATTAATGAGGTCCTTTTTCTTAACTCTAATTCCTCTTTCCCTGAGTGAGCTCTTTAAATCCAAAAGAAAAAGAGACTCGTTACTAAGCTTTTGGCCCATTCTGAAAATCAGGCGAGAATGAAAAATAAGGGCCCTGACTTACCGTGTCCCGTAGCCGAAATCGCGAGTGACGAAATGGCAGTGCACTCTTCAAAATGTCTCTCGGCGTCCCGAGGAGATCTCCAGTGCGGTTAGTCATCTGGTCGAGACCTGTGCCTTGAGCCCCAAGTTGGGCGCCACTTGTCCCCGACCTGCAGGGCCAATGTTACGTGGGGTGGTTGAGGAGGGCTGCAACCTGAAAGAATGGGTGGAAAAGAAGAAGGAGACCAAGCGGAGGTTTTGTCAAGGTCTTGTTTAATGTTGGATTTTTTAGCTCTTTTATAATCAGTCAGCAGGTAGGGCAATAAGGAGGGGGGAAGGGGGAGGGGGTACAAGGAAGGAGGAAGTAGGGCCACCTGGCCATAATCTTCTGTAGCATCTTCTCGGAATCTCTCTTGTGACCTCTCCCAGAGCAGCTGTTTGTTCTCGGGGGAGGGGCTGCATGAGGGCTGCTAGTTCTCTTTTGTCCTCAGGGCAGTGAGGGGCCATATGAAGGCTGTTAGTTTTTCTTTTGTCCTAGGGCGGTCAGGTCATGGTCTCTGACATCAAAGGACCCAGGTTCAATTCTCCAGGACTCACCGAAGTCAGATATGCCCAAGGTGGTGCATGCATTTGAAATTCATTTGCAGCAACTGAAGCCTTGCCATGCCAATACTTATTCTCTCTTTCTCTCCCTCTCTCTCTCTCTCTCTCTCTTTCCCTCTTTCTATTTCTGAAATAAATAAATAGATAAGATATTAAAGTGGAAAAAAATGAACCAATATCCTAACAACTGCATGATTAAAAGAGAAAGAGTTGAATATCACAGACATACCAGAATCTTGAACAAATGGACATATAAAGATGCTAGATGGAACTCTGAAGAAAACAAGCCCAAGCCAGAGATATAACTTTCAGAACTATTGACATGGAGATATGTTTTTAAGCATAGCACTTCGTAGCATTCTCTAACTAGAGAAGGAGTAATGTACACACAGGAGAGGCCAGAATCCAGAGTAAGGAAACCCAGCAAGCAGAATATTTCAAGTAGCAAACACAGGCCACTTATTTGGTAGCTAGAGAGGCATTTGGTTAAAATGTCAGCTCTGCTTTATTTTTTAAGGAGGAAACTACTTGAGTATGCTCTAACATGGACAAATAAAGAATTGTGGGGAGAGTAGCTGAAGACAAGAAGCAGATAAGAAAGAAATTCTAGAAAAGTTAAGACATCAAAGAGCCAAAATAAAAAAATTTAAAAAACCTGCCAAGATCATATCCTTTAAAGACATTTTATTGTTGGAGGGACTATAGACTATCACAAGAATTTTATCAGAAGTTCTATCAGTTTCATATAAAACAGCCACACACTTATTCTCCTATCCAACATCTCTACTCTTGGATGCTAGTCAAAATAAATATGTGTATGAGTCTGTCCAGAGAAAAAGCCCCAATAAGAAAAGCCCAACTATCCCTAAGTAGATGGATAAGTGAGCAAACTTCAGGGCATTAGTAGCATTACTCAAACAAAAAGAAAAAGAAATACTTTTCTGTTCTAGGCAAGAAAAATAAATTTTAGCAAATATTTTGCTCAATGAGAGATGCCACAAAGCAATACACACTGTATTTTTAAATAAAGCACAACTAGTACAGTGCTGGCATGAGATGCAAAATTCCCTGGATTTGATCCCCAGTACCACATAAAAACTAACCATGCAATTCTAGCTCTTGGGAGATAGAAGCAGAAGAAAAAAGAAGTTGATGGAAAAATTTGTTTACATAGTGAGTTCAAAGCCAGTTTGGGCTACATGAATGTCTGCCTCTAACAACAACAACAAAATACATAACAAAAGTCATTATATGATTCCTTTGTGGAGGTACAAAAAGAACATTGATTGAGAAACCAATGGGGGAATTTTCTCGAATGAGAATAATGACATTGTATTGGTCAATATTTCATCACAGTGACAAGATTCCCAGCATCAGCATTTTAATAGAAGAAAAGAACCTTTCAGAGGTTTTGTCACCTATCTATTGACTCCATGTTCTGTGGGAGATGGTAAGGCAGAAGACCATGGCAGAGCATAGCAGAGCAAAGTTGCTCACCTCATGGAAGCACAGAAGAAGAGAAACCAAGAGAAACCATGCCATTGCAAATGACGTCCAGATGCATGTGCCACCATGTACAAATGAATTATGTGGGACCTGGAGAATTGAACCTGGGTCCCTGGCCTTCACGGGCATATGCCTTAAATGCTAAGCCATCTCTTCAGCGCAGAAATAATTGTTTTAAATTTCTTTAATCTTCGGTATGCATGAAACTTTTCCATAACTATTTCAATCAGAATTTGTTGATCACATGACTCAGAAATCAAGTTAAGAAGCTAATTAAAACCCACCAAAGCCTTCTTTGTTATTGGGATATCCAACCTCATGAATTCCAGTTATTCTTTTCACATTATCTTTCTGACCCTCTTTCTCCCTTAACCTCTTTCTCCCTTTGTCACTTTATTCCCTCTTTGCCATTATCAAACATCTCTGTCTTGTGGTCTCTTTTCCTTTATAAAAGGTGCATGCAAGAATGGAAGTTGCCTATAGCTCCACACTTACAGCATCTTACCTCTCAACCTCACAAGGGGAATGGGTCACTTTTCAAGTATCCTTATTAAAACCCAATAAAAGGATACTAACTGGTAAGCTTTATCTCTACAACACCTTTCTTTCTCTAAATGTGAAATGTGGGTCTCACACTCAGACATGTGAACAGGAACTAGAGGCATCTCAGTAATAGCCCAGTAAAATCAAACATTACCATACATGTGTTGTAGGAGAGTGTCTGACAAATGAAAGTGGTAGGATACCACCATGCCTTCTTCTGTTTTTCTTTCTTTTTTTTTAATATTGAGGCACGAATACTCATTTTTTAAGATTTTCTCTGTACACAAGTGGGACACCCTGAGCATAGTTTTGTTTACATCTCACTTAATCAGGCCAGCAGCTGCTCTTCTTCTCCATTCACATACAGGACTATACAAAGACCAAATAATAGTCTTGTAATTGTGTCAAACATTTCTTTTTCCATGTACCTAAGTCAATGTAAGATC